>NW_012149618.1:8655587-8662133 GCF_000956105.1 Propithecus coquereli
TAAACAATAGTGGTTTTTTGTCAACTGAATTATTATTTTAACCTCCAGTCTATAAATTCATTAGCAGCAAAGATGCCGGGAGTACTGGCTGGCGAGAACAACCACTTAGGCTCTTGAGGTGTCTATGAAGGACCCCGGGGTTCCAGGGAACACATGCTGAAAACCACTGTTCTAAGTGTATCACTCGGAGTATAGCAGTTAGTTAGGCAGCCCAGAGGAATATTTCTTTTATACCACCTAGATGGTATAGGCTAGATGGGCCTAGAACTAGACTTAGGGATTGTCTATTCTGAATTTAGAGAGAAGTATAATACATGGCGAAGTTAAAACAGTTTTTCCAGAGGTCCAATGACTAGTTGGCATCCTCTTAATTAGCACCTGGTCTTCTAGTCTTACCTATACTAAGCCTTCTCCTGTTGAGCACATTTTTTGCTGGAGGATACTAACTAAGAGAAGCCAGGGCAGAAGGGTTAGCACCTGGGCTCCAGAACCAGGTTGCCTGGCTTTGAATCCTGGTTTGGCAACTTCTTACCTGCATGACCTTGTTGTTTTGTCTCTCTGTACCTCAGTTTCCTCACGTGAAAATAACATCACCTGCCTCACAGGGCAGTTGTGAGAATTAAATAAGTTAATACATGCACACTTAATATAGTGTTTAACATACATAAGCTTTCAGAAGATATTAACTATTGCTGCTACTACTAGGTGTCTCAGATCCAAATGCATTTTCAAATGTAATTAAAATCCAAAGGATTTTGTGAAATACACAATTACCTAATAGCATCTGAACATGAATTAAGGATAGAGAGATGCAGAAACAATTGTTCTTAATATGAAACTTTGTGTTCTAGATCACTGCTTTATAAACATTAATGAGCGTGTCAGTTACCTGGGGAAGCATATCAAAAAGCAGGTTCTGGTTCCTCGGTCTTAGAAGATGGGGACTGGGGGGAGGTTCTGCATTTCTAAAAAGCCCCAAGGCAATGCTGCTGCTCCTGCCGCGGCAGGTCTGAGACCGCACTAGCAAGGCTCTAGAAACATCTAACAGCATCCCCACTTTATTTCGTTAAAACCTACTTTAGTGCCGGTAGTTATTAATTTTTCGTAAAGGAAGCAAAGAATGTGTGAATTTTAAAACTGGTTTGCTCCTAATTGCTGCCATTGAACCTTTAAAATATACTGTTCCTGGATACCTTGTTAGTTGAGAAGGACCACATTGTCTATCTGTTTGTCTAAGCACCGGACTAATCCCGGCCTGTCAGACACCAAATCTCCCAGTTTCCCTAGGAGTGCAGCACTGCTTTGGGGAACAATTCGTTACTGATGGAAACAGTGCTGGAGGAATTTGGGGAATAAATCGCAGCACTTGTCATCAGCTTTGAGCATTAAAGTGCAGTGTAAAGTAAAGCTTTGGCTCTGGAGCAAGCTTTCACACTTCTGGTCCAATAGGTCATGGGCACTAATTCTTGCTAAAGCAGCAGCTACATTCGAGAGCACTGGTAGGTGGAGGAGGTAGGAGTGGCTGCTTAAATAGCGCTCTCTGAAGTCAGATGGCATCTCGCAGATTGGTCCCACATGCAGGGGAAATGAGTGGAGGGTGATGGATTGTGTCAGGGTAACTTTACATAAGGAGAGTTGCACAATCATATAATTCATACATTTTCTGGGGCTTAGGATCCCATTTCAATCCTCAGCGAGAGTCTCAGAGGCCAAACAGCAGGCTAAATTAGGAGAACGTTCCAGACTGTTGGCGGCAGCACTGCAGATGTGATAGCAGCAGTTTGTGTCGCAGTGATCACGGACTGACAGCCTCCCCATCTAGCCCTCTGGAGGCTTCCCTGCCCTATTCCCGCTCCTGCCTCCTCCTCTTCTTCCCCTTTCACAACGCCCTCTGATCCTGCCCACTCTTCATAGATGTTTTTGGTGGCTTCACTGCCTTGGGAGGATCCTCAGATTTGAGCTCTTTATCATACTGTCTTGCCAGCCTCTGAGAGACAAGCTGTTTGGAAAACCAAGTTAAGAAAAATGAGTCACTGTATCCATACCATAAATGAGAGAAGGTGGTCATCGTTTGAGCTTTCTGGGAATTTTTAGTGCCACGCTAGAAGGAAATCATAGAGTTATCAAAACTTTGAGATCTTTGGATATGGAGTTGATGGAATATGAATTTTCTGTGGCTTGGCTTTTCTGGGTCTCAGCTGTGTAATAAAAAATAATGATAGCCAACATATATACGGCACAATGCCAGGCGTTGTTCAAGATGTTTTCCATCTATTAAGATATTTAATTTTCCGAGCCATCTCAGGAATACAATTACAGCAGTCCCCACCTTATCCAGGGTTTTCACTTTCTGAGGTTTCAGTTACCCGTGGTCAACTGAGGTCCAAAATATTAAGGGGAGAATTCCAAAAGCAAACAATTTATAAATTTCAAATTGTTTGCCATTCTGAGTAGTCAGATGAAATCTGGCACTGTCCTATCTGGGATGTGAATCATCCCTTTGTCCAGCGTATCTGTGCCGTGTATGCTACCCGCCCATCAATCACTTAGTACCTGGCTTGGTTATCAGATCAAAAAACATAGTATATATAAGGTTCAGTACCATCCGCGGTTTCGGGCATCCACTGGGGGTCTTGGAGTGTGTCTACAGTGAATAAGGGAGGACTACTCTACATCCTTTCTCTGGTGGAGAATCTGAGACACAGAAAGGTTAGGTTACCTGCCGACGATCATATACCAGTAAGTGGCAGATTCAAATCCAGACATCCTGGCTCTAGGATCTGTGTTCTAACCACTTAGTGTTACTCAAGTCTGTTTCTCCCCAAGACCTCAAGACACATCTTAATAAATAGTACCCTTCAGAATATAAAAGTAACAAAGTGAAGAATTAAAGCTTTTAAGAATTTTCTCACACATTGTATGTTAAGAGAAAAAGTATATTTTTGGGGCTAACAGTGAGCACAGAAAAATTAGAAGCAGTGTGTCATCAAATCTGTGTCCCTAGACACATTGGCAGACATAACAGATAACAATATATATATTCAATGAACTAATGAATGAAAGCAAGTCAATAATTCTCAGTAAATAAAACTACTGGTGATGCCTATCACTTAATTTAAAATGAACTTTTAATGCTTTTATTTATTGCTACTCTTAAAGTAGAAACTTAAAATTATGAATTACAAGATCTATAGGGAGCCATTATTTCATGGAAATAAAAATCTGTTGATCTCCAAATGAAAAAAAATTATACATATTCGAACACTGGAATTTAAAATGCCCAGTGATGCCAGTGTCTTGTTATGTTTGTTGAAACAATTAGACTTCTGATAAGTAAATTGTTAAAATAATTAGACTTACTGTGAATAAATGGACCATAAAGACAATAAATGGGACTAGTGTGTTGAAAGAGTGCCATCTATTGGTGGTATTATGTGCTGCAACACAGGTGCTTTGACCTTGGAAATACTCTTGATGAAAGAGTTCAGGTGTAGAAAGGTGAGAGTGGTTTACAAAAAGTCCCAAAGGAAACTGCCACAAAAGAAATTGGAATATGTCACAAAGTTTAATAAAACACTAATATTGATCAAAAGATAGAGGCATGAGTCCTCTCAGTGTTGCTAGGAGAGCAGTTTGAAGGAACAGATGTACAGATACATCTGAATAAAAATTCTAGTCCTGAGGATTTATTCTATAGATATCCTTGTGTTTGAATGCTAGGAAGAAAAATACAGTAATTACAGCATGATAAGAAAAATTGGGAATCACTTCTGTTCATAGGGAATTGATTGATAAATTATGGTGCATGCATACAGTGAATATATTGCCATTTAGAAAATGAGACATACCTAGATCCTAATGAAGACTGATGTCTAATCTGTATTTGTAAACAAGGCATAGAACAACTTATTTACTATGTATAAAAAATTGAAGGGAGGAACGTATCTAGCCAGGTTGGGGACTATGTGTTCATATCTGTTCTTTTTTACTGTTTGAATTCTTTTTTAACGGTACAGTTGGCCCTCTGTATCTGCAGGTTCCGCATCTGCCGATTCAACCAACTGCAGGTCAAAAATATTTGGGAAAAAGAGATGCACCACTTCTCAGACTTTTGACTAAGATCAAGTGTAGTATCTGTTCTTATCAGTTTAATATCTGATATATCCTCTAGCCAAAGACAATATAGTAAATGAATTTTTGGAGCAGGCAGAGCGAATAGGAACTTGTTCTATCCACTCCATACATCGACCTGGTATTGCAGTACCTCCAGGAACAGTGCACCCCTCCCACAAAAAAAGAAAAAATCACAATAAAAAATAACAGTACAATAAAATAATACAAATAAAAAACCAATGCAGTATAGCAACTATTTACATAGCATTTACATTATTTTTGATATTATAAGTAGCCTAGAGATGATTTAAAGTATATAGGAGGACATGCATAGGTTATGTGCAAATACAACACCATTTTATGTAAAGGACTTGAGCAGTCAAGGATTTTGGTATGCACGGGGGCTCCTGGAATCAGTCCCCCTGGGATACCAAGGGGTTACTGTACATGCTTATCCTATTCAAAATAAATACTGTTTTCTAATTGCCAAGTGGAAGCTACAACTGCTAAAACAGTGTAGGGAAAGAAAGGATGCTGGGCTCTAGGTAAGAAGTCAACAGACATGGCCCCGCTCTCAACTCTGCTCCTGATAAATGATACTACCTGGGAACAGCTGCCTACACCTTGATTTCCTTATCATGTAAGTTAAGAGAAAGGTCAAACTAGAATTTAAACTCTCTGAGGGCAGGAATTCTGTGTAGTCTGTTCATCACTGTATCCCCATGTAAATGTAGAATGAATGACTTATGAAAGAACAAATGGATTTTTTTTAATGTCTGTTGAATTAAAGAACAAAAGTACAAAGTCATGCTGTGAGTAGGCACGTAGTGAGGATCCATTGAATAAACCAATGGTAGTGTTATCTAAATTCCTTTGTGTTAGGTAGACTACACTCTAGGACTAGGGGAATGGAAAGTATTTGTAAGTTATTCATACTCCTCTTAATAATGCTGAGAAGAATGATTATTACTGCATATAAATTATGTACATTTTGTGGTTTACAAGAAGAAATAAGTAAATTATCTGAAATGAAGTCTACATTATTTGTAATTTACCTGCTTTCAATTTTAGTTGAATTATTTATATATAGCACCTATGTACTAGGCACAAAATTTTGGAACAGATGTGCAGTTTGTATTTAATGAAATGTAAAATGAAATTCAGAATTAGAATATTTTATTCCTAAATATTAAGGCATTTAAATGTGCAAATGATACATTATTTAATAAATTCACGATTTGCTATGACACAAAATTTTTGAAAACTTCCTAATAGCTTATGTACCCCAACTTTTTCATATAATTTTGCAAAAGTAAAAGAATTTGGAATCCGTATGAAAACAGTTGAGCTAGCGATTTCTTCCACATCCATGAATAGCTCTTACATGTTCCCAAAGATCTCAGTGTAAGAATTTTCATAATACCCTGGGAGATGTGAAGGAAGACAGGGATTTGACTTCTGGACTAAACTTGAAAAAATATCGTAACTGGGCAATAGTTGCAAAACGCCTTTCAGCAGTCACGGTTTAAAGGCTTTTCCAAGAAATATGTTTCCAAAGAATATTAATAATAACTTTGGAACATCCTACATATGAGACATAATGAGTGGTCACTGCCTTTGCTTTGGGCAATCCAGGGATCTTGTTCTGCTTTGGCCTCGATTCTGTGTCATTGCACTCGACAAGTTACTTCAATCTTCTTTATCCAAAGTTGAGAGGTTATGATGATTAATACTCCGCATATGAAAACATTTAATTTTTTGATCTTAGATCCTGAGCATTATTATTAAAGAGTAGCTGTTAATCAGTTATAATGGAAAATTAAAATCAAACTAGAAAGGTATAGAAGGCCTCCAAAATTGAGTGGCCTGAATTCCTGGTATCCATGGAACTAGATTGAATTGGATATTAAATGGAATGGCCCATAAGCCGTTCATATTGTTCCTCATTGAAAGGATTCTTTATTTAGAAAGCTTCCTCTCATCTCTCCCAAAGAAAGGGTAAAAATATTTTTCCTACTATAAAAGGATTGTTGCAAAATAAAATTCAGTAACGAATTACGGCACAGCTCTTTGATGTAGTGCGATCCTTATGTTAGTGTCCTTCTTTGTAGAATGGTAGTGTCAGCAATCTGCCGCAGAGGGTCGTTTGAGGATTAGATGTGATATGGCATGTGAGATTCTTGGCATATAGTAAATGCTCCATAGGTATTAGCATTATTATGAATCAAATCCTGTTTTAGGAAACAAGTTGAGCTAGTGCTTATCCCGCACTGACTGTGCTAGAAGTGTCTTTGAAAGGAGACAAGAATCAAAAAGACAATAAGGGGTGGGAGTATGTTCGGGGAATAGTGCAGACCCGAATACACCTGTGGACTGGCAAGAAGCTTCACCTGTGTCCCGCCAGGCTTCTAAACTACCAGTGTAAGTTATGAC
>NW_012149618.1:8662432-8674967 GCF_000956105.1 Propithecus coquereli
AATCAAATTTAAAATGCAACAAATTGAATTCCTAATTTAAATACTATTTACCAACCTAATAAAATTCTCTTAATTCTCATTCAACTTAAAATCTTAAATCTAAAATCAGTTATATTTCAAGTTCTAGTCCAGTCTGTCAGATTCTCTATTATATAACTCTCTTAAACACTACAGACATACACAATAACAAGGAAAAAAAATCTTACTCTAAAACTTTTAACAGAAAAGTGTTAATATTCTAAACTTAATTAACTTAATTATTTCTTTAGCAGAATTACCATCTTAGGCGAGCCAAGGTTACTGGGTAGAGAAGCTCAGGATTCTGATTGTCAGTTAGAGAATTAAAACCAGGACGTGGCCCCTGCGTATGCACGGTAATGAGTCTACCCAGCAATATGTGGGGTACAGAGAATGTTTTGTTGTTTCCATTGTAAACAGGGCTCCCCAAGCGTTTCTCATGTATACTATTTCTATAATCAGTAACTTCCATTGCAGTGACTCTCAAGGGAATAATAGGACAGAAAAAATAAATAAAATCTTTTATCAGAATACCCTGTCCTAAAGGGATGTGCTCACCCCATAGACACTCCCTACCAGACTCATGGCTCTAACTGATGGCTCCCAGCTGCACGGGGCTTTGGGTCTGGTGGGGACCTCTGTTGCTAAACTGGGAAAGAGATATGCTGGATTTGCAAAAGGGGCTAAGTAAACAGGAACGAATGGCAGAGAAGCCAAGTACAAAAGGGAGTGGGGGGATAGTACATAAGAGGAAAAATGCTAGAAATGGAGCTAAAATGTAGGTTTTTTTAAAAAATTACCGTGTTTGGGCAGGTGCATTGGAGGAAAAGAGAGCATTGGGCAAGGAAGTCACATTCCAGTTAGGATCATATTGTAGTCATTGATTAAAAACATATTAGAAGAAAAGTAAACATGGTTTGCCTCAAAGTGAAGATAGCTTAGAAAAAAAAAAACACAACAACAAAAATCCTGATGGAGGAGAAAACTTACTCCTTCATTTCCCGCTAAACTGCCGAAGACAGAAGTCTGGAGGAGTGTGCTGGAACAAGCTGTAGTTCCCAAACCCCAGCTCCCTGGATTCCTGGTGAGTCAGCGAGTGTTTGGAATGCCAGCTAGGAAGGACCAGTGGTCTTGCTGGACTTCACTGTAGCATGAACTCTCTGTTTTGAAAACTGGTTGAAGCTGTCGCCTCATTGACCTCAACAACAATTATGGAACAGTTCAGTGTGAGAGGAGTTTGATTAACAGATTGCCTGTTGGTGACACGAGCACTTCTGAAATTTTACTTTTTATACAGCTTGGACTTTGGAGTGTCAGTTTTATTCATATTTATTTTCCTAAGAGCGATACTGCATGGAAGTGCTAGGAAAGTATTTGGCCACTCCCTGTTCTATAAAATATTCTGAATAGAAAATAAATTTTAGTATGATTATAGTCTCACTGGTGTCCTATTAGAATCTAATTTAGAGCCAAAGTAGAGAAATTAAGGCATGCATGTAAACAATCTGATCACAAAAAAACACTTTTATTTTTAATTAACAAGCAATCTAATTTATCTCAAAAGTAAAAGTCTTGGCGATTTAAACTTTCTCCTTGGAAATCAGAGATTATGAATAGGCATTCAGTTTTCTACAATCGCCCTTTCAGTATTATCTTGTACTAAACGATTTGTTCTGGTGAATGTTTTCCTTTCATATATTTTAAATAAAATTTGCTCTTACATTTTCCTCTTTGATAACGGGACCAGTTGAAGTGTACTCTAAGAAGGATGAACTGTGAAGAGTGTGACTATGAATCGCTGTGCATAATTGTTTAAAACCCAGCTCTGAGTTTGAGGTTTTGAATTAAAATAATGTTGTATTTACTTTGACCTCTTCTTAATTAACCTTATAAGACAGCTATAGCTAGAACCAAGCTGCTGGCTGCCCATGCCTTTGAAATGCTGGCCAGAGCAGGCAAGCCTGGCAGAGGAGGGGCAAGGGAGAGTTTACTCTCCCTTCATACAGCAGACAGATTTGCCCCTTATGATTGGGAGAAAAGCATCTAGAAAGTGCTTAGAGAGCAACCAGGTCCTTGTGTTTATACAAATCCACAGGGAGCAGAAGCTAGGAAGGTAACTGTTTTGCTTAGCAGCAGTAGCCAGTACCTTAAGAAGGAAGCAAATTACAAAAGATTAGCTCATTGAGCAGGTTTCTGACCTGTGGAAGCCTTCTTTATGCTTCCTTCTGAGCTTCCAGTCTCAGTGGCAGGCAAAGCTGTTGTGAACAGTTGTGCTGGTTGTACACTGCTCAATGGTAGAAAATACCATTAATGTGGTAATCTATGAGCCTCTACCAAGAACAGAAAAAAAAAAAAAAAAAATCACTACCCAAAGCAAGAGTTACTAAGTCAGTGTGTGATTGTGAACAGATCCAGAGGTGAAGGTAAGAGGAGAGAGTCATCTCAAATTAAAGTAAGTAGCAACATAAAGATACCATTAAACAGAATCAAAGATCTCAAAAAAAGTTCCAGTTTTTTGCTTTGTGGTGATACCTTATTTCCTATTGAATGGAACATATATTTTCATGAAAATCATGTTGACTATAGTGTTATTTTAATATTACATTAATTACGGAGGATTTGTTCTTTAAATAATGATAATGGATACAGAGGTATATCTTTGTTATTCAGAACCTTGAGATCTATATTTCTGAATATTAATCAAGGGGGTTTTGAACAACTATTAGGACAGCTTTCTATGCTGTAAAATGTTAGAAAAGTAAGCCAAGTTAGAATATACTTTTAAACACAATTTTCTTTATCCTTATAATTTAATAATTTATTATTTCTAGTAAAAGAAGACCTTGAGAATTTATCCTGACTTGACCTTCGGAATATCATTAAATTTCTCTAAACTCATTTTCCCAGCGGAAAAAATACATGGGAAGGTTAGATCGTCCATGCTGACAGTTTGGTAAATTACGCGTCAGTTAGTCATTCTGAAAATATCCAGGTGGGCACCACCTGAAGGTAACAGCAACATCTAGTGGCAATTACTTCATATTACAGCCACAACCTTCAGTGACAAATTGTCTTCCCCAAACTTTTGCAGCCTAATAGTAAGAATGTTTTCTGTTCAGAATCATAGAATACATAAGCCAAAAAGGACCTTAGAGGTCATCTGGTCTTGTTCTCTCATTTTACCAGTTAAAAATAAAAAGGTTAGATGAATTCCACACTTAATACATAAAAAACACATTTTCTCCTGTATTTTTTGTTTCTCTTGACTTTTGAAAATTGCCGTGAAATTCATATAACATAAAATTCAGCATTCTAAGGTGAACAATTCGGTTGCATTTAGTACATTCACAATGTGCTACAACCTCGCCTTAAGCTCTTGCTTAGCTTCTGTTTTTAAATAATTCTTAGTTAATAAATAAATTTTTTAAAATATACTTCATATATACAATATTTATTTTTCCTAATTGTTGACTTCTCAGAATGTCGCTTCAGCATGGTGTTCAAAGAACAGGAAAAGGGAAATAAAATGGTTTATCTGTCCTTGCAGTTGAGAAAGTATGAAGTAGATCAGTTTAGAAAATTAACATGTTGAACTTTCCTTTTGCCTCTTTGTTTATTGTATTGTTCAGTCTTGTCTCTTATTAAATATTAGAGGACTCATTCCTAATCTTCTCTGAGATTGCCTGGATGTGAGTTATATTTCCAAAGTCCTGGATACATAGGAATGGGGAAAACTTTTCATGCAGTTCTTAATAAGAAACTCATAAGTTATTAATCATTTTAAGGTTTTCGTGTGTGGCATAATTTAATACTGTTAGGAGAATATAAATTTTTAAATCCAGGTTTTAGAATGCAAAGGGAGGCCCTCTTTTTTGGCGTTTGTATGCAACAAATCTCTCTCTTTAGTTAGTCGGGCTAAATAAACAGCAATCTGATGGGAAACTCCGGGAGTGTCTGAACCGAGAAGGGTAACGTTAGGTGAAGGCTGGGGGTGGGGAGAACTTGATTGGTTTGTGGCCCACGAGTTTCCTTAGAGCATTAACATTTACAGGAGTCCCGCAGAATATAATCCCTGCCAAGACTTTAGACTTCATTACTTCCCTGTCCTCGGCAAGTACAACTTAATTGAACATTAAGCAATTTGATCTCTTTCACCTAATAAATCGAGCAAATTCAATAAACATAAATCCTGCTAATGATAGAGCTGACCCTGGTAGAGCTGAGCTCATCAGCATTCGCAGTTATTACTCCCCCTGGAATTTTAGTCACAAATGCTTATTGCCAAACTAAGTACTTACCTGATGCTGCAGGTCTAGGCAGTGTATTTAATAATTTTTTTCCCTCGGGGTTTCTTAAGGGCAGCTGTGGAGTAGAAAGAACATGGTTTGGCAGATAGACCACTTTAGGTTCAAATCCCTCACCTGACTGTGGGCAAGGCAAGCTTTGCTATAAAACCGTAGTTTTCTTATCAGAAACAAAAGGAGCCAATTACAGTTATTTCATAGGGTTGTTCCAAGATTTAAATGAAATGGTGTATGCAAAAGTATTAATACATAGTGTCTAGCACATGGGAGCTTAATAATGCATGTTAGCCAACTTTCCTTTTTTCAGCTGTTCTCTAGCAGGGATCTAGAGTAGCCAGGGTTGCGTGGGACTTTACTTCCCCTAATGCTTTCGTATTAATATATGCCTGTGACTCTTGTGAGTTATCTTCCCTCCTCCTCTTCACCTGGTGGACCTCCTTGCTGCAGATGCTCACTCCAAGGGGGACCCTTCCCTGGCTCTTCCAGGCTGACTTTAGCCATTACTTCTGTGGTCCCGATGAGCTATTGCGCATGCCCCAGTGCACTAGCATTACATCCTTCCTCTCTTCCCCAACCCGCCCTGTCCATAACATTCTCAGCCTCTGGTGGTAGGAATGAAAGAGTCAACCAGTCGGGCGCTGAATGGAACGATGAAATGAATCGCTTTTAATACAACTAAGCAAAGAGCACCGTAATCTCGTTTGATAAATAGGCTAAAGCTCAAGAAAACATGTCCAGACTGAGGAACTAGGAGGTGGAGAGACAGGAACTAGAACTCAAGCCTTTGGACTCAACGTCCTTTTCTGTTTAGTTTAGTTTTCTGTCACAGCTCTGCACATCGTGATTTCAGAGCGGCAGGGTTGCTGCCTGTTCGCCAGAGACTGTGGCTAAGAGTTTATTCTCTGACAAAGAACAGAGTAGACAGTGTTGTGGTAGTGCCAACCCAGGCCTCTCCTTCACCTTCCTTTACTGGTGCTGGATGGAATGTTCCCTAAATGTCCACATTTTGCTAATTTCAGGTTAGAATTGCCTGTCATAACATAACGCTGGCTCAGCAGACACTAGAGTAAAAATAGTCACCCCGTTCTCCCCATCTCCTTCCTCCGTTGCCTGGTTGTGCGTCTGTGTTTAAATATGTAAGAAAAACACCTGGTCTGGAAATGTGAGTAAAATATGACCCATTTTTCTTAATATATAAGAACTGGTCCTTGTTTCTCTTATATTTGAAAAATATGCGGTTCAAACGTTAGAGCACTGAATTTTAGCCCTGATGTGTGGAGAATGCAGTGCAACCTCTTCATCGTCTCTAACAGCTGCTGAACTTCATCTGCCTCAGTTAGAACTAAAACTTCACCTCCTGGTTTCCTCACATGCCAGAGTGGCATTGTGACATGTGACCGTCCAGACCAGCCCTGCAGATGTGTGTGTCCTCAAGAATGGAGATTTCCTGCCAGGATATAGTAATGTGCTTCCCGTTGCTGTTGACAGCAGGGGCCCCACACCCACTGGCTCGAGGGGGTAAAACTTTTTTTTTTTTCCTCAATTTAAAATGAAAATTAAAGCAACACCATCTGTCCTGTGAATCTTCCATGCCAGGGAAATTTAGTGTGATCAATGCCTGGATCTTGTTTAGACCACTTAGTGGTGGTGTCCCACTGCATCCCGTGTGTATCGTTCATAGCTTGGATCAAGAGCTAAGCATTTGCGCTGGGGGAGGGAGGGAATGCTGCATGGGGTGGGGGGGTCTTAAGGTGTGAATATTTCCATTTCCTATTCATTTCACATGTGTGTCTGGCTAGATCCCTGATGGACACATTGCCTGGGGTCTCAGAAGTGGGACTGCCTCACAAAGTACACCTCCCAGGACAAGTCCTGCTAAGCAAAACTATTCCTCTGCACAAAGCCCCAGATAACTAGGTGACTAATGGTCGTTGATGTGCGTAAGTAGAGAGTATTTTGGAGAAAGAAACAGATTCCAAGGACAGAAAATATGTGTGCATCTCCACACGATGAGCTGGATAAAGTAGCAGCCAGGAGATTGTCATGGGTTCTTGTGGGAGGTTGTGGAAGAAGTTCAGGAATCCGCTGTTCTTGGGCTCTGTCCCCTCAGCCAACCACGATTCACTGCCGTCCCCCAAGTTGGTCTCTAGCGGTGACCTAGCCATAGGGATGCCAAGGCCAAGCACCTCCAAGCTAGGATGGGTTCTGTCTGTGGCTTGGGGTGTTCAGAGGCCCAGCAAATGCTAGAAATTTGCACATACCAAGATTCTGAAGAGGAAACCTTGCCCAAGACTCATGAGAGTATTTTGTGGCATTCCCACTGCTCGCCTAAAAGATGGTAAAATCAACTTCTATAAACCTACTCTCTACTTAAGGCATTTCTAATTCATTTGGACCCATACTAAGAATTGTTAGACATCAGTTTTTCCCCTATATTTTAAGTTCTGTTGAACTAATATTAAAGTGTGCTATTGTTCATACTTTATCCCTGTTCAACCAAGTAATTAAATTTGCCAAGGCAGTCAATACTTTCGTGCCTTCTCGTCTGAGATGAAGTCAATGAAGACTTTCGTCTCTCTTTACTGAGCTAGAACTTTTCCCCATCTATTTAAAAAACTCCAAATAATCTTGAAACAAAACCTAAAAACCCCTGGAGACTGCTCTTTTCATTGCTCTTAATTTACTGCACAATTTTTTGCCCGTTGATAATTGCTTTTAAGTTTTGTTAATCCTAAAATTTAAATCAGTCACTCATTCTAATACTGTCTTTGAAAATCTTTGTTTATTTCTGGATTCTCAGTGGGGACTTAGTAATTTCACCTACAAGAAAAAATCGTATCCTCTGTTTTCTTGGTGCTTCAAAATTTATGAACAGTCCCACAGTATCATCTCATTTTTTATATGTCAGTAACACAGAGGTAGACAAACAAGAATTAGTAGCCCTGAGTGACAGACACGGAAACCGAGGCTTGCCCAGATTTGCTAAGCCGGGTAAGCTGTGCAGTCAGGACCTGAGCTCCGGCTTCTGCCTCCAGAGCCCATGCTCTTTCCATTACCCCACGCACATGTGACCCTTGACCCTGGCCACGAATCACAGCAGATGTGTATGACGGGAGAGGCGGCGTGGATGGATGAGGACAGACCCATCCATCCATGCTCCCAGAAAAATAACTCAAAACACACATCCTGGTGATGACGGGACTATAGCACATCTTCACATACAAAAGAGAGCACATGTAATGCAGAAATTATGTTTTGATAACTGCCCAAAGCATCTTGGAACTTGGAATGTTAATGCATTAGACAAAGTGAAGCAGCAAAGGACAATAAGTTCTAGAATCTTAAGAGGAAAAATGCATGGCGGGGAAAGGAGGGGAAGGAAGATGTGGCAAGTTCCAGAGGTAACTCCCCCCCATTACTGTATACGTCCCTCGTTCAGCAATTCATCAGCCTGGGTCAAGAGAAGCCTTCTTTAGGACCCATTTGGTGGTCCCCAAACACAACTTTTGGTTTCCTTTCTTGATGCCTTTGGGTAAGCTCTTTTTAACATTAACCCCAAATATCTTTTCCTATGACATAATGCCTACTCATCTACTGAGTTTCAGCTGAGCCTAAGCATTGCACGGAAACAGGAGCCCATCCCTCCTCTTCACTCTCACCTTTGGTGCCTTCCTTTGCCATTGCTGGGCGGTGAGGGCTTGGAGCACTGAGGCCATCTCATGTCTCTGGAGCAGGAGGCACATCTGGGGAAAGAGCACTGGATCGAGGGCTAGACCACTCTGGCCAGGCCCTGACTGTGTCGTTCAACATCCCTGGGACCTCAAGTCTCAGCGAGGCTTCCCCGACAGCCCACAGATGCCCAAGAGGAAGACACTTAGCCACCTCTGGATTTTGTTTTACAAAATAAGTGCATGAATTAATTCTTTTTTAATATCCACTCTAAATCACAACTGTGGCTTGGATATAAAAGACAGAATAGGTCTCCCTTTAAGATGTCAACAAATGTATATAAAAAGTTACAAGAGAAGATGACCTCAGCACTTGAAACTTGTAGACATTTCAGTGATCTCCCTCTTCCAGGGAAAGTCTCAATTCTCCTTTTTCAGACTTTAAGCAGAACTGACAGCCATTTGTGCACTCTCTGTTTGAAGTTATATATATATTTTTTTGAGTCAAAAATCTTTTTCCTGGTTTAGCTATTTCCTTAATGAAATTAATATTTCTTCCAGAATGGTTTCATGCAAAAGTGCTGGGGACGTCTGGGGTTCGAATGTTGTTCCTGGAATGCTTCCATGTAAGGAGAATTTCGGGAAGGGGCCACCAGGCTCCTACCCCATCCAGTGGTTAAGGTCTTTTCTGGCTTTACACTTGCTTTGTGCGATTCTCAGGGACAACGTGTGTGCACGTGTGTCCACACACACCTTTGACTCCTCACCCTCGTTCCTCACGTAATTTAAGTAGGGGGAGATGAAAGAAAGCCTTCAGAAGTCACAGTGTTGCCTTAGTGTTTTTCTTTAGTTTTGTATGTTTTAAGAGGAAACAAAATAGAGGAAAACTTCAGGCATATGTGGCTGTTTCCTTTTGAAACTGTCTCGAGTGTGTCCACCCAATCCCAGGACCTGCTGCTCCACCCGCCTCTCCCAGTGCTGGGGGAGCTGTTGATGTCTGGGGAACCCACAATTTTCACCAACTGCTAGGTGTCTCCTTAGTATATTTATCTCCTTAGTATACACGTTTAGAACCTGAAGCTATTCTTTCTACAGCTTTCCCCTCTACGCCTTCTAAATATCTCTGCTCTTAAATGTGAACAACAGCCTGGGACCGTGGAATGCATTGAAAGCTTAGTAACCCCAGGACAGATGGACAACTGAGACCCTCCTATGAGGGGGACTGATGGGTAGTTGAGGAGTCAGGCAGCCATGGGGTTGGCCCAGCGTGGAATGGGAATGTGGCCTCAGGAAGCAGTAATTGCAGATGAGTCTAGCTGGGGCACAGAGAGGTAAGGACAGGAATTGCAAAGGAGCTGGGATAGGTGCAGGAGAAACTGTTAAAAGTGTGCACTTTGAAGCTTCTTTTTTGGTTTCAAATCGGGCGCTGCCACATACCGGCTGTCATCTAACTTCTCTGCGCTTGTTTTCTCATCGGTAAAACGGAGATAATAGAACCACTTCGTAGGGTGCTGTGTTTTAGTGAATTAATGTGTATGACGTGCTTAGAACAATAGCTGGCGCAGAGCGAGCATTATATGGCTGGTAGCTGTTATTACTGCCACCACGACTATGCTTATTATTATATATGATATAATAGTGATGTCATTGATATGATCATCATTGCCGTATGCTATCTATAAGGACTATAGAGTTATACTAGAGTTATAACAGTGGCTACTAACCAGCAGCATCCTCACTTGATGTTGTCTCATTTTTGGACACCAGACATACATTTTTCCCGTCTCCAGTGAGTTACAAAGTACCCATCTATAAGAATGACTACATCATGCCTTAAAAGCGTTTTTGATGATAAACCTGATGATGAGGTTTGGATAAAGCCATTCTTGCAAAAGACCTGAAGCGCTCTCAGGTGGCTCTGGGATATGTTCTGCCGGCTGTTCAGCTGCTATTTTCGGTCATCCCTTTAGAACCTTCACTATGCTCCACGGCAGTCATCACACGGGGACGCCCGGAATCCGACACGCGGGCTGTGCGGGAGACGGAGGCGTCCGCTGCGCGGCGCCCTGGCGGGTCCCGTTGCCCGGAGCTGCGCGGGGCGTGGGCAGGTGGGGCCGCAGCCAGGGGGCCTCACGCTGCTTGTCCTTCCCTTCCCAGACGACTACGCCCAGCTGTGCAACATCCCGGTGGCGGGACGCCGGCGGCCGTACGGACGGGATGCGTTGGTGGACTTCAGTGAACAGTACGCGCCGGAAGCTGATCCCTACTTCGTCCAGGACCGTAAGCCAATTGTCCCATACTCTGGCACTAAGCTGTGGTTAGAGATGAATCCGCGGCTCTCAAAGCGTGACCCCTGGCGACGTGATAGGAATGTGGATTTTGAGGCTCCCCCCAAGACCACGCTGCTCGGGAAGTGTGGGGTGGGGTGCAGCAGTCCGGGTTTTACAAGCCCCCTGGGGATCTCTCCGCACACGGGGCCTGGATGCGGTGAAGTAGTCTTGCTGGTGGGGACACCGTTTACTTTCCTTCAAGTAAAGAAAATGATCTTGTTGCTGTAATTTCCATAACAAAATAATTTCTTTGCACTTTAAGTGGTGGTCTAGTTGAGGGCTAGGGTTTCCTTGAGAGCCTGGTTGTATTGTAGCTTTTTTTTTTTTCATGCAGGGAAATGACCAATGTTAACTGTACCAAGTTGATCTTTGTAAGTGTTTAAGAGTGGGAGATTAAAAGAAAGAATTGCTCTCTTGGTCAGAAATGAATTTTCAGAATACAATTAAGTAAGAAATGATGTGTGCTGGCTTTTCCTGCATTCAGGAGCACAGCTTTTACGGAAGAGGCGGGAGTGCATAGCTGCAAATGGAGTTCCAGTTTAGAAAGCAAATGCTGTGTGAGGAAGCCTACACTAACATGCAAGCTCAAGTTCCCATGGGGGAAATCGGAGCTTTCAAATACAGAATAATGGTTTGAAGTCTGAAAAATGGGCTGGTCCAAAATGAAATATTAGTAGATAACGGTTGTCTCAGTTCAAGAGCAGGAATGGGGAGATGCAATTCCTGGCCCCTTGCCCTCCTGGCCCGTGTGGCTGAGCCACATTTTCAAGACAGGGAATCCCTGTGGACCAAGGATTTGGGGCTTAGGTCTTTAGAGATACCGCTGAATAACAAAGTACAGTGAAGCTTTTGCTTTCTTTGGGCCCTATCACCTGGCCTGAAGCTAACTAGCCAGGCCCTGGTTCTTGAGGAGCAATATGAACTTTGTAGTTGCATTTAGAAACTATTTTAGTTCTGCCTCAAAAGAGCTTTTTCTTTCTTCTCTTCCCCTTCCTTTTTCCCTCTCCCTCCCTTTTTCATTCTCTTTGGCCCTACCTCCCACAACTTCCCCACCCCACCTGCTTTCTTTTTTGAAGGATGCAATATGTCGATCATCTTGCAGAACTAAGAATGCTTTAAAATGTAGACAGAAACAACATTCTATTAAATGTATTAATCCAGCGAGGCTGATTAGCACACACCTGTGTAGCTCCCACCGAGGTCGAGAACATCGCCAGTACCCGGAAGGGCCCTGGTGCCCTAGCCCACCCCCCTCCCCAGGGTAACGGCTATCCTGACTTGCGATGCTGTAGATTAACAGCACTATTTCTCTTCATCAGCAACACATAACCACGCGTTGCCTCATGAAGTGGGCCTTAATGCCCTCACAGCCATATGGCTGTGCGCTTATGGTTTGTACACTTCCCCATGTATGTTATAGGTCAGTAAACGGTTACTTAAGAAAAAATGAAAGAGCGAAGAAATATTAAGGTTGAAAGAAAGCCCAGCTTGCCCCATAAATCCAGAAATACCAGTTTAAGTCTCTGTGCAACGCTGACACAATCCCATGGTTTATGTGTGTAGCTATCACACTATAGTTCAGATTCCAGGAATTTTCGTGTTGAAATGTCTGGCTTACGTACCTTCTTTTTAGTGCTGGCATTGCTTGAAAGTTCTTCTTTAATTTACTACAAATGTTAAGAAATAAACATGTTGATGTCACATCAATTTCCTATTTAGCAACATAGGAAGTCGACATGCAGTTCCAAGACCTCCAGCTTTGACTTTGTAATGGCCTTTAAATTTCTTACAAGTTACAGAGAAATATGTCCCCATTCCCAGCCAGCAAGGGCTTTCTGAAATGATCATGTTGGGTAGATAGTGATGTAGTAGGGAGGCTGGATGAGGTTTCTTATCACCTTTATGGGTCACCAACTCCATTACCTGTCGTTAGAGCAGTGTTTCTGAAGCTGGAGTTTATTAGAGCAGAGATAGGCAAACTTTTTCTATAAAGGGCCAGCTAGTCAAATTTTTAGGCTTTGCAGGCCATGTGGTCTCTGTTGTAGCTACTCAACTCTGTTATAGTATCATGAAAGCAGCCACAGACAGTAAGTACATCAGCAAATGGGTATGACGGTATTTATTTTAGAAAGTAGATTACAGACCAGATCTGTACTCTGCTGACCTGTTCTAGAGTCCTGAAGAAGTATTTTGGAGAGTTCCAAGTTTTAATTTT
>NW_012149618.1:8675657-8676648 GCF_000956105.1 Propithecus coquereli
AAACAATCCGCCCGCCTCGGCCTCCCAGAGTGCTAGGATTACAGGCATGAGCCACCGCGCCCGGCCGTATCTTATATTTTTGAAGCTTATTTGTGGTACATTTGGGAGGGGAGAGGAGAGGTCACATGGCAATGTGTTTGTATCACCATGGATTTCTATTTACAATTTTCCTCTCTAGAATGAGAGCTAAAACCTCTTGCTGCCTGGCTAAATTGTTTTTATATTACGAAAACTCTAGACACTAGCACTGGATCAGTTTGAAGATATTTAAACTATAAAAAGAGTCAAACAAGAGTTTCTTTGTTTTCTTTAAAAAAGACTTTTGGTTTTATAAGCACAAGTGTGATGTACTTTTCTCATTTATCAGGATGTTTTGAGGCCCCTTCACTGCCTTTATCCTTTGATCCCTGAGAGAGCCCTTTTGTATGGCCCATTCCACAGCCAGAGCAAACAAACAGACTTCACATGGCCAGGCCAGCGGGCTTTTCCCTGGTCTTGCAAACTCCAAGTGAAAAAGTACTGCCTCACCCTTACGGATCTTCTTAGCAAATGCCTACTGAACTCGGATAGTGAATTCCATTGGTTCCATCCCAAAGATTTTCTGACATTTGCCATGCTGCAAACTCAGGAAATTTGGAATTTTGGATGAACCCTCTTAATAATTAAGAGCAAAGCAAAAACTATACTTGCCTTCTCATCTTATGTAAGTGTAATACAGAACATCAAAATTCAAGATGTGGAGCTCATCTGCACAACATACAAAATTTTTAATATTTTTATGCTTAATATTGTATACAGACATTTTCAAACTCTAATGCTAATGTTAAGGTGCTTGAAATATGTATATATATGTTTATAGATATGTATGTAAAATGAACCATACCCTTAATAAATCATTCTAAAAAATGGCATAGGAGGTTGAAAATTTCTAACTTGGCTCCTGCCATTCTCTTTCCAGGTTTTTTAAATAGCTTTGAGGAGTTACAGGCTG
>NW_012149618.1:8677398-8722735 GCF_000956105.1 Propithecus coquereli
CTAAATGGATCTAGTTTAGGAGGAGATCTAAGAATGTACTGAAGGCTTTCGACAGGCTGCTCAGAGAGCTCTCTGCTTACTTGTCTGGTTCCTCTTGACAAATCTAGCAGTTCTTCTACACCTGTGGGAAGGATTTAGAGGTAGTATAGTTCCTCCAACTTTCTTAAGGTTTGACTACAAAATGTCAAGCTGACAAAATGTTCATGTTGTGCTAAGTAATAGGGGAAGAAATTCCAGAACCTCCCTGATAATCTACCTTTTTAAGATGTAAAAATTCACCTTATAGCCCCTTAATATTTTGAAAATAGATAGATAGATAGATAGTCATCGTTATCTTGTCTGTGATTGAAACAGACAATGATGGGGAAGCTCACTAGGGCGCAGCATTCAGGCCGCCTTGATACCTGGGGTAAGTGTAGGTTATGTTTCCTCACAGAGCAATAGTAAAGATCGTTGACGTGCATGTTTTGGCTTTACTGCAGATGTGAATGAATGCGATGAGTTGAACAACCGGATGTCTCTCTGCAAGAACGCCAAGTGCATTAACACCGAAGGTTCCTACAAGTGTTTGTGTCTGCCAGGCTATGTACCTTCCGACAAGCCCAACTACTGCACTCCATTGAATACCGCCTTGAATTTAGAAAAAGACAGTGACCTGGAGTGAAAGAGAATCTACATAACCCAAGCCCATATACTCTGCACTGTGTAAAGGAAAAGGGAGAAGTGTATCATACTTGAGACATTGTACCAAACCCAGAGTGTTGCAAATACGGAAACAGCATGGAGTCGCGTGTCCTCTGAAGACGGAGAAAGGATTTAGGATGAGACTGACTGGTGTGACAGACCAAAATGGACATTTCTCTAAAAAACCGGTATATATAGTCTGTTCATATGTAAAATTCAGTGGAAAAGAGGTGGAACAGTGCTGTTATTTTAAACAGAAGGTTGTATTATTATGTTGTTTTGTTTTTTTTACTATTGCTTGATTAAATTTGGCATTTAAATAGTGGTAGCAATATTTTATGTAATTTTCGTTTTCTGGTTGGTTGTGCAGTTCCTTGGCTACTGTTTTTCTTTTTCTTCATTTTTTTTTTTTAATCTCAAGTGCAAAAGTCTTTGATAAAATATTAAACTGTATTATAAAGTATTGTTACACAGGGTTATACTATTTCTGGTCTGGAGCATTTTTAAAATTCAAATTGTCTGTCCTGTGGAGCAGGCAGTGATTCTATTTTCAAAACTTTTATACACATTTGGAGAAAAGTACTTTATATTTTCCGTATATTGTCTGATTTTAATGTCCATCCTTAGCCAAGCTACTAGCAGGTGTCAGTTGGATCCCTTTTCTTCATTGAAATGGAAGAATTTAAGAGCTTACATTAGTATTGTAATATGTAAAGTAAGCCTGGCAAAATTTTTAAAAAATTTTTATGATCCCCAATATATTTACCATTGTATGTTAAAGCAAAATAAATCACCATTTTTGTAGAAAAAAAAAATTCTACCTGAGAGTAATTGTCAGTCAGTACAAGTGTACAAGTTGTATTCTACTCTTCTCCCTTTTATTTTTACAAGTGGTCCTCTATTAATATAGATTCTCTTATGAGTTAATCATAAAATGTGTTAGATATTATTATGGGCTGAACTCTTTCCCTCCAACATTCACGTGTTGAAGTCTTAACCCTCAGTTCTTCAGAATGTGACTATATTTGGAGATAGGCTCTTTTAAGAGGTCATTAAGGTTAAATGAGGTCATTGGGGTGGGCCCTACTCCAACATGGCTGATGTCCTCCTAAGAAGAGATTCGGACACAGAGGAGAGACCATGTGAAGACACAGGGAGAAGACGGCCATCTACAAGTCAAGGAGAGAGGCCTCAGAAGAAATCAACCTTGCTGAAACCTTAATCTTGAACTTTTAGCCTCCAGCACTGAGAGAAAATAAATTTCTGTTGTTTAAGTCACCCAGTCTGTGGTACTTTGTTATGGCAGCCCTTGCAAACTAATGCAAATATATATCACAGGGAGAATGAATAACAGTTTTCAAAGTTCCAGTCCCAGCTTACACAAGCCACAGTAATACAATTGTTTCATAACTTAAACTGAAATTCAGAATCTATTTCATAAAAGCATGTGAGTTTTTAAAAACAAACTATGTATAGGCATACCCAGCAGATCTCCCCATGGGACATTTTCCTGAAAGATAAGCTTTTGCTTTTGTATACAGTAGGTAGAATAATGGCAGCCCAAAGATGTCTATGTCCTAATCCTTGGAACCCATAAATATGTTACCTTCCCTGGCAAAGGAGAATTAAGATTGCTGATCAGCTGGCTTTAAAATAGGAAGATTATCCTAGATTACCTGTGTGGGCCCAGTGTCATCACAAGGGTCCTTAAAAGGAAAAGGACCTTAAAAATGGGAGAGGAAGGCAGAAGAGAAGAATCAGAGGGAGATGTGAATATGAAAGAAGTCAGATGCGAAGTGAGAGAGACTGAACCTGCCACTGCTGGCTTTAAAGATGGAGGAAGGGGTCAGGGGCATGACCCCAGGAATGTGGGCAGCCACTGGAAGCTGGGAAAGGCAGGAAATATTCTCCCTGAGCTTCCAGAAAGAAATGCAGCCTTACTGATACCTTGATTTCAGTCCAGTGATACTTGTGTCACCTTCTAACCTACAGAACTGTAAGATAACGTATGTATGGTGTGAAGCCACTAAATTTGCAGTAATAGAAAGCTCATACAATATCCAAGCTTCATAGAAGCTTAGTATCTTACTTATTTCTTGCAACATTTTTCTGCTGATGTTTGTGTAGGAGAAATTCGTGATCAGTTTCCAGCATGTGTCCTTGATTGGAATGCATTTTCACGATGCCTTCCGTGTCTAGACCTTGTTTTTACCTAGTGTTGTGTGAGTCCCAAAAAAGTAAAGCAAGTGTCTAAAACTGTAGAGAAGAAAGCCACTTAAGTGCATGAGAAAAACAATAATGGAAGAGAAAATCTACTGCACACAAAGCAACTTAGATCAAGAAGAGATGTTTTAAGTATCTTACATTCTAACGTGATGGTTTTGTTGTGTTTCAGTTGTATTTGTAGGAAATTGGGGGATTGCTAATAAATTCTGTTAGCATTTTCTTATAGAACATATTACTGACAAGTGGGAGATGCCTGCACACATAATGAACATACATAGCTTTAAGTATGACTTACTATTTTTTAAGTAAGTTTTGTTGCTGAAATTTTATTTCACATCCCTAGAAAAAAAAGTTTTGTTTTTGTAATATATTAAGATTCTTTTAGCTCCTTTCAGAATTTACTGCAATTTTACTGCCCAGTTGTGCTCACACAAGGTTTGGGATTCTGTGGCACTGGTCCTAATTCATTGTCCATGAAGAGACAGGCACATGGTAAAATGCATTCTAGTCATTCGTCAGACAGGTTTTTTCCAGCTGCTCATATGCATCTCATGCCCAAGTAAGAGCCAGTTCTCTTCCTCTTCCCACTCATGGAATTGGTGTCTGTACCTTAAAATACTAACAATCGATAACATTTTATTCTTTTGTCATAAAATCAAACACTGTTCCAAAAATTCTAAACCTGGCTATCATTTAAACCTATGTAGTTTGAAGCTATTTAATATATTCTCGAAGTTTGCCATGTAGTTGAAATGAGCACTAAGTAGTACAAAAATCCAGCAAATGAAACAAATATATCAGAGTTCTTTTGTACAACTTTGTCATTAATATTTCTCCAAAAAATGTTTACAGTTAAAAGTGTATCATAATTTAGCTTTCGTATTTACACATAGGCTTTCATACTCTAAAATGTATTTTAAGTCTTGTAAATTTTAAGGTCACCATATTGGCAGAAATGCAAATTGGCAGAAATCTGATATGCGTAAGAAATGAGGTTCATGAACGTTCTGTTTGAGCCAACAGTCAACATGCATGTCAGTGTTACGTGTACTACCTTGTGGAGACAAACTGTAGGAGACCAGACTATGCCACTCTAAAAATGCCTCTTTGGCATAACGATTATTTTGAGAAACAGCATAAGTTACTTTTTTGTAGGGGAAAGTTACATTTATACAGGAAATTTCAATTTGTAAGTGTGTCTCCCTCTCTTTACCAGGAAAAGGATAACTCTGGATCTTAAATTTGCATAATAAACCTTGCTGTTGTTTATCATACTTTTCCTGGTCACCTTGCCCAAACTTACCTCTTCTACACATTTCTTCCTGTTTTAGCTAAAGACGGTATTTAAGCCCAAATTCTAAGCTACTTCTTCGAGTCATTTCTTTCCTTGGGTTTCTTCCATGTATATGTCAGATATACACGTTAATAAACTTCTGTTTGTTTTTTGCTTGTTAATCTGTCTTTTGTTACAGGGGCCCCACCCAAGAATTTAGAAGGGTAGAGGAAAAGAGATTTTTTTTTTTTCCCTCACCTACAAGACCATAACCGTGGATTTAAGAATTGTTCTACTAACTTGCAGCCACTGAAGTTCCATGATTCTAATACTCTCAACTTCCAAATAAGAATGACTTAAGTATGTACTAGAGCACCTGGTTTGCTACTCAAATTTTTGAGGAAAAGAAAATCAAAATGGCTGTCAAAGATCAATATCAAAGTGATGGGTAATTGCAATTATGAGAAGAAAGGAATAGGGAAGATATCATCTACAAAGTGCAGTAGTAAATCACATTCTGATGAGATAGAAAACATTTCTCAGGGGAAAAAGCGCCCTAATTTAGGATAAAATGTTTGCAATCATCACAGGAATATGAGGGTCCTCTGATCAGCTTTCACTGCCTTGGGAAGTACAAGACAGCCATCACTGGAAGAAGAGGTGAGAATGTCTGGGGAACTTTAGGATCCGTAAAATCTGCATGGCTGGAGTGGAAGGAGAACCCAGGGAGAGTGGTAGGTGATGCCAGAAAGGGAAGCCTTACCTTGTGAGGTTTGTGGGCCAGGGTAAGTTTGTCCTACCTACTAAGATGTTTTTGAAGCTCCCCTTCAAACTTTAGGCATCTAAACTTTTTCTGCCCATTCCCAGATTCCTTTCTTTGAACGATGAATAATTTTTCTGTCATTAAGGAAACTTCTCTCTTCCTCTCCATAGGAATTGTCCTCCTTAGTTCCTTCCCTGGTGGCATGAAGAGTTCCCCGCAGGTTATTCTAAACTATACAAACCTCAGACCCTTCTAAGGCACATACTGAACAGAATGTCATGTTGCTTCAAAGCCCAACCTGGAATGTCCTGCTCTTGGAAGAGAAAACAGCACTTGCTAAACTCTCCTCTTAATTCAGACGCTCTATCCTAAGATTATTTGGGGATTTTATCTTATCTTCTGTGAATAATGGCCGTTTTGTTTCTCTCTTTCTAGTCTTCATACTTTAACTTTCTTGACTATTAAAGTAGTTAAAAGTTCCAAGACAATATTGAATTGTAAAGTGATGATAGCAGGCATCCTGATTTTAAAGAAAATCCTCTTACTGTTGGCCTATTAAATATGATGCATATTTATTAAATAATACCTTTTATAGGGTGAAGAATGTTCCTTTCTATTCCTAATTTGCTAGGGGGCTTAGTGTGAATATAGGTGTTGAATTTTATTAAATTTTTTTGCAGCTAAAGAAAAAATTCCTTTTGGTTTTGTTGCCCACAGAAACCTCATGTAACTCAAGAATAAACCTCTGAGTCTGAAACATGCCTGAACTGACCTTTGAGAGGACCAACCAATGGGTCATCCCAGAAACCCAGACCACATAGGATTTTTAAACATTTTCATTTATTGGTGAGATAAAATTTTGTATTATTCCCCCTTTAATAAGGCAACTAAGCCAATTGCTAGAAATTCTAACTCGACTTCTCTTAAACAACGTATAACCCCAAGTGCATACATTGTCATAAAATGAAAACCATGACTTAAATGTATTTCCGGAGGCGTTAGCCTAGTAAACATTCAGTTCAGAGGCACTGAACAGACAAATGCAGTGCCTATAATCCAGGAAGCACAGAGTTATTTCATTTATTCTGGGAGCATACATCTTCCCCACGCCACCCCTCGGTGTACCCATATTGAAGATAAAAGGCCCAACAACGTGGAAGGGGAATTGGGGAGGGGGGAGTAGAAACCAGGTAGACAACAGCAGTAGTGAGATTCTCTAGTGGCAGAGCACAGCAACGTTAAACATCAAAGTGAATGTTGTCCATCTTTGAACCAACAGAGGCATTGGCATAGTGTAAGAGTCAAACTGTGGGTATTAGAATCCATTATTTTTTCCTGTTGGTTACTGCATACTAATATTCAGTGAAATATTAACTTTTACTATATGTAAGAGTGCAAAATAGGTATCCTTCCTATTTGTTTTCTTGCTGGGTGTTTTGTACCAAGTTGTTACTGACATCTTTGGTTTCAGGTGCTTTGGCTACTGTATAGGAAATTGTTCGTATGTTATTGTGTTTTGCTAGTTGATTTGTATTCATTTTTATAAAAATGTACTCAAATGTATTTCGTGTTGTGATTACTCATATGAAGACTGTATTGATACCTATACAGTATTCTATGTGGGATATGGGATTTCATTTATCAGTAAATTTGTTTTGCTTTGTAGCCTACTCGGTACCAAAAGTCAATAGATACTGATGTATTTCTTTTTTACTGTGTGATGTTATTTTTTTAGGATTAGAAGAATATTGTTGTGTAAGCATAACCAATGGTTTTCATCCGGACTCCTATATATGTATACTGTATCTGTAGAACCATTTTAAAAGCTCTTTAAAACAAGTGTGATGAAAACTACTTCAATTTTTTCCCTGAGATTTCCTTATATAAAACTGACATGCTATATATGCCAGTAAATAAATAAATATAGAAATATAGATAGGTACAGATATTGACCTTTCATTGGATACCAGCTTTGGTCTCCACACTCTTACGAATTATATAAGTAGAGTTTGCACAGCATTCTCTGGTAGTTTGTTTTGGTTTTGATCCAGGCCAGTCCCTGGGAGCCAGCCACACAAGCCAGTGGGCACAAGCAAAGCCCTGTGGTCTCTATGCCCTTACCCCTCAGCGTCTCTTCCATAAGCCTGCAGGAGAAAGCAGAGATCTGGGTGGTGTTTGTTTGTACTGTCAAGGAATGACATCACTGCCAGAGATTATGACTTTGGGCAAACTAGTGGGTGGGCACAGAGAGGCCAAACCCTGGTTAACAGGCCACATTAGCACACAGAGAGCACTAGATGTATGTTTCAAAAGTAGGAAGCATTAATGCTTTTATGAGCTTTGAGTGAGCTGGATGGTGTTTGTCAAGGCCAAAAAGTGCACTTTGTAAAACTTACATGCTATGCAGGGGCCGATTACTTTTCTTTTGTTCTAAATCTTGTCGTACAATTTTTTTTCTCCAATGGGTTGGCAAAGGCTCTTGCTTGTTTAAAAATTAACAAGCTGGGGTTTGCCCCATTCTTTTTTTGTTTCCATGGGCTCTAAAGCAGTCAACCTAGGAGCCCAGTTGTAAGAGCACAAATAAAAAGACTCAGAAATGCCCAGTTGGGACTTAAAGGTGAATGAATGAGGAGGTTCACTCTCTATAAGGGTGTGTACATGGGGTGGGCCAGAGAAAGCCAGGCAGGGGTTGGGTGTGCCAACAAGACAAGGGCTTTAATTAGCCAGATCCTCCTCTCTCTAAGGACACTCTTAAAGTCAACCGGCTGCTAATGGAAGCCCATGATCTTCTTTGGGACCACAAGAGGACCAACCGAAGTTAATTACTTTGAAAATCAAGAAAACACGATACAAATTTTCATGGCAAGTTAGCATTGCAGGTTAGTCACTGAGCATGAATGAATGGAGTTTGGCACTTTGCTGTGGAAAACATGGAAAACACTGACTATGGACTTTGGACTACATTTGTCTGAGAGCACCACCACTGGGTGGCAGTAAAAATCCTTGGATTTCTATTTCTTCTTCTTCCTTCTTCCTTTTTCTTTCTTCTTCTTTCTTCTCATTAGCTATCCCTTCCTAACTACTTAAAAGGGGCGTGCTTTTAGAGTTAACTTTGACCAGAACACCTTAATGTGATATGCACATGTCATGTTAGGCTCAAGTTCAAAAATGGAAAAAAGAAAGAGAGAGAGAAAGGAAGGAAGGAAGGAAAGAAGAAAGAAAAAGAGAGAAAGAAAAGAAAGAAAAAGAAGAAAAGAAAGAAAGAAAGAAAATTATGTGCATAAACAGGATAATTTGGATGACTGCCAAAGTCAGGCAGTTTTCCCATTAGCTAAGATCAATACTCAGTTAGAAGGAAGGAAGGAAGGAAAGAAAAGAAAGAGAGAAAGAGAAAGAAACAAAAGAAAGAAAGAAAATTATGTGCATAAACTAGATAAAGTAATTTGGATGACTGCCAAAGTCAGGCAGTTTTTCCATTAGCTAAGATCAATACTCAGTCACTATGTCATTTTAAAATCAAATTAGGTCCAAAGTGATGAGGTATTGATTACAGAGTTCTAATGGGGACTTTAAACCTCACCTCTAAATACTGAGGAGAATAATGGTCTCAAAATAAGGACACAGGAGTTACCTTTTTGCCGGTTACCTTCAGAATTGAACAAAAGGTTATACAATCCCCAGAGTGTACTTTAAAAAGAGGACTCACAGACACTCAAAATTCTCTGTATCCCAAAGTGAACTTGTTATCTTAACTTCCAAGTTTATTCATCCACTCATTCATTCATTTATTCAGCAAACATTGATTGAAGACCTGCAGACTAGAGCTGAGTGTTGGAAATATAGTAGTACCTGAGACGAGCAAGGCCCCTGCTTCCATGGAGCTTAGATGTTCCCTGCCTTGTATAGTGTCCAACCCAGAATCTGAAAGCCACCTTTTCCTCTTCTCACCCCATCTCCCACAGCCAATCAATAGCGTGTATTATCCGTTCTATATCCTAAATATCTCTAGATTCCATCTATGTCTAATCTTTCTCATTTCCACTTCTCTGATCTAAGCCATCTTCCTATCACCAGAGCCTGTCCTAACTGGTCTTCTGACCCTATTCTTGCCTCCCTCCAATCCATTTTCCATCTAGTAGCCAGAGTGATGTTTCAAAGATACAAACCTGATCAAGTTACTTTCCTGCTTAAAATCTTTTGGTGGCCTTCCATTGTCTTCCAGATAAATTTCCATGTGTCCATTGTTTACTCCTCAGTGTCGGGTCATGCTACATGCCCTCTTGCTGTCTGCACTCCAAAAACCAGTCAGAGTTACAAGAAATTTCTTTTAATTCTGTGATTGTAACTCATTCTTTATTTCTTTGGGACTATTTTCTTTTATTATTCTCTCTGTCTCTCTCTCCAATCCTCTACCTCTCCTTGCACAATTTTTTCTAAATCACTTGTGATTAAGTTGCAGATACAGTGTGCCTTTGCCCCTATTTACTTCAGTGTATGTTTCCTAAGAAAAAGGACATTCGCTTATATAAATATAGTATAATGGTCAAACATCAGGAAATTTAACATGGATACAATCCTATTATCTAAGCAAGAGTCCATATTCAAATTTCATCATGTGTTCCAATAATGTTATTATTGAAGGATAAGTTTCCCAAAAAGCAGACTCTGGCATGGGGATAAGTATTTTTGTATACTCTTGGATCAACATGTGGAAGGGAAGGGGAGGGAAGAAAATGGACTGATGGAGTCTCAACAAAGGATAAGCCAACCCTTTGGGGACCCTGAAAACCATCATGGCCAATTAATGTCCTGAGATAAGGTGAGGGGCCCAGGCCTTTATTGACCTCTTTACTGACCACTTATTGAATCTTGGTTGCCCCTGGGGAAAGAGTCATGACTTTGTGCAAGGTAGAACTCTCCAGCCCAAGATAATTTCTAGAGAGGGCTGATAGCAGAGGACTGTCAATAGCTGAAGGAGCAAATCCCCCAGTCTTAAAGGGTTAGAGTGGCACATCACAGTTTCCACTATAGTCCGTCATTTTAACTACTCAGATCTACTTCATAAAAATTCTGGGAAGAACTTCTCCAAGATCCTGTGGACCTTTTTTCCTGGGAGAAATGTATAAGAAGAAACTTAGTGGGATAAATTATAGCCCTGGCCATTGCAGTTGGGGCCACAACTGATAACATGATCTACCACCCATTCTAGATCATGTCATTCTCAGCCGCCATCTTTGCTAAATAGATGGCTTGACATGTTGGTGCGACCCATTCCTGAGGCCTCTGAGCTCCTGATCTCCATGACCTTCTTAAGCATGACTGCTGTGTTTATCTACTTTCTGTAAAAATGGGAAAGGAATGTCAAGAGGTGCCCCAGTGGATCACCAGGGTGCCAACCACATTCTTCTCTGTCCCATTAGGTAGCTGTAGCCTCCCTCCTCCTGATGATCCAAGTCCTCACTGCTGGCTGGTGAATCCCACATAAGCATTGGCTTTCTTGGACTACTCTTGCCACCACTGTAAGTTGGGACACCTAGAAAACAGACTGTGAGATGAAGATCAGCGCACAGGAATTGAATTAAGGAGTATTCTTGGGAACAGTGCCCCTAAAAGAGAAGGGAAGGAAATCAATATTGGGTAGAAGAAGATGAATTATGATGTAGCCTCAATAAACTCCCCATCTTATTACAATCTTGTAAAGTTCTGCTGTTTACAGGTTTTTGTAAAAACTAATCACATCAGTGGCATCACATGGTATTGCCTGCACTTCCAGCATCAACTTCTCTGGGGCATTAGCCCCCCATCAAATAAAACATTGGATGAATACCACAGAGATGAACATCCTTTTATTCTTCTAAGTTTAGTGGTTACACTTTAACAGTTTTCCCACAGAATATTGTTTTTATTTATGAAATCATTTATCACTGGGATGTTCCTTAGTCTGATTTTTCAGTATGATTTTTCCTCAAAGTGCCTCATAAAAAAAGCAAGCAGTTCTTTAGGAATGTAACTGTTGAAATAGAACCTAACAAATACCATAAGCTGAGACAAGTTAGAAACACTTGTACTTTCACCCAAATGCATGGCCAATACTGAGTAATTTGTTTGTTCATATCTTCAGCAATGTTTTCTATGTGACTTCCCAAAAAAACTTGCTGACAAAGGAATGCATTTTAGTTTGTTGGTCTTTTGTTTTACAGTTATTTCAATCATGTTTTTTACCGTGACAGGAAGAAGCAGAGACCCCAATAGTTTGTGGCTTTTGTTCCTTAATTGTAATGTAGAAAACCTCAGAAGTTTCTAAGCAATTATCAGTGGTTTTCACAAAATTTGTCAAAAATTGGGTTTGTTCAACATAACCTTAAATATCTGAAAAACTGCTGAAGTTTGTCTTCCTGTTCCAGATGTTTAGCTTTAAAATATCTTGCTAATTATAATGAGTTTATGTTATTACTCGTTAACATCTCAAGACATAATATGGCAGCCAATTAGGGAAAATTTTACCATTAATGGCAGTGGGTGTAAATACATATTTCAAATGGTCTTCTTGATAATTTTAGATTTGAAGGGACTACTTCTTGCTGGTCTAATTATATTATCATTCTTTTTTTACCTTATCACGTGGCTAACAAAGAGTTTATACTCAGAGTAGAAGGGTTTGCTTTGCCATTTGCTTTAGGTCTATTTTGTTGTTATCTTTCTTTCATTTGTGGTTTTGTTTTTTTGTTTGTGTTTTTTGGGTTTTTTTTGTGGAAATTATTATAAGCTATTTTTCTAGTATGAGGCTTAACTTAGTTAAAATTAGATAATATTATCTAAAAATCTCCTTACTGGGCACATGTTAATGCAAATGTCTTAAGACTTGCTAGAGGCAATCAATCAAGCCATTCCTTCCACATTTTTTTCTCCACAGGATATCTTAAAACCACTGAATATTGGGAATTGTAATTATAGCAGTTAGTATACCCTGACTGATAGAATATCAATAACCAGTTTGAAAAATGTGGGCTCTTGTTCAGCCACATCTCCCCATTCTGAACTTCTACAAGTGGTTTTTTGGGCCTCAATGCAAAATTTTACCTTTGCTTCTGCTAATTTTATCTTCTGTCATTTGTCCCTTGTTTTAGCCTGTCAAGATCTTTTTAGAGTCTGATTCTGTCATCCAGTATGGTTGCTACCTCTTTCAAGTTGGCATACCTTCTCCATCATCATTCAAGACATTGGTATAAATATTAAGAAGGATATCTCTTTAAGACAAAAAAAAGGCAATAAAAAAAAACAACTTCCTTTTGCTGAGTTGCTGAGCCCCTTGTGGGGCTGACAATGGCAGGATGGTTTAGTCTGTAGTCTCCACGGAGTTTCCTGCCAGCGGACTTGTGGATTTCAGGATCAGGCAACATGAGTCAAACAGCTCTTGGAGCTCTTTGTTCTCAAACTCCTCCTGCAAATCAGAGCTGGAGATCTTCAGAATTCCCTCCCCATGTTCCCAATCACCAGCACCAATCCCTATTTTCTCAATTTCTCATGACTTCCTTCAAAGAGAGAAATTTAAATAAAAAATCTTTCCCAGATTTATCTTTTGTTGATTTTTTTCCCAACTAGGCAACTTCATTGTATTCGCTGATATGTCCCACAGATTATTGAAGCCAGTAGAAGCAAGAAGGGAAGATTCTAAGATAACACCAGGTTTCTGTTTGGGGTGGCTACATTGAAGGAATCCAGTGCTTCCTACCTACTTTCCATGGGAGAAATTGAATGAAAAAGAGATGGAATCCATTCTTGAGCACGATGAGTTTGACGTTCCTGGGAACATCCACATGGAGAGGTTGAGAGTCCATGGCATGGACCAGTCTGGAGCTGAGAAGGCCGCTGCAGGGCTTGGTGCTCTGCAGCATTCATATAATATGTCTGTGGACATACTCAGTAAGGGCTCTCACAACTTCGGTCTCAAGGCAGACATCGATGGCCAGAAAGAGCCACAAGGCAGAAAAGGCCCTCTTTCTTTCTGTGTCTATCTGACTCTATGGTCATAGAAGACACATTTTAGGAATCATATTGCAAGCTGCCCTTAGAACCCACCAACTCCAAATCTAGACAATTCATATCCAATTTTCCTGGGATTTTTAAGTCAGCTTTCCCCACCCTACTGACTACATCACAGCAAGATAGCTCTTGGCCGGGGGAGCGGAGAGGGTAGGTGGGTGGGTTGATAATAACCACCTTCATAGGAATCACCCTAAGCCTTCTATCTTGTTCTGGTCCTACTCTTACTTTGATTTTGTCTCTATCCAGCTTCAACCTTCTAATTTTGTGGCCACTATTTCAAATTCTGTCTCTAGTTCTTGCATTTGGTATTTGAACTTGGTCTTCCTGGTATTCGAACACTCAGTTACCCTCAACCCAAGTTACCATCACAGATGATCTTTGGAAGAAATGCCTTTGTTTCAGTTAGGATCCATTCAGAAGACAGAAACTACACCAGGAAAATTTGAATATGAAGAATTGCAACTAGCCATAAAGTTGTTAGCTAGATAACTGAGAAGGGAAAAAGAGAACTCTGAAGTATCACAGAAGTAGCAACTGCAGGAAGTAGGTACTACCCCTTCAACTGCGGGAACAAAGGAAAGAGGTTAGAAGTATTAAACTTAGAAACTTAGAGTAGGAGTACTGTAGAGCTGAAAGTCAAATTTCAGCTGGAGGTGCCACTGGTTGGTTGGGGCTGGAGTCTCCAAAGGGGTACAAAGAAGCTGGTTTTATAAGTAGGACAAAAATCAAAACGTAGATTCAGCCGCTGGTGTGGGAAGGCAGTGTTTTCTGCCCACATGAAGAAGCTTTGCTCAGGTGACATCACAGGAATAGGAAGCAGCAAGTCCTCTTGTCCTTCTCCAGCCTTGCAGGCTCCCTCTGACACCCCCTAGAGAGCCTAAAAGGGATCCAGTTTGAAAAGTAGAAATGTCATTTGCAAAGTTTCTGCCGCAGCAACGCAAAGCCAGGTATAGAAGGGAGTTTGGACTTGAAAGAGAACTTGAAACTGCACAGCCTCACTCTTATTCTGGCCACCATAACCCAACTCTGACCTGAGCACTTGGCCAGCTGCTACTCCTCCCCAGCTAGCCACTTCCCATTGCTACCGCCAGTGGAGAATGACATTTTTATCATTTCCCACTTTAGCACTCAAAGTCTCTGCCCTTGCCCTGGCAATTGTAAGCACATCTGTCCACTTTCCATTCCTGATTCCATGTTGCCACACGAGTAAGTCACAGTGTTCTGCAGGCAGGGGTTCACATTGCTAACTTCAGACAGACCATCTGCCTTTCAAGCAGGGATGCCATGAGCTCCAGCAGCTGCAGAATCTTTTACCCACCTTTACTCTTTTCTTTAGAGAAACCTGGAGGTAAGTCCAAGAATCTCTTAGGCTTTCTTGAGCAGTTTCAGTTATTCTCGGTTTCTGGTCTGGTTATCAAATGTTGCATAACAAATCACCTCAAAACTTAAGGGCTCAAAATAACAAGCATTTGTGTCTCTCATGGTTTCAGGGGGTCAGGAATTAGGAAGCAGCGTGGCTGAGCTGGACTGGTCTCTCATGAGGCTGCAGTCATGTGGTGGCTGAGGCTGAGGTCATCTTGAAAGCTCTGGCACGTGAGCTGGGAAGACTCAAGAAGCTGAGAACAGGAGCAAATGGGGCTCCTTAGGTATTTATCTCTTTAGTCTTTCCGCGTGGTCCTTCTCAGAGTATCTAGATTTGTTAAATGGCAGCCGATGTTTCCTGGAGCCATCGTCCCCAAAGAAGCAAGCAGAAGCTGGATGTCTTTTTCAAATTTCACTCGGAAGTCACACCTCATCACTTCTGTCACATTCTGTTCATCGAGGCAGTCACAAAAGCCCACCCAAGTTCAAGAGGTGGGGACATAAACTCCACCATTTGATGGGAACAGTGTTAAAGAATTTGTAAACATTTTTAAAACCACAAAAGGCACAATTGGCTTGGGGGTTGTGGGAAACTCCGAACCATTGTTTTTCTCATATCTAGAATTACACTCTTTCAAACAGCAGGATTCCTGACCCCACTGTGTGGCGTGCTCTGTTGCCAGTACATGAATATATCACAGAACAGAAGGGAGGGACATTCAACCGGGACACCAGAGTCCCAACGCTGGCTCAGGCTCAGAGATGGAATTGTCGGTGCTTCCTGCCTCATCCCAGGAAGGCCTCTGAGGATTGCTGCCTGAAGTGTTAATTTCCACATCTAGCCTACAGAGCGCTGGGGCAGACTACCAGCTACTGCAGCTGGTTACATTCACCACTCTGTGCTGGCACCTCCAGGTGGGCACAGAGCTGAGCATCAAATGTGGAACCTGGCCTGAGCCTCACACATCCACTCCTGGGAAACGAAGCTGCTCGGGCTCCCCCACAAGGGTCAGAGCAATCAATGCCCGGCTCCAGGTTTGACCTATGGTAGAATTCGAGGCATCAGTGGTAGCACCAGAGTTTCTGTATGCTCAGGAGAACAAATGCATTGAGGAGTGGAGCTAGGGAGTTTGTCTTGAAGTTGCTTTTGCATAAAAGAATCCTATTTTTACTTAGATTGTACGTTTATTTGGGATGACTTTGAGGGTGGAGGCTAATGGATGTTTTGGGGGCTAAAGGCCCACTCAAGTCACCCATGGGTGCCATTACTTGGGCCACCATGATGTTTTGAAAATCAGGCCACGGCTTAGGAAGCCCAATAACCTATTAGCCAAAGTTACAGAGCTCAGGGGTCTACATACCTCCCTACCTTCCCTGCTCCTTGTCAACCTCAGGATCCTCATCACATCTAATTCTCGTCAGGCAGCTTCCATCACTGGGAGGAGAAGCCATGCCTCTGCACCGGGAGGGTATCTTCCCAATGTTACACAGACCCATGTCCTTGCGGAATGGGTGTGCTTGATTTTTGAGCCTGAGACTTCAGAAATTCACTGACACAGTTTATGTTGAGAGTTCATATGACCCTATACCTCCCTAGTGGAAGAACCAATGTCCTTTGTCATGAAAAAGAATACCAATTCTTCCCAACTGACTGCTGCATCTAGAGAATTCCTCTTCATACTGGTATCCATTGTCTTATCTCTGATGTTTATATCTAGTTTTTGGAATCTTGATCTCCAGGAAATTGTATCTTTAGAGGGTAGCGAACATTGTCTACATCATGGCGCATGCTATGATCCGAATGTGTCCCTGTCAGGTTTGTATGCTGAAAGCTAATCACCAAAGTGATGGCATTAGAAGGTGGGGCCTCTGGGAGATGATTGGGTCAGGAGAATTCCACCCTCATAAACGGGATTAGTGCCCTTATAAAAGAGGCTCCAGAGAGCTGCCTTGCCTCTTCCAGCATGTGAGGATGCATTGAGAAGATACTACCCATGAGAAAGCGGGCTCTCGCCAGATACCAAATCAGCAGGTACCCTGTTCTTGGACTTCCAAGCCTCTAGAGTTGTTACATTTTTCTATTGTTTATAAGCTACCCAGTTTATGGTATTTTGTTATAGCAGCCCAGATGGACTAAGACAGAGGCAATAAATGAAAAGCCACATCTCAGGTGTGCCTCTGTGTCTGATAGTGACTGTGGCCTTCTCATTGTCCCAGCAGTTCTCTGAATGTCAATAAGTGGGACACTGTAAGAATTTGCAGACCTGCACAATGCCATGCTTGCAGACAAGTATTTCATGGAGCTTCCAAACACTTTTCACATGCTTGTATGTTGAAAAATATATAAAAATAAACAGATAATATGTGTGTGTCCTGCTGAAGTAAACAGAAGTTCTGCTCTACTGGGAGACAGCTGATCTCCAACCCTGCCCTGCTTTCCAGAGGGCTGAAGGCATCTCTTTCTTGGCAACCTGTAAGCCATTCTCAGTGCACTTGTTAGGAACTGCCTAGGGCGAGGGCTGTGGTAACATGTTATCACAAATTGGGTTCCTTAAAACAAGAGAAACTTATTCTCACAGTTTCGAAGGCTGTAAGTCTAAAATCAAGGTGTTGGCCATGCTCCCTTCATGGATTCTAGGGGAGGATGATTTCTTGCCTTTTCCTAGCTGTAGGTGGCTCCAGGCATTCCTTGGTGTTCCTTGAATTGTAGCTGCATCACTCCAATCTCTGCCTTCGTCTTTACATTGACTTCTTTTTTGTATGTGTCTGTGTGTCCTCTTCTTACAAGAACACCAATTACTGGATTTGGGTCAGCCTTAAGTCCAGGATGATTTTACCTTAAGATCCTCAACTAATTACATCTGCAAAGATCATGTTTCTAGATAAGGTCACATTCTGAGGTTCTAGATGAACATGAATTTTGGGGAGACACTAGTCATCCCACTGCAAATGTACAGCTTAAAAATTCTCCTTGTGGCTTCCTAAGGTTGAACAATTCCTTTTTATTATGTTGCTTAAATGTTCAAATGTAAAATTCCCTGTGCTTATAGCTCCTTTGCAAGTACAAACCAAAACAAATTTTCCAATTGCACGCAAGTAGAACAGTGAAATGAATATATTTAAAATAAATAGCATTCACTTAATATGGCAGATGACATTTTCTAAGATTAAATTGTCCTTCACTCATATGAGTTGTACTGTCTGCTGTGGTGCACATTCTTTGAAGTCTGGCTTGCCAATATGACCATTAATTTCTTTCATCACTTTTTCCTCTTCTAACTATTGTGAATTTTAGTTCATACAGCTCTCCACTCATTCATTCTCTGGGTACAAATGTGCCCTCTACTTATTTACTTATACAAATTCATTCTCTCAACTCACATGGCAAAACTAAGTTAAAAGGTGGTGATCAGAAATCCAAAATATTTGTATATTAATTCTTTAGAGACTATCATCTTTAAACAACCCCCAAAATTAAATTTTTTTTTTCTAGAGAATGTAGACATCTGCATGTGGTTCCTGTTTTGAGAAAACTGATGTTTGGCCCTAAATCATGTGAACTCCTGGCATGGGTTCTCTCCCTCCAATTTGCAACAGCATCTTTTCTAGACTAATCTTGAAAAATACCATTTAGAAAACCAGAAATGGAGCAGCTGAGCTAAGTTATGTTTAACAGGGGCAGCTCAAGATTCTGGCCTTCGTACCCATAGGCCTGAAGTAGAAGCTCCCTTTTCACATCATCAGCTAATTCCTGGGATTTTCTAGGCCCAGAACTTCAGCCCTGAGATTTCCCATTCTTCATATCTTGTTCACCAACACAACAAAAAGGTGAAGAGCTATCATTGCTTGGCTGCCAGCCATCAGACCAGAATCCTGAGAACTGTAAATTCCTCATCTTTATTTTGGCTTACCTGGATCTAGCCTTTCCCCTAATCTTTGAGACCAATGCCTTTGGTATCTGGGTGGGAATAGGAGGCATGTTGTGCATCTCCATTGTTTTGTCTGTCCAGACCCCACTTCACCTTCCTCTTACTAACAGTCAGCCTCTTTGACCTTGGTAATGGTCATGAAATGCAAGCTGAGCCAGTTGTATTACCTCATTCCTGGTCACAGTGATTGTTACAAAGGGTGGGTATGTTACCCAACCCAATCAGAGTCCTGCCCCAAGAGTTTTCTCACTGGAGGTGGAAGAAAGGAGCCCCTTTCCTCTTCCTCTCTGGTCACTGTGATGTGAGTCCAGAGGAGACACATTTCTAGTCTCATGGAGAATTCAGTCTGAGAGTTTGAAATAGAAATGAAAGCCAGAGAAAAAGATCCATGATGGTGCTCCAGCATGGGCTCCAGAGATCCTAATACCTCTCTACCTTTGTTCTTCCTGAAGTTTGGTTACATGAGTTCATAAAATTCCTCTTTCTCATGTAAGCCCCTGGGATGTCTTGCCCCTGGAAACCGTGAACTGTGACTTATTTATTTTATTAAAAAAGATACCTCGCAGTTGACATCTAACCCTCTGTTTACTTCTAAAAGAAGCTGATCCCTGATCATATCACTAATGTTGAATCCCATTAAGATCTCTGTTCTGATTTTCCATGGGTGGGGAGAGGTTCTGGAGATTTGGATTCCTAGGAATAAAGATCTCACTACATCTTGCAGTAACTCTCTTTGTTCTGGGAAACCATGATGGGCTTTTCGTACATCAAACATGAGGCAATATCCCCTATCGTTTTGTGAGCAAAACTGTGCCGCACTTAAATCTGTAAAAGTTACAGTACCTAGAGTAGCAAGGGATTGGGAGGTTGCTGATTAGAGCCTTGTGGGGAATTCACTCTTCTTTCATTTTCATTTCCCTTCTCTACCCTTCACTCCAGGAGGGCAGCACATGGCCCGGCCTAAGTCAATCAGAACTTAATCCAGTCAAAGCCAGCGAGGCTTTGGTTGGCACTTCTGGGAACGTAGCATTCTCTCTACAACACTAGGTTTAAATGTGAGGGGATAGATGACTTCATCTGCTGTGACCAATTCTTGACTATGAACAGAGCCTGCCTGAGAATGACTAATATCATTGGATCCACTGCCTCAAGCCACACCTGAAGATTTTTGTTTTGTTTTGTTTTGTTTTTTGCATTTGTAGGGGCACATAAAATAATAATGCAATAGACTTAATGATATATGAGAAAAGTTAAAACCATGTTCAAGGTACAAATAAATCACCCCAATGCTTTGAATCATAGGTAATCTGGTCCTTTGGGACCAGATTAATGCTTTGAATGGGCCATAATGACCCAACAGTATTGGGGAGATGGCCTGGAAGAGTCCAGGAACGCTGATGAAGGTGTCCCCCTAGGCATCAAACTGACCAATCTGGAGTCCCAGACACCTCTCTTACCGCATATGCTGGGGGCGCTCTGAGTCTCAGCCACATCTTAATATCTTAATATCACCTAGATATTAAGAGGCAGTCGAATTTGAAGCCAGGTTTGTCTGACTCCAAAACGTATGCTCTTTCTACTTTTTTCATGCTTCCTTTCCTATTGCAGGGTGTGGCTGAGACTCAGAGCGCCCCCAGCATACGCGGTAAGAGAGGTGTCTGGGACTCCAGATTGGTCAGTTTGATGCCTAGGGGGACACCTTCATCAATGTTCCTGGACTCTTCCAGGCCATCTCCCCAATACTGTTGGGTCATTATGGCCCATTCAAAGCATTAACCATGGCCCTCTGGAGCTTTTGATGGCTTTGCATTTGGCGTGGTGCCTTTTGACACATAATACTTAAGATATCTGTGTCCACATCCAGAATGTCTAAGGGCTGCCCCAACCACTCCATTCCTAGTGGACTACCACAATGGGTTTAATCACAGATATGCCTGCCTCCAAAATTTTTGTGGTGGTAAATACAAAAATAGTCCCCAATCTTCATCCCCTGACCTGCATCCCATTTGCTTTAGCCATAGTCATTTGTTCATCAACAATACAAGAGTTCTATGTGATATTTGACAGTGACCTATGTTGTAGTGTGGAGGGCACGAACAGACCACAGGAGAATTCATTGAAGCCAAATTGAGAGTCTTTATTAGCTGGCCAGCGACCACCTCCGCCCGCATAAAAGCAGTACGAGAGGATGGCACCATCTCAAGTTTCTACGAGGGTTTTATACTATTTTTGAGGGAGGCTATGTGGCACAGTGCAGGTGTTCAGGGAACAAAAGCGGGGAGTGAAGTCTGGGTTGTAAGATACAAGGTCACAGGGCATAGTTGCTCTCACAGATCTCTGGCGCCCGAAGGCAGATTACAATCCTTAAAGCAAGCTGCAAGCAGGGTTACAGAAGCAGATGGCAGTTATTAGACAAAAGACTATTCTTTCAGTGTATCACTTCAACTATGTAACTATAATTTAGCTAGCCCCTGGTTTTCTGCTTAGTTCATTTATTAACCCCTTATTGTAAAGCTCTCAGCTCACCACAACCTACAGTTCATGATCTGGCTTTAGAGAACACACTTGCCTGGCACCCACTACCCACAGCTGGATGGCCAAACTATATCAACTCAATTCTGAAAAATGCTTCTGCTTAAACATCCATTTGTCTTTGCTTCACACCTTTCTGCTTTATGATCTCATTTCTTATAGTAAACCCCTGATTTTGATGTTTGGACTCAGTTCTTCTTGTTCTTTTTTTCTCAGACCCAACACTTTGTCATGTATTGGGTTTTACAAATGCTGCCTCCATCAGAGAAACAGAAAGTAGCATGGTGGCTGTCAGTGGCTGCAGGGAGGGGGAGAAGGGGAATTGTTGTTTAGAGGACTTTGAGTTTCAGTTTTGCGAGATAAAAATGTGCTGCAGATCTGCTTCACAGCAATGTGATTTAACACTGCTGAACTGTACATTTAAAACTGGTTAAGATGGTATATTTTATGTTAGCTATTTTTTGCCACAACTTTGAAAATGTAAAAAAAAAAAAAAAAAAAAAAAAATTTTAAGCACCCAGGAAAAAAATGGTCCCTCCATCCAGACATTTTCTAAGAGACTCAAACTGATTTGCTACCATTAGGCACAAATAAGAATTGACTTTAAAGGAAGTTGACATGGTAACATGTAACCACACCAGATCTTCTGGCTCAACTTTTATGTAACAAAGTTGTGAACTGTTTTTCAGTTGCCATGGGACCCTAAATTGAAGGTCACGTAACCTGAGCATTCCCAGATGAATCAAGTGTGCAATCACGGGTGGAATCTAAGAGCTGGGACAGAGGAGTAGCGACTGAATTAAGAAGCAGACACCCAGTGGCAAGATCCAGGATCCAATCAGATTGAGGCTTGTTGTCACCCCATGGCAGGAGCCAGTCAGATCATGCCTCATTTCCCTATGTTTATAAAACTCAACCCAGCCCCCAGCTTGGGGAAGACAGATTTGAGCGTTTCCTCCTGTCTCTTCTCCAGTTGTATCAGGACCTGAACCCATTGACTGCTGGGTAACAATTCAGTCCAATTTGGAAGCTTGATGTTGGCCACAGCTGTAATCAGAATTCACTCAATACTTGCATAACCTGTTCCCTGGAGTCACTCTCTTGTATTAGTTAAAAATGTATGCTTTGACCTCTGGATCACCCCAATGACACCTGGATCACTGGTTTTCGAGCTTCAGTGTGCAATAACAATCACAGGCTTATTATAAATGCATATTCCTAGACCTATTCAATTAGATATCCTCTGGGACTGAGGCCCAGAAATCTGCATGTTCAATAAACTCTCTACCTTGTTCTAATATGGGCTGTCATTAGATCATGACTTCATAAATTCTGCTTTAGAAGGTATACTGATTTTAGGAAAGAACCAAATGTTTAATTTTATTTTTTCTCCTATGGCTTGAGCTCAGAGCTTTGTACTTAGTAGGGACTCAAGTGTGGTTGAAAAAATACAGTTAAAAAAAAAGTAATTTGCTAGACTCATTGTCCAAATAAAATACAATTTGTAGCATGTGGTTTCTTTCAGAATTAATTGTGCATTAATATTTGATATTTGAGCAAGCCATATAATAAGGAGCTATAACATGATGCTAGCTCCAAAAAATGTGGCTTTAGTGTTTAGTGTTTTGAAATCCAGACTCTTAGATGCTCTGATCTCATATAGCTCTAAAAAGTCATTTCCTTCTTAAACCTTTTATCCCTCTTCAGCCTCTAAATGGAAATGAAGCGTTCCTCATTTCAACCTGATTTACAACTTTTAATCTGTGTTCTTAATGAGGTATTAAAGAACATTTATAACGTATTTCACTGTATAGTCTGTCCACACAAGAATAACTGAGAATATATGTTTAAAATCCCATATACTTTAGAATTTAATTTTTCACCTGAAGAAAAAGAAAAGTTCACTGATCTAGTGAGCAAGCAATTTGGAGTTAGTTGCCTCATGTAGATTAAATTCATAATTTTATTTTTAATAGAGTCATTCACATTTATGACATCACAAGGAAGTGCAATGACAGTCTATGAATTTCTACTTAGAAATAATAAAATAATTTTTTCTTCATGTTCTGGGAGATATTTGCCTAGCAGATGGGGGCTAGGTAGCTGACTAGGAAAACCCTTTCTAACTCTGAGAGTGTGAATTTGCACTGTCAAAGTCATTCCTGATGCACTGAATATTACTTGGATGTAATTTGAAATATAATTTGTTCCCCACAGAGAACATAGCTTTTAGCCCAAAATTTGCCTGTACAAAGTGAAGTTCATAATGGTTTTGTCTCTGTGTATTTTAAAAATGACGTCATGCTCTAGAAATATAAACATTCAACTGGAAAATCAAAAATAGATCAGAAAAGTAACACCCTGATAAATTTGGCTTTTAACTTTTCTAAGAGACTGATCTCGTATATATTTTCTTTTTCCCTTGTATTGGTCTATTAAGATACCAACAGTAATGCAGTGGTCATCACAATGCTTTGTATAAATACAGCCAGGATTTGTGGCATTCCAAAATGTCTTGAGAGGCTTGGAAGGGGAGGTCTGAAGACACAGAGGCTTAGAGCTGAAAGGACCTCAGAGATGGAGCATAAGGGCATTTAGGTTACCGAGTTGCTTAAGAGTGCATGGTGCTAGAGAGATGACTTGATCTTGATCCAGGCAGTGCACTTCCCACTGGTTCGAAAGAGGAAAAATTAAGTTTTTTTTTTTTTCTATTCTGCCTTTGGGTAGCAATGTCCCTAACTGTCCATTAGTAAACCGCCTGGTATGATGTGTATTTGTTTCTTCTCTCTAGGTCAGTTACCCACTGTGGCAGATAGATGCCAGAGCTGCCTGCATGTCCCCTTCTTGGTAGTCACAAATCCCTCCCCCCGAGTATGGGACGGACCTATGACTTGCTTGTAGGCAACAGAATGCAGCAAAGGTGACAGGGTGTACGTGAGTACTTCGCATATGACTGTAATCCATCCTCACGGGAGATTCTGTCCTATAGCCGTCTTGGCTGGACACAGATTAGCTGGGTGCACTGCTTCACAGTCTTAAAAGACTGCAGTCAAGGTATGGGGTGGGGCTTTGGTCTTCTGAGGCTTGACTAGGGGAGGGTCTGCCTCCAAGCTCACGTGGTTGTTGGCAGCATCCAGATCCTTGCAGGCTGTCAGCTTTAAGGGCTTCAGTTTCTTGCTGGCTGTGGGAGGGAGGGTGCTCTCAGTTGCTTGCCATGCAGCTCTCTCCATAGATAGTGCACAGCATGGCACCTTATTTCTTCAAAGCCAGCAAGGGAGAGAGAGTCTCTTGGTCATACTGGACACATTCAAAAGACTCAGTTATTTTAACTTGCTGCATCTATTAGGGCAAATTTTGCACCCCATAGTTTATGTTAGAATTCTAAAGCTTATGTATGTGTTCACCCTGCCAATACCAATACAAACAGTTTAAGCTTTTTTCATTAATTGCATAATTATGAGTGACTGCCAAAACAATCAGCTTTAATTGTTGTTGGGTAAATCAATTTCACTGCCCTGCTCTCTCGCCTCCTTTCTTCCCCCTTCCTTCCAAATATTGCACAAAATAAGGTAGTATTTAGGCACCAGTGCTCTTGGTGCCCATGGCAGTCTACTTTTGCTTTCAGATGTGTCCCGTGAGCTGTCCCTACAATGGCCTGTTTTCTTTTTTGTGTATTTTACTCCCAGTGATGGTTTTGCTGCTTCTTGCCTTTAACAGTGATTAGCTTCACAAATCTTCCAATTGAGTCCAAGGGCTTTTCCCAAAGAAACATGCAACTGGCAGAAACAGCAAAATGAGTATCTGTGTTTCAGAATTAAGAGAAAAACTTTCACCACAACACCAGTTAGAATTTCCTTTAGTTATTATGACATCGGATTTTAACTTTGACAAAACTGAACAAGCTTTAGACTTTATTGTCGTGGAGTCTCAAGATTTTTTTTTTTTTTTTTGGTACTTGGAAACTAGTGCTGTTTTATTTTAGGTGCATGGCAAAGTGACAGAATACCAACAGAGGCCACAGCCAAATGCAGCGAAGGCAGTCTCGTTTAGATTTTCCCACTGAGCTTGACCAAGGCCAGGCTTCTCCTGGGAATTATGTGAACTCTTTTATTTGTGCCAGGATTTTTGTAATTTTGCAAGGTAACTTTAACATTATGTGTACTGAGAATTCGGCTAAATAAACTACTGATGAACACAAATCAATTTTAATTAAATCAATGGAAAAGTTGTTATTTATATCCTACTAAGTTTTCCAGTTCCTTCAAAGAATTGTTAAATTTATATTTTATGCTATAGAACTCCTCCCTAGTTTTCAGCCATCTTTCCAATGTTTCTGCTAAAATTTGGAGACCCATCCTTAACCTGTGTTCTTTTGAGCAGTCATTCCAGCAGTTCTGGTTTATTTTCATTAGTATGATACAACAATTCAAGTCCAAGGAACACAGTTCATATTCTGCCATTTGGTTATCACCCAGATCTGCTATACTTCATGGAAAAAGATCGGCCATTATTAAAAATACCTATACACACGCTCAGATACACGCGATGCATTCAGCTCATTTGAACCATAACATATAGACTTCTTTTGTGTTTTCTTTGAGGACTTTTGCTTAGGTTTTCTCTGTATTGTATATATTGAAAATATTTTAGGTGACCGAAATTTTAAAAAGTGTATTTTCCTCCACTTACAGAACCAAAATAATTGAAGAAAGTTGCACATTACCTTTCCTGACAAGGCTTTTGACTTTTTCCCTATGCTTTTTGAGAGAGTCTGTGATTAATTTTAGATTAAGAATACAGAGCCTTTCTGTTCTCATAAATGTTTTAATGCTTCATCTAGAGATGGGCTATATGGGGAGCTCTGTGATGTTGCTCTTTTTGAGAAGTAAAGTATTTCCCCACAAAAAGAGAAGGAACATTTCCAGAGGACAATGAAAGAAGCCTGGTAAATGTACTTGGAGTTTCTTAGAAGCGTTCATTCTTCTCACATGGGAGCCTGGTTTGCTCTCAAAAACATATTACCCCATTGCCAGGCACTCTCTTGCCAAAGTCAACTCATGCACCTTTTAGCCCCTTCAATACACTACAGCTGTTATATCCTGACCACCGTGGACCTCCTTCTTTCTGCTAGTACAAGGAAGTCATTCACATTCATTCTCTCTCTCGCTCTCCTTTCTCTCTCTCTCTCTCTCTCTCTCTCTGTCTTTTCCTCCCAGTCTGCACCTGGGTTGTGGATACGCTTGCTCTTCCCTCACCAGCTCTGGCTGTGCTCATTGTTCAACCTGTTTCTTCTATTACACAGGGCCTTGCATCAAAGCCAACAATGGACAAGGAATGGCTGGGTCAGAAAACAATAATCAAATCACTAAACAAAAATGGGGAATGAGACATTTTGTTTCCATTAGAAACTTTTAATTTTATTTCTTCATTGTTTACTTTGGTTTTGTCTTATTCAGCCAGCTCATAATTTTCAAATATACGTTAGTAAAGTGTGCTTTGAATTTATCTATGTGTATCGTGACTACTCACAACGCGTGAGCTCTTTCGTCTCTCTGTTAATATCGTCAGCTTGCTCTTTCCACTGCTGTTGCCTCACGCTGGGTAGCTGCTCCAGAGTAATCAGGAAATTCCTGTGTCTTCTTAACCTTATATGTGAAAACTCTTCTAGTCTTTTAAATAGAAATTACCGACATCAAAAGAATTTAAAACTTTTTCTGATTCTTACATTTAAAATCCTTTTTAGAAGGTGGGATATTAATAAACAAGCACACAAAGTAATTCCATAGACCAGTGTTTCTCATACTTCAGTGAGCATCAAAATCACCTGGAGTTACTCACCTGAGCCCCACCCCCAGAGATTCTGATCCAGGTGCTACTGATGCTACGGATCTCTGGACCGCCCTTTGAGTAACCCCTCTGATGGAGAGATCCTCGAGCCATCCCTGTACTCCTTCTCAAAGTGTTACCCCAATGCAGAGAGCAGCTCATTGACGGTAAGTGCAGAATGAAAGAGAGAGAGAGAGAGAGAGAGAGAGAGAGAGATGATAAACAGATGATTGATAGATAATAAATAAACATCTAATAGAATCATATAAAGGATCTTACATAATAACAGTTTTAAAAATTCTGGCTTTAAAATTAATGTTTTTAAAGCATGGCATACATTGTATAACAATTAAAGGAGCACAAAATAAACCATTCCCCCATTCCAGACTTACACTCCCATTTTGCAAAATCAACCATATTTATCTATAGGAAATAACAACTTAGAGTGAAACTGAGACTATAGGAAATTAAATAAAATTTTGACTGTGGTGCACATACCAAAGCTGAATGATTTAAGGCCAAATTTTCTTTAGTTTGTTTATTAGTATTCATTTGAAAGAAACATACACACACACACCCCTAAGACTGCTTTCTGAAATCCAATACATTTCCTGCCTTCTTCTTTCCTCAGTATTCTTACGGCCAAGCTATTTATAGCCCAGGAGAGGAAAAAGCTCCACTGGAGGCAGGAAAACTAAGTTCGGAAAGAATAGGAGGAAGTGTGCCTGCCATTTAGCCAAACAACCTTTAATTCATTGAGCTCAAAGCTTAGCAGCTTCACTGTCCTTGTTAGGCGTAAACAGCTTGCAAATTTCAATTTTTTTTTTCCTCTCTCCTCTTTTGAACTGGATTTGGGCAATGGAGGTGATGGCATCATTTTAGAAGAAAGAACAGGAATTTATAGGTGTTTAAACACATTAAAGAGAAACTTGCTAGAAGTTGATGAATGAACAGAAAAAGACGATTCAATCTAGGGATGAACTTTAAATGATTGCACGTCTGCAAAAGAAGGTGAGTGTCATTTTTAAGTCTGTCTATTGTTACATCTTAATGCATTTCATTTCATGAACGATGGATATTAGCCATGGACAGTGGATATGATCTGAGGGCAGGTCCTCATGTCACTTTTCAATGAGCTTTGCTTGTATCTCAGAAGAAATGTAGAAATCAGCTTCGGTTATATCTTTAGTTTTTAACAATTTTTTTTAAAAAAGTGGTTGTTTTCTGAAGATAACTTTATTTCCACTAACTTTCTTCAGTTTCATTATCATCAGGTGATTAGATAGTATAAGTAATTTCATAGATGATTGCTTTTGAAAAAATATTTTCTTGATATTTGCCTATTTGTCCATCCTTTTCAAAGTGCTCGTTAATAATCCACCTACCATTTCTTTGATCGATACTGGTTTAGAATACTTTTAATAAATAGGCCCTCAAACAAAATGGATGATTATAGAAAAATTATTTTAACTAAAATTTAAATTCTGTGTAAAATTAACTGAAGATAAAGATTTTTTTAATACAAAGATTCTTCTCTTGGACATTCATTTTCAGACAAACGGGAACCTTCTAGAAGCACACACACAAAAAAATCACTAAACAGTTTCCAGTGATAGAAACTGTTCATAGTACTTATTTACCTTTAAATTATAATTTCAAAACATTCCTTCAATGTGTATCTTCTGAGCGACTTGAAACATGTCACTGGGTTTAGAAGTGGTAAGGCCGACAGAAAATGGATTAAATCCAAGAACAGTTGATGCTGCCCACAAAAAACTTGGAAAGCTCCTAGGGACATTCCAAATTCTTTTAGCATTCTTTGCCATTAAACAAGCACATTTGTTTAAATGATGCACCCTATTTGCATGCACTGCTGATAATATCCACATTTGTGTCTTGGAGTAACTTGATTAATGTTACCACAATGACTAGCAAAGGAATAAGGTTCTGGTGGATTATTGAAGAGGAAGAGCAGAAGGAAACGTGTTGCCGTTATGTCGGCTTATCCCGGTTGGAGATTGGTATGTTTAGAATCTGTCCCAAGAAGATAGGGAAGCTGGAAGACAGAAAGGCTGCACCAGCCAGAACCAGCGCAGGAGGCCAGGTCTCAGCTCTGGCTCAGAGTGCATCCCGCTGGCTAGTCCCTTTCCCGGGAGAATGGAAGGGTTATTTTTTTCTGATTAGAAAATTATAATTCATTCCATGGAAACTGTTGGAAAGTATAATATGCTTCAATAGAAAGAGCATGATTTCTTAGTTGAACTTAAGTTGTAAGGAAAAGAGGCACATGAAATTCATCTGGATAAATAAGATAGATCTGAAGAAACAAATAAACCCTTAGCACTTACTGTCAGGACACACCAGTGAGTGCTGCAAAATCAGCTCTGGTCCGTTTTATTACCTTCCAGAGAGTGAAATCTAAGGTGACTGACTTAATCGACACTCTACGTGGCTCTAGTGATAGGAACGTTGCTTATGGTGATCCTGATCTCTGTTAATGTTGAACTCTTACAGTTTCAAAAGAGCTTTCACATTTGACACATTCATGTTTAAATTATGGGGTTAAAAATGTTTTAACACTATTTAAGGTTTAAAAAATAGATAAGATTGTGAGTTATAGATATTATTCTGAGAATATACTTATTCACTTGCAAAAGTGTCATTGATGGGCAGGGCATGGTGGCTCACGCCTGTAATCCTAGCACTCTGGGAGGCCGAGGCAGGAGGATCACTTGAGGTCAGGAGTTCGAGACCAGCCTGAGCAAGAGCGAGACTCTGTCTCTACTAAAAAATAGAAAGAAATGATCTGGACAACTAAAAATATATATACATAAAAAAATTAGCCAGGCATGGTGTCACATGCCTGTAGTCCCAGCTACTCGGGAGGCTGAGGCAGAAGGATTGCTTGAGCACAGGAGTTTGAGGTTGCTGTGAGCTAGGCTGATGCCACAGCCCTCTAGCCCAGGCAACAGAGTGAGACTCTGTCTCAAAAAAAGAAGTGTCATTGATAGTCATTGGTTTCTGGATGACCATAGATGCTTATAAATGTATTCGTGAAATGCCGGTTATTTAGAAATACAGTTCTTGAGAATTGCTTAATAGTTCCATAGGATTCTTGCGGTATTTTCAAGCTCCTGAGAGTATTTTAAGTTAGAGACAGTGAATTTTGAAAATAATTTGTCAATTTTTTTAGCTTTTTTATTAATTACATAGAAATTTATTGCCTCATTCCAGTATAACTTCCTGTAATCACTATGTGTTTATAGTTTAGCCACCCCCAGCCCTCACATGTAAATAAATATAAGTGAAATCAGGTTACTAAAGAGATCAAGTGAAACAGCAAGAAATGTAGATGTCACCAAATAGGATCTGCAACTTGTGGGATATATTGAAGAGGGGTGTGGGGAGAAGCATGCCAAGGTTGCGGTCGTCTTCTTCGGACGGGCAGCCACACCTGTCTGCCATCTGGCCTGATGTTAGGCAGGGGAGAGGAGGTGTTGCATGTTGATGTTTTATGTGTCTACAGGCACCTTAAATTTGGATTAATGGCCTCTGAAGATCCCCTTTTTCCTACCCTCTCATCCCCTCACATCCTGTATTGCAGGTTAGCAAACAGCACCACACCACCAAAGTATATTTATGAAGTTTTCCAACTTATAATACAATCTCCACCCTTGATAAACTCAACACGAAGTGGAGAAAGGGAAGTATATAGGACACAAGGCATCCTATCTATGGAGCCAAATGAACGATGTAGACCACAAATGCCACATCAGGAAGACTTGATCTGGGTAGGCTTCTTGGAGGTACGAGGTTGACCTGGGCCTTGGAAGGCAGGAGATCTGGTGGGACAGAGAGAGACAAGAGCATCCAAGGTAAGACTGGAGATGTGAGTGCGGACAGAGACAGGAATGGGCTTGGTGCGCCCAAGGAACAGGGTTGTCAGATGAAATACAGGATGCCCAGTTCAATGTGAATTTCAGATAAACAACAAACACTTTTTTAGTATAAGTGTGTTCTGTTGCATGGGTGTGTATGAGGCCTATTGCATGGGACATACTTATACAAAAGTATTATTCGTTGTTTAGCTGAAAATCACATTTAACTTGGTGCCCTGTATTTTTATTTCCTAAATCTGACAACTCTACCAGAGAACTGAGAGTCGATCACCTTGACAGGAGCAGAGGGACTAACATATGGAGCAGGAGAGGTGTCTGGAAGAGGCTGGATCAACTGTGGCGGCACTGTAATGCCAGGACAAGGAGTTTAAAATCTAATTTAAAGAGGCCGGGAGCCACTGAGGGGTTTGGGAAAGGGAAATGACGTGGATACAATCTCATTGGAGGCAGGACTTGCTAGGGCAGAGAGCAGGTCACCGAGGCCTGGGTGCTGATGAAAACAGAGAGAGAGGAACCAGATGGAGACACATTCGAGAACAAAGTGACCTGTTTTGTAAACTAATCGGGCTTGGTTATAGGAGGAGAGGAAGTGTTAAAGAAGATGTCATGTTTTATGGTCCATTCAAAGAAACGGCCAAAGAGACAACAGCAGGTCAGGGAATCAGGGAGATGAAGATTTTGGTTTTAGATGTGTTAAATTTGAGACGATGATGAAATAGTCAGGTAGAAATGGTAAGTGAATGGATGGAAATGGGAAGCAGCTTAGGAGGGAGGGGGTTGGGGGGGTCTGGAAATAGTAACAGCTGACACTTATTGAGCACTGACTGTATGTTAAGCCTTTTTTCTCTATTATCTTATTTTATGCCCGTAAATACCTGTTGGCAGGTTTCCATTGCTAGCTGAGTTTTGTAGATGAGAAAACCGAAGGTCAGAGAGGTTAAGTAACCTGCCTATGCTTGCATCGTTACTGAGAGACAGATAGAAGATGGAACCAGGTATGTAGGAAGCCAAAGCCCATGCTGCTGCTAATTGCCACAGAGAATGCTGAGCATCTTGCTCTGGCTTCACTTTCGCCATCTGCAAAGATCTAAGGGCACCAGTTGTTTGTGCTATAACCCAATGTTTAACTAGAGTCCTAGTCCTTCATTGTTCCCAACTGTGGCAGCGCTTATAGAATTCTGCACCTTTTGGTTAATCTCTCTGAGGAAATGGGAATAGTTTATACATAGACGTTTTCTTTTCTCTTTTCTTTTCTTTTCTTTTTTCTTCCTCTCTTTCCTTCCTCCCTTCCCTTCCTTCCATCCTTCCTTCCTTCCTTCCATTTCTTTTCTCTTTCTTTGCCTCCCTACCTTCCTTCCTTTCTCTCTTTCTTTCTTTTTCTGAAATTGTTTTTCCCTCAGTGGCTCATTTTAAATTTTCTCTTGGTTTTCTGGTGAAATAAAGATTATGCTGAAGAGAAAAAGAGACCAAGAAGTGTGTTAACCTCCTCTCCCTGTCCCTGGCTGCCCTCTAGTGGTAATTCCAGCTAGCAATGTTCAGCCGGGGCCAGAGACGGCACAGCCAGGCACTAGGAGCAAGCTCCTTAGGAATCTCTGAATAGTGTAACCAAGAATTCACAAAATCACCGCAGGATCATCTGTGGCCTCTTAACTGGTATGGAGGCTTAGTTGTGCTAGGAAATTCTGGAAACAGATTTTCACGGAATTACACACACCCTTACAACTGGCTGGCCTGAAGGGCATTTTGAATGGACCAGTTTTATTTCACCTGTGTACCCTTTTAGGCAGGTACATATATTATGTTTGTTTATTAAACTTTCAGTGCACACATGTGCCTTTATTGTTAAGATTTCCTAGACCTTTCACTCTAAATATTTACTTCAACATACAAATATATTTTTTAGTAAAAAGTAAAAAGTTAATTTTTTACAATGTGTCCTAAGGGAAAGAATCATAAATTCGGGCAAAAATGTATGTGAAAGGATCTTTGTCTATTTGTAACAGACACATTTCTAACCAACCTAAATATACAAAAATAGGGGAGTTATTAAATAATATTCCACAATATAGAGCTTTATACAGCCATTCAATTACATTAAGATATTTACTGTTCATAGTAATTATTCAGTGAAAAAGAGAAGGCTACAAAATTATATACATGGTGTGATCCCATTTACTTAAAAAATATATATGTATATATGAAAAAGAGTTAAGAGCTAAAAATTCATACACCAAAATGTTAACAATAGGAATTTCTGATCAGTAGGGTAATGGTGATTTTTATTTTCTACTTTGTCTCCAGGATAAATAATAATGTGCTAGTTTTACAATCAGGAACAAAAACTAGTGTGTTTTTAAAGGTGGAGAGCTAAGTCTGTGTTCCAATTTCTTGCTGTCATGGCTGACAATATGTTTGTGCTAATTCAGCTCCATTTCTGGCCTCTTTGCCAAGTAAAGAGTTATATCCTGTTTGTGACAGCATAATTCATTGTAATGGAAAAGATTATGAGGCACTGGCCTAGCCTATGACTTCACTGCATTCATCGGCAACAGGAAACAAAGACATGCACTTTTTTTTATAATTGTTTTAGTAATAATTGACAATTGGAGGAAATGAATGGCAGAAAACAATTAAAGGCAGACAAGATGGTCAGCAGATCAAACTGGGAAATGCAGTGGAGCCAGGCTCAGCTTTATTCGTGCAACAATTTCAGAACATTACAAAGATATTATTGTTTTGCTCTCAGTCTACTCCTGAAATTAGTAGTGTTTTTACCAGCTGTTACACAACTCTTTGCTGGCAGCAGTGACCCCCCAGTATGTTTTCAATTCAATAATCCGATAATCCCACATCAGGGATTTTGTGCTGAATTTCTTATGTTTATTGATATTCAGGATCAGTGTGAGCTCCTCCCTGTGCCTGTACCCAGTAATGATGCTCTGCAATATTGCTATAACTTTTCCTGCCCCTAACTAGCTGCTTCTTGCCCAGACATAGAATCTTTAAAGTTTTATTTTCCATTAACCTTAAAAATATCAAATTCATGTTTCTATTTTCTGTGAAATGAGCCCTAGTCTTCATTTTAGCAGCAATGGGTGGGAGAATAAAACAAATAAAAAAAACCCAAACAAGGGAATTCGCTATCTAGTTTCCATGCCATGAAGTGGGCACAGTTAGTAACCCCTTAGATGAAAATGAGGGATGTGCTATCAATTAGGAAAGAATTAAGTAAGGTATGTATTATACTGCAGTAACATTTATTTATCTCTTCCAGTGGCTTGTGTCCATGGTTGTCTTGTGGGTATTATTAAAATTCTTTGGATGGGAAAACTAAACATGCATGGGCTATTATAACCTTTACCCCAAGTCATATTCTTCTCTGATTAGCCTGATTTGTTGTAAAATTCTGCAGTAGCTCTGACTTCCAATCTTAAATACTGCTTACTGGCCATGCTATTTATTATCAAGGCCCCAGAACAGCACTGTCCAGTAGAAGTATAATGTGAGCCACAAATGTGACCCCCATAGGTCATTTTATATTTTGTAGTGACCACATTAAAAAAAATAAAAAGAAACAGGTAAAATGAATTTTAATAATATAGTTTATTTAACCAAATATATCCAAAGCATCATTTCATCATGCATTCAATATAAAAATTATTAATGAAATATTTTACATTCCCTGTTTTGTACCAATCTTTGAAACCCAGTGTGTATTTTATGCTTAGTGCATATCTCAATTCGCACTAGCCTCGTTTCAAGTGCTCAATAGCTTCAGATGCCTAGTCGCTACTGTATTAGACAGTGCAAATCCAAACGGAAGAGCTACAGTGCCACCCACAGTTACATAAATAACATTTAATTTGGGCTGTGAGATATTTCTATCTGTTGTGGACGCACAGACTTCTCCATTTTAATATATTGAGCTGGCTACTGTTGTAGGTATCAACCAAAACTGAATAGTTGAAAAGCAAGCCGAGGATTGGCAGTTTTCAGATTTGGCCTTTTAGAACAATCCAACTGTTCACTTAGGCTGGGCAATTATGGATTCCTAAATTGAGAATAAGGGTAATAGAAATTTTTAAAAATTCCCCAAATTTGAAATCTGGGTTATATAGTTATAAGAGACTTTATCATGATGTTTTCAAGTGAATTTAGGCATAGGAATAGATGCCATTTGCACAGTCTAAAACTAACTTCCAGAAAACATTGTAGACATTGTGCTCCTGATAGTGCATAAAACTTAGTACAGAAAAAGAAATTTTAGCAATTAAAACACACATGCAAGTATGCACGCGCGCACACACACACACACACACTTCTAACATTGTGACCATTTGCTGATGTCTTTTCTGCATTTCACGTAGTCTTATTGGAAGGTTAGGAAGTATGCTTCAATAATCTTGTGTAACTACTATGCCCTGAGGACTCTCATGCCAGTCAGCTGGGGTGATAAAGATAGCTCTGTGTGCTAAATATGGAGATATAAAAATAGAACTGGTGGAAGTGGATAAAACCAGAAGACACTGTAGGTTCTTATGGCCCGGCCAATGGCAGGGACCTGGATACATGGGCCTCTGAAATCCTGGCAATGAGTTGCAGCCAACTGGAATGATCATATTTTGGGTTCATTTTTTTATTCCATGAGGGTTTGGTTATAAAGTTAGATTTAAAGCAGTCAGAAAATTCTAAAATCAAAATAAAAATTAAAGACATGTAAAATACTATGTAAATAATGACCATTCATTGCGTGATTTACAAATTGGTAATGCTCCAAAAGCTTGTTTTTAAGAATTTTCTTGGCCCTCTGAATACACTTTCCATTTTCCCAATAGAAACAAGGTTATAAATAGTGACTGGATATGTGCACCTAAAATGCCATAGATCTACAATGAAATTAATACATGTATTTCCAGTGTATTGTATTATTTATTAAATTATTATTATAAATATATTAATTATAATGCATTGATGATGAAATATAATTATTAATATATTACTTCTACCTTAATACATTATACCATACATTAATATATTAATAATTATATCAGATTAATACATTAATAATACATAAATTAACCCAAACAGACAAAGAATATACTATATAAACACAATCACCTTGTATTCAAAGCAACAAACACTGGTAGAGAATCTAGGAAGTGCCGGGTGCTTTACTAGGTTTGGGGACAAGTATAAGGAACAAATTATATAGATTTTTGTCCCTTAATGTTGATAGGAAAGCAAATTTACTAAATAGATGGAATTTTTTTTTTTTAAGAGACAGGGTCTCACTCTGTTGCCCAGGCTGGATTGTAGTGGCATAATCATAGCTCACTGCAGCCTCAAACTCCTGGGATCAAGCGGGAATTCTTTTTTTAAGAAGACGTCCTTATCTAAGTGACTCTTAGGTGGAGAGGCCTTTTTTACCCTTTTATGTCTAATTTTACTTCCCACCTTTTTTTTTTTTTTTTTTGAGACAGAGTCTCACTCTGTTGCCCTGAGTAGAGTGCCGTGGCATCAGTCTAGCTCACAGCAACCTCAAACTCCTGGGCTCAAGCAATCCTCCTGCCTCAGCCTCCCGAGTAGCTGGGACTATAGGTGCAAGCCACTGCCCGGCTAATTTTTTATTTCTATTTTTAGTTGACTTGCTAATTTTTTCTATTTTTGGTAGAGACGGGGTCTCGCTCTTGCTCAGAGCTGGTCTTGAACTCCTGAGCTCAAGTGATCCTCCTGCCTCGGCCTCCCAGAGTGCTAGGATTACAGGCGTGAGTCACCGCGCCCGGCCTACTTCCAACCTTTGAACTTGCCTTTTCCTTGTGGACAAAGTACCCTAGCACTGCTCTTAATAATGTGCAGCCATACTTAGGACCATTTTTTTTTATTGGAAATGATATCTTTTATTTATTTTTTTAATTTTTTATTTTTTATTTCAGCATATTATGGGGGTATAAATATTTAGGTTACATATATTGCCTTTGTCCCACCTGAGTCAGAGCTTCAAGTGAATCCATTCCCTAGACAGTGCACACTGCACCCATTAGATGTGAATATACCCATCCCCTCCTCTCCCCTCCTACTTGCCCAACACCAGATGAATGTTACTACTATATGTGCACCTAAGTGTTGATTAGGTAATACCAATTTGATGGTAAGTACATGTGGTGCGTATTTTTCCATTCTTGTGATACTTCACTTAGTAGAATGGGCTCTAGCTCTATCCAGGATAATACAAGAGGTGCTAGATCACCATTGTTTTTTGTGCCTGAGTAGAACTCCATGGTATACATATACCACATTTTATTAATTCACTCATGTATTGATGGGCACTTGGGTTGTTTCCACATCTTTGCAATTGTGAATTGTGCTGCTATAAACATTTTAGTGCAGATGTCTTTTTTATAGAATGTCTTTTTTACTTAGGACCATTTTTTATTTCAAATAGGGTGAGATTGTCCTGAAGTAACTCTTGGCTGAGAAGTAGAAGAGAGGAAGGTGAAGAGAAAGGTTAGAATTAAATATGTAGGCATATGAGAAAGAGAATTGTGCAAAATTTCTTAGTTCTCCTGGGGGAAAAGGTGGGGAGCTCTGGAGGACTGGGCTTCAAGAAATGATCCCTGAAGCTTCTAGGGTGGGGACAAGGAAGGGAGGGAGTATGTGCAATTGGCCTTTGCATGTAGATTTCCAAGTCAGTTTTCTTCTCCTCCTCCTCCCCTTCCCCTCTCCCTCCTCCTCCTCCTCCCCTTTCCCCTTCCCCTTCGCCTTCTTCTTCTTCTTTTAACGTCTTAGTGAGTGCCATTAACTGTTGGACTGGCAGATACAATTTTTTCCTAATCACTAGAAAATGAGGAAGGAGTGACAAAGTCAGGCATTAACAGTCTTTCAGGCAAGGCTGAGAAGTCTGGGTTGAGTGGTTCTGCTGGTTAATTTCACAAAACAGCAAGAGAATTCCGGCACCTACAAGTGAGTTGAGGTATGTAGCCTGTAAAACAGGAGTCTAGGCCAGAGGAGCAATCTATTCTGGATCACCTCCCTATTTCTTCCGCCTGGGAACTGGGGCTGTTCCTCTGGTAATGGAAGACCACTAACAAAGACAAAGGGTGGGGAGGCTGTGCCACATGCCACTCAAAGAGTCGTAACAGCTCTGGAGTGTGCTTCTGTGTTTGCTATCTGAAACCATTCCCACCTCTCCTGATCGATTTACTCATCCTTCTTCAATATCCTTTCTCTCAATTGCTTTTGCTTGTAGGACATTTTCTTCAAAACCTCCACATTTCTTCTTTGCCTTGGAAATTACCAGCCAACCTACCTGAACGTGCTGCCCTCCTCTAATTACCCATTTGGATTCTGATTTCACTGCTGAAATTCTCAGTGAGCATTCAGTCACATACCACCTTTGTTTTCTCACTTCTCTTTCAGATTTTAAACACATAAAATCTGATGGTATGTCCTCAACCCCACTGAAACTATGATGTCAGAAACTTTCTAAATGTTGACATGAGCAACGCTTTTCACCTGCCCTCCTTTGGTGAAGCCATCACCAGGCCTCAGGGAGACTGCTCTCTTCAGAAATACTATAACATTTACGCATTATAGTACTACATAAATACTAATATATTTAATCACATATTTGTTGATGTTTCTTTAATTTATCCAATGATTGTTTGCTTCTATAGTTAATTTTCCAGGAGTTTCTTCTTTCATTAACCTAGTTATAAATTCCTTCAGGTGTGGGCCATATTTTGTGCTTTAAAAAAAAATCTAAGAGGGGAAAAAAGAAAGAAAAAATGAAATAAAAATCTCTGTGGTACACCAATGTTCATAGCAGCATTATTCACAATAGCCAAAAGGTAGATAAAACTCAAGTGTCCATCAACAGATGAATAGATAAACAAAATATAGCATATACATACAATGAAATATTATTGAGCCATGAAAAGGAGTAAAGTTTTGTATATGCTATAATATGGTTACACTTTGAAAACATCATGCTAAGTGAAATAATCCACACACAAAAGGACAAATATATGATTCTAGTTATGTTAAGTATCTAACAGGAAAATTTAGAGAGACAAAAAGTAGATCAGAGATTGCCATGGGCTAGGGACAGGGGAGAGTAGAGAGATATTTCTTAATAGTTACAGAGTTTCTGTTTGGGGTGATGGAAAAGTTTTGCAAATAGTAGTGATGATTGTGAAAGATTGTGACTATAATTAATGCCACTGAATTGTATACTTAAAAGTGGTCAAAACGGTGTATTTTATCATAATTTTGAAAATTAATTACGAAATATACCCCAAACCAATAAATTGTATAGTAACTGAATTATGTTTTAATAAAGCCATTTTTAAAAATCCCTCTGGGAACCAAATATAGCCTTACATACAATAAATGCTTAAGTAATATTTATTGTACCATTTATTGTAACAAGATTCATCAGGACACAAAATTATATGGTAGAGATCAAAAATGTTTTTCAACTTATGAGTACCAGATATAACATGATTACTCTCTATTTGGGACTTAAGTAGGTTTAGACAAAAGCCAAGTGTTGTCCAAGTGATTTAAGATCTTAAACTCTGTCATAAACATTTCTCCCTCTTCTGGAGTACCTGATATAAAGTATTACATATACCAACTCCCTAGTCTTATATTAAGTGAATGAGTGAATGAAGTATTAACAAAGTATGCAAAATTACCTCTTATATATACGTATATATGTTCTTTTCCCAACCAACCTTTCATCTTAGAGATTCCTTCATTTATTGTTTTTTTAAATATCTATCTTTAAGACATTATACTATGTAAATAGGATAGAGTATTGTGCAGCCATTGAAGAAAAATCATATTTTGGGAAGAATATTTGATGACATTAGAATATTTAAGAATATTTCAATGGAAATATTTATGGTATGTGACAAATACAAAAGGCAAACAGAAAACCTGTATGTAGGGGTTAGCCGGAAGCCTGGGTCTAAGAGGGCCAACCTGACACTGGGTTAGTTTTGAGTCTGAATTCATAGAGGCCCATTTGACACAGGGATGGGCCTGGAACCTAGGGCCAGAGTCCACAGGGCCTAGCCTCATGCTGGGGCTGGCCTGAGGCCTGGGTCTGCAGGAGCTGGCCTGGAGGTTGGGCTGCTGGAGCAGACCTGGTTCTGGAGTGAGCCTGGGGCTGTGGGGCTGGCCTGGTGCTGGGGCAGCCATGAAGCCTGAGGCTGTAGGACTCAGAGGCCAACCTGGCATTAGGGTTGGCCTGGAGGCTAAATCCACAGGTGCTGGCCTGGAGCCTGGGGTTACGAGGGTTGCCCTGGAATTGGCTTTCACTGAGGTGAGCCTGGTGCTGTGGTCCATAGCAAAGCTGGGTGTTCAGTCCACTCTCCTTCCCCCACATGGACGGTATTTTCTCTGCATTGTGCACTCAGGTAGGGGGAGGAGTGGTGCAGGTAATGTAAAACTGTTCTTCCTACCCTCTTCAATGCATCTTTTCTTATTTCCATGCTACCCCAAGTTCTATAATCTCTCACCTAGATTCCTTCACTCCTGTGAAGGTATTTCCATGCATGGATAGTTCAAATTGATATTTCTATGAGGAGATGTGTTCTGGAAGCTCTTATTCCACCATCTTGCTGATGTCTACTTTTGAGGTGGCTCACTAGCATAGCTGGAAAGTTGGTGCTGGCTGTTAGCTGGGGGCTTCAGGTCCTCTCCTTGTGAGCTTCTCCATGGGGATGATTGAATGCCCTTATGACATGGCATCTGACTGACTTCTTTCAGAGTGAGAGGGCCAAGAAACCAAGGTGAAAGCTGAAATGCTTTTTATGACATTGCCTTCGAAGTTATACATCATCACTTTTCATGTATCCTATTGGTGACACAGGGCCAGTCCTGATTCAGCATGGGCAATAACTACACAAGGGTATGTGAGGATCATTGGTGGCCATCTGCAACTTACCATGCATATATACCAAAATAATGTTAAGAAAGGTGTAATTAGAGTTGATCTTATTTTTCTTCTTTGTACCTTTCTATACATTTAAGAATTTTTTGTGGTGAACATATATGCTTTTTGAAATCACACACATACAAATCAACAAAAGTTAGTTTAGGGGAGCTTAAACACAGAAATTTATGTTTCACCATTCTGGAGACTGAAGTCAAGATCAAGGTGTCAGCAGGTTTGGTTTCTCTTTAGGTTGTCTCTGTGGATTATGATGGTTGCTTTCTCCCTGTCTTCTTCTTTTTTTAACAAAAGTGAATTTTTAAAAACCGTACATATTCCAGAGAGTAGTGAGTTACTTTGATATAATGTTGATGCATCTATGCTTTTCTCTGTTTGATATAATCCTATAGGCCAGGAGCGGTGGCTCATGCCTGTAATCCTAGCACTCTATGAGGCCAAGGTGGGAGGATCACTTGCGGTCAGGAGTTTGAGACCAGCCTGAGCAAGATCGAGACCCCATCTCTACTAAAAACAGAAAAAATTAGCCAGGTGTGGTGGTGTGCACCTGTAGTCCCAGCTATTCAGGAGGCTGAAGCAGGAGGATTGCTTGAGCCCGGGAGTTTGAGGTTGTAGTGAGCTACGATGATGCCAGGGCACTCTAGCTCAGGCAATAGAGCGAGACTCTGTTTCAATTAAAAAAAAAAAAGATATAATCCTATAACAAAGGAAAGGGAAATTTGTATGGGAAGAGGGAAGAGGTGGCAAGGTAGAGAGTCTGGGGTAGGCATGGCAGTATATGGGCCCCCAGGACCAAAGATATCAAAATGGGTTAAGAATATTATAAAGAGCAATGAGTGTATTATAAAGAGCTTGGGCTTCCAGCTAAAGACAGGTTTAACACACACCTTACCTACCTTTGCTTTCTTCTGAAATCTCATTAAAATGAAATCAAAGGGTTTTTGCACAATTGAAAGACCATCCCCCACTCTGGAGGTTTATTTGCTCAAAAGCGTAAAATAGGGAGTGTTTAGACTGGGGGACCCTGGTCTCTGGATAAGGGTCAGCTGAAGGCAAACATATTACCCTTAAAACAGGGATATTAACTGAAAATTGAGACCCAGTCTGCTTCTCTCTCTCAGCTCCCAGAATGCTATAGGTAAGGCAGAAAATGTAACTCCTAATAGGTTCTAGGTTTTATATTTTGTAACTTGGCTGCAGAAAAAGGATGTTCTGGTTCTGTGTCTGAAAAATATGGGGAAGGAACTCGGTAGGTTAGGGAATCATCCACCTGAATCGGGTGCTTGCTTACTCCTGGAACACTGGAATGTGGCCAAAGCAAGAGAGGGACTATGATTGGCCCACTTTGGGTCACATGACATCTCTGGGCCAAGGTAGGAGGGGCAGGTGGGATTGTGGTTGAAGGTGGCAATGGAGGAGAGTGGGAATGCCAGGCAGACAGTGTCATTGATGTCAACTATAACTTTTCAGCCTCTTCTGTAGGACATGATGCTATGTAGGCAGATACGTGAAGGCTTAAAATTGTTTTATAAATGTAAGAAAGGAGTAAACTTAACATTTCTATAATACATTATGATTCTTCAAAATATTTTTTTCTATATTATTTTATTCTCAAAAAAGATCTGAGACAAATATTGCCATTCTCATCTGTTTGATTGATTATTAAAGTGCACTTGTAGTGGGCTCCGTCACTATCCCTCAAGTAGATTGGGGCAGGGCTGGGATGAGAAGTCGTGTCTTTTGATTCTCAGTCCTGTGAAATTTCTATTTTAGCATCCCAGTGATCAGGACAGGCTCACGAATTCCTAGATAATCGGGCTGGGGAGAACATTTGCTTACAGGCAATGAACAGCATTAATGCTCATAGTTTCCTAGTGTCTCGTCCATAATTCCCCGAACACCAGCCCCAACACGTGTAAAACCAATAGAGAGTGGGGACATGCTGCCAAATGCACACAGCCCGGAGGAGACACGTGGCCTCCTTTTGGAATAAGGCTAAAGAATTAACTTTTGGAAAGAATTTTCTATCTGTTTTCCCGATAAGATTGATTAGAACCATCTATCCAGTTTTGCAGGTTCTCTGAAAGCGCGGATGAACTGTATCATCTGGCCTAGTTAAAGGATAGTTCAGATTTCTCAGAGGCCTTCCAGCTCCACCGTGCAGGGAGGACTCCTCACCTTCAGACCACCTGAGGAGAAGAGCAGCTGGGAGGTCCTAGACACAGCCCCACCCTGCCCGAGGTGTCGCATTTTAAGTAGCAAGTGCTGCATCACTTTTAATATACCAGCTGGGTATCAGTTAGATAATTTCACATCCATTTAAATTTCCCGTTTGCTGAGATTATAGCATGGAAACATTATTTCTCTTTGCCAGTTCTCTTTGTCTCCTTTCCACTTCTCCGCCCCTCTCCTCTCCCCACAAAGTCAGTTTCCTTTGTTATTTTTGGTATAAAGAACTTTCCTTCAATTAATTTCAATGCTTCAGAAAAGCAGTTAATCGAGGTTGGATTGGGGAGAGGTATCTGATCCTTTTATCCACATACATACGGTCCTATCTGTGGAGATGAAGTGATTAAAAATGGATCCATCTTTTTTTTGTTATTTAATGATAGTCTTTACATTTTAATAGTGAGTTTTGAGTTTTGATAGTCTACACTATAGTTATTGAGATATTAATGTTATTTTTATTTTTTATTTACCATTCTTTCTCTTTATTTTCTCTCCTGTCTTCTTTTGGATTTTCCAAGTTTTCTCTTTCCCAATTTTTCCCCTCAATCGGTTTGAAAATTATATAATCTATTTCTTTTGATTTAGTGGTTACACTTAAAAGTTTAAAATTCATACTTGAATTAATAAAGTCTAATATTAATATCTTCAATCTTCTTCTGAATAACATGAAGACATTAGGAACATTTAATTCTGATTTCAATCTTCTATCTTAATTCCTGTTGAAAACTTTAGTACCACTTTTTAAAAACAGCTTTGTTGAGGTATAATGACATGATAAACTGCACATAGGTAAAGTATACAGTTTGATGTCTTGACATATATATACACCTGTGAAACAATCACAATTAAAAAACTATCATTTTTCTAAAAAAAAATATTGATCCAGTTCACACATGAACAGAACTGGTTGTATGTTACCAAGATCTGCTAGTTTTCTATAAACTTGTTTTCCTTAAAGAGTTCTGTAGCTTCTGCCCAGAAGTAACTATGACAATTACCATTCACCAAAGTCCACTAGGCATTGTGCTAAGTGCTTTATTTCTCATTGCTTTCTTTATTGTTCTGAATTTTTAGTTATAGAAGTAATACAGCTTTGTTATAAATGAATGTACTCAGTACTCAAATGAATCATATGAAAAAGAAAAGACTCAGAACCCTCTTTTATTTTTCAGAGTGGATATATGTTTATTGCTTGTTGTCACTGCAAATATTTTCTATGCATTTCAAAACATACATTATTGTAATACAAATGGAGCTAAATGTGTAGTGTTTTTTCAACTCACTTTTTTTCACTTACAACATCAAGGCCATCTTTCCATTTAATCCTTTTCATTGAATGTATACAGCATTGCCATTATTTTGATCACTCTCCCCTTAGTTTTGGTTCTTTCTTTCTCTTTTTCTTTTCTTGGTGTTAAAAATGTCACAGTAAAATTGTCTTACGGATATCTTTGTGCACGTATTAAATATTTTTATAGGATAAAATCCTGAAGTGGAATGCGTTATTGCCAACCCATATAAGCCTTCTCTTGAGTTGAATATTATCATTTCCCTTTTACAAACAAGGAATTTCATACTTAAAGGTTTAACTGATTCAGCTCGTAAGTGACTGAGCGGGGAATGAGAGTCCTGGTTTCCTGTTCTACGATGTGTAGCATTCCCACCCCTCACCACACTGCCTTTCCTAACAGTTCAGAGAATGGTTCAAAAAGAAAAAGTTTATTTATGATGAAATTGCCAGGAGGATTACTGGGAATTTTCAGCCAATAGTGGCCGATGGCATGAGAATGCAGGGGGCATATTTCAGGCAATTTATTTTTTCACCTGGACCTTCCACTGAGGACACTGGTGTGAGAGCTGTGGGCTATTTTTAGCAGGTTACTTTTGAGCACCCGGGCAGGTTGTGAAGTAGCTGTCCATCACAGGCAGCTAGGAATTGCTTGCCCACGTTTTTGTTGTGAAGGAAAGGACACAGACCATCTGGGCCAGTAAGTTGGATCCAAAATCGGACTTATGTTTATTTTACTTAATAAATTTGTTCTTGAATAGTATGAGTTGAATTTTCGTTGGTCAAATGCCATTTTTAATGAACCAGAAGTGCACACATTTCTTGTAATCCTTTAATGAGTGGCTCTCTAAAACAAAGAATGCTTTGCTAATGTGAACAAATTTTCCTTAATTTATATTGAATATAATTTGTTATATTTTTCCTTAAAGCAGGAAACCCTGTGCTCTGTTATTTGTGTCTTAGAATGTGTTGGCTGGTGTAACCATATCGTTAACAGTAACATGGACTATATATGCTGTTAAAAAATATGGACAAATATATTCCAACCTCTCACTGCAAACTCCTAAACCAGCTATATGGTGAAGTCATGTAATTCAGAAGACGTGGTTTGGGATGAAATCCTATGCCAGAAGGAGTGTAGCTGCAGACACTGGGTATTCCTCACCCCTATGTTTAGATTGTGGGCCCTATTCCTGCCTCAGATGACATGTGGAGTAGGCTGGCTCTTCAGTTACCAAGGCCAGCAAATAAGATAGAAACAAGTGAGAAAGTGACCGACTCTTTGACCAGCATCATTGCATGCTGTGAAAGCAGAAGGAAAT
>NW_012149618.1:8726270-8728875 GCF_000956105.1 Propithecus coquereli
CTCGGGAGGCTGAGGCAGAAGGATTGCTTGAGCCCAGGAGTGTGAGGTTGCTGTGAGTTAGGCTGACGTCACGGCACTCTAGCCCAGGCAACAGAGTGAGACTCTGTCTCAAAAAAAAATAAAGTGAAATAAAATAAAAAGTGAATGAACCTAATGAACCTTGATCTTGAACTTCTAGTCTCCACGACTGTGAGAAAATAAATGCCTGTTGTTTAGACCAAAAAAAAAAAAAATAGTGAATGAAATTTTACAAAAAGAAAGAGAAGAGATAAAAGAGGAAGAACAAAGAGAACTGAAAGGGGGAGTCTATTTTTAAACTGGTTCCAACTTTTTGGAAACGTGGGAGTTTCTCCAAGGACGCTGAAGAAAGGGGCCCAGAGAGGCTGGGATGCAGAGGTGCCCTCTGCAGAAGCCTCCTCCCTTCTGGTAGAGGCTGTCCTCCTCCTCTGTTCTTTTTTCTGTTTTTATACAGCCACACCTCATTTCATTGTGCTTCACTCCATTGCACTTCACAGATACTGCATTTTTTACAAATTGAAGGTTTGTGGCAACCCTGTGTTGAGCAAGACTATCAGTGCCATTTTTCTAACAGCATTGGCTCACTTTGTGTCTCTGTGTCACATTTTAGTAATTCTTGCAATATTTCAAACTTTTTCATTATTAGTATACATTTTATGATGATCTGTGATCAGTGATCTTTGATGTTACTACTGTAATTATTTTGGGACACCATGAACCGCACCCGTGGAAAACAGCAAACTTAATTGATAAACACTGTGTGTGTTCTGACTGCTCCATGGACTGGCCGTTCCCCCATCTCTCCTCTTCTCCTCTGGCCTCCCTATTCCCTGAGACACAACAATATCGAAATTAGGCCAGTTCATAACCCTACAATGGCCTCTAAGTGTTCATGTGAAGGGAAGAGTCGCATGTCTCTCACTTTAAATCAAAAGCTAGAAATAATGAAGCTTAGTGAGGAAGGCATGTTAAAAGCCAGGATAGGCTGAAAGCTAGGCCTCTTGCACCGAGCAGTTAGTCAAGTTGTGAATGCAAAGGAAACATTCCAGAAGGAAACTCAAATGTGCTACTCCAGTGAACATACGAATGGTAAGCAAGTGAAACAGCCTTATTGCTGATGTGGAGAAAGTTTTAGTGGTCTGGGTGGAAGATCAAACCAGTCACAGCATTCCCTTAAGCCAAAGCCTAATCCAGAGCAAGGCCCCAACTCTCTTCAATTCTGTGAAGGCCGAGAGAGGTGAGGAAGCTGCAGAAGAAAAGTTGTAAGGTAGCAGAGGCTGGTTCATGAGGTTGAAGGAAAAAAGCTGTCTCCATAAAAGTGCAAGATGAAGCAGCAAGTGCTGATGTAGAAGCTGCAGCAAATTATCCTTTATTATGAAGGTGGCTACACTAAACAACAGATTTTCCATGTAGGCGAAACAGCCTTCTATTATAAGGAGATGCTATCTAGGACTTTCATAGCTAGAGAGGAGAAGTCAATGCCTGGCTTCAAAGCTTCAAAGGACAGGCTTACTCTCCTGTTAGGGGCAAATGCAGCTGGTGACTTGAAGCCAATGCTCCTTTACCACTCTGAAAATCCTAGGGCCCTTAAGAATTATGCTAAATCTACTCTGCCGGTGCTATGTAAGTGGAACAACAAAGCCTGGATGTCAGCACATCTGTTTATAGCATGGTTTACTGACTATTTTAAGCCCACCGTTGAGACCCACTGCTCAGAAAAAAAGATTCCTTTCAAAATATTACTGCTCATTGGCAATGTACCTAGTCACCCAGGAGCTCTGATGAAGATGTACAAGGAGATTCATGTTGTTTTCGTGCATGCTAACACAACATCCATTCTGCAGCTCATGAATTAAGGAGTAATTTTGACTTTCAAGCCTTATTAATATTTAAGAAATACGTTTTGTATGGCTGTAGTTGCTATAGATAGTGATTCCTCTGATGGATCTGGGCAAAATCAGTTGAAAACTTTCTGGAAAGGATTCACCATCCTAGATGCCATTAAGAACATTCATGATTCATGGAAGGAGGTCAAATATCAACATTACCAGGAGTTTGGAAAAGTTGATTCCAGACCTCATGAATGACTTTGAAGGGTCCAAGATTTCAGTAGAGGAAGTAGCTGCAGATGTGGTGGAAATACACATAATGCTTGCTATTGCACACTTAATAGATGACACATAGTATAAACATAACTTTTATGTGCACTGGGACACCAAAAATTTTGAGTGACTTAGGTTTAATAAGAAGAGGATAAGCAAATCTGTGAAAACTTCCATGGCTATACTAACTCATTGGGAAAGAGGGTAAATGCTCAGGGTTTGGAATCAGGCAGATCTGGGTTTACATCTGTCTCTCTCTGCTGTTTACTAGTTATGGGCAGGCTAGTTAACCTCACTAAAGGTCATCTTAAGGTAATAATAGCATCTCTTTAGAGCATCGCCAGGAAAATTAAATGAGCATTTTACATAGCTGGTAGCTTGTTACATATTATTGGTAATATACTAGCATAATATATATTAGTAGATACTAATTGCTATTTTGTATAATAATTACTATTCCTTATATAAGTATATAATAGCTTTCT
>NW_012149618.1:8728925-8730408 GCF_000956105.1 Propithecus coquereli
CACAGTCTGGCTTTTCTTATTTTGTAAAGAGGAAACAAGACTATTATTCAATGTGATAGTGTCATTATTCTGGTCCTTAGAATATAAGTGTAAAAAGAATTTATAGGAATTCAAATGCCTACAAAAGCTTTACTGCTAAAGTTGATATTTTTCAACTGTTGTAGCCCATGCTTCTCTACATTGATTTCTCACTACCATGTGTTTATTTCCACCAGCCAAAAAGCTTTATTGAGCTTCTTACCTCCTATGGTCTATATTAAGGAAGCAACACCCACCCCTCTGTTCAGATCCCTCCTCCACTTGCCTCTCGATTTAAGTTTTACCCTGGCATTAATTAATCTCCTCTTTTTCACTAGTGATAGTGACTATCATGAAGATGAACCCTGAGAACATTCCTTATTTAATTAAAACATTAGGGAAAACTGGAAATTTCCCTACCACATTTTTTAAATATGCTTCTAAAAGTGCTTTCTTAGTTTACCCCCTATGATCCACAAATAAGAAAATGCTGTTGCAATAATATTAGATTCTCATTCCCCAGCAGGTTAGTCCTCTGCTGTGGTTGCCTTCGTGTTCTCCCAGGAAGTCATAAGAATATCTTATCCAGAGGCTTTCTGTACACAAAGGTACAAGAAATACTGAGACTGCAGCCCAAAGGTTCAGCAAATACAGTGTAAGTCATGGCGCTATTTAATGAAATGTATGATAAAGAGAGTAATACTTTAGAAAAGGATACTGAAATATGGAAATGAGGTCGAAAGCCCAGGCCTCACAGAGTTATAACCTCGAGGCTATGATGGCTGAGGCAAAACTTGAGCAAGGAGTTTGGCACTGAGGCTGGAAAATAGGACTTGTAGTTAGCTAGCTGGGTTTGGATAATCTGGTAGTTAAAGTGTAGAGCAGAAGTGATAAACTGGAACATTGACATTGTTTAGAATTATGCACAATGTTTAGCAGATGGATTTGGTATCAAATTAGCATGGCTATCTTATAATTATGACCATGATGTAAAAAGTGATTGATACATTCATTCATTCATTCAGAAAGTGTACCGTGAGCATCATCTTCCAGCCAAGACCAGCGGGCTATGGTGTGGACTCAGGACAGCTTAGCGGCCTCAAAAGGAGGCCTGTGTCTATTGAGATAATGCGAAGATGGGGAGAAGAGGCAGAGGAAGCCTACAGTTTGCATTTGAGAACAAGAGGATTTGGAGTTTCTAACTGGACTTTCCCAATGATTCTTATGAAAATCAAACTGTGCCCTCATCTTGTGCATTTAGCTATCACAAGTTTCGAGACAAAATTTATATGTTTACTTTCCCATTCATTCCAGAGTCACCTTTGTATTTTCTGCTTTGAAATAGCAACCATGCTGACGCTTGAATAGAAAGAAAATCATAAATCAGAAAATTGCCCTTATATTATTCTCTGCACACTAAATGATTCTCAGAAAAATGCATAGGGATAGCCTCGGATTTTTTTTT
>NW_012149618.1:8730458-8731870 GCF_000956105.1 Propithecus coquereli
TCAGTTACCAAGGCCAGCAAATAAGATAGAAACAAGTGAGAAAGTGACCGACTCTTTGACCAGCATCATTGCATGCTGTGAAAGCAGAAGGAAATATTTTTAGTTCTACCTTAAGATTTTTGTTCATAATATCAAATCAGTCCATATTTGCTCATAAAAAATTATTTTTAACCAATCAGTAATTGATTCCATGACTACAATGGTTTTTAGAGTTCATGAAAATTTTGGTGTGTACAGATAATGAGGACTAGTTGGGGGCAAATACACCCTAACTTTTAAATTTGACACATTTTAATTAATTGGGTTAAGGTGCTTTGTTTTTTAAAAATATTGTGATTCCACATGAAAAACAAGCAAACATCTTGAACATAAATGATTTAATCAATATGCCTGGTGGGGTATGATTCTGAAATGAATTTTTAGTGGCTTTCTTATTATAATCTTGATTCTCAAAGTGGACATTTCTCAGACCCTTTAGGCCCGTGATCCTTATATTGCTTTTAGTTCAGTTTTAGGAAACTAACTGGGAATGTATAGTGCCAAAGATAAGCAAAGTCAGACACTAAAGTGGTAAGGGTAGATTTTAATCAGTAATAACTTGCAGAGGGAAAAATGTCCAGCATGAACTGAACTGAACTTTGATTTGTAACTAGGCATTTTAAAGGGCGAATGAGGGAATAGGGAGGCCCTCAGTAGAATCAGGAAAGTGAAAAATTACAAAGGGTTGCTTGGTGGAAATGTGATTAAGCTGAGTCTGCTGGCTGGCGGTTATTGAAGTTAGGATTCTGTCCTCCCACAGAGACTAGAAGAAAGAGTAAATTTTTTTTGGTAGCCTTGAGTTTTCTCAGGTAGGCACTTTAAATGGAGCTAGAGTCATCTTAGGGATGTGGCCTTGAATCGTTAGAAACTGTGTTAGGGTTTGTTCAAGTCTTTATAGGCCAAGGTTGAGGCCTAGTTGACAAGAGAGCTCAGAGGAGCCTGGCTAGAGCTTGGTCAAGGAAACAATCTTTGTCAATAGTAAATGAATATCTTTGCAATCCAAATAATCCCAGTTTTGGAAACTTATACTATGCGAATAAGACAACCAGCAACTAAAGATATATGTACAAGGATGTGTAGCATAACACTGTTTACAGAGGCAAAAACCAGGAACATTTTGAACATTAATACAATGAATAAACTGTGAAGTGACTATATGGTGGAGTAGAACGCAGCTATTAAAAGGAATAAATTCAATCAGTATTATTGACTTTGGAGCCAATATACATGACCATGAAACATTATTAAGGGAAAAAAATCAATTTAATGGAGTTTTTAAAAATGAAAAACTAGAACCTCATACATAAATGCATGTATGAGATACCTTTTCCTATCCCATGTTACATTTTGATATGGGATAGAGAAAGATGTGT
>NW_012149618.1:8748995-8759365 GCF_000956105.1 Propithecus coquereli
GTCACATATTTTTTTCATTTATTGACATTGCTTTGCTTCATTCAAGGGCTTTAGAGGTTAACAACTCGACTCTCTGATTCTTTCGAAATTTTTTCTTTCTTTTTATTTGTTATGGGCATGTAGCTAGCACAACTCTTATGATTAACTGACTGTGACTGAGTACTTATTTTGGCTCACACATAGTTCAAAGGGAAGAAAGAGGGAAGAGCAAGAGGATTAGAGAAAATTTCCCATGATACTTCGACAAACGTTGGAAGACTAAAGAGAAACAGAGAAGGTATCAAAAAAGTGCATGTGTCTGAGAAAGAGATTGCACACACAAAAAAACTGGAATTGTACTGAATAAACTTTTGTAACTTGTGTTTTTCACGTCATCTACACTGAATATTTTTCCATGTTAATAATATACTTCAACACTATTATAATCAGTGCAAAGATGTAGATATTATGAATGTGTTCTAATTTAGTCAACTACTTTTGGCACATAGATTGTTTCTAATATTTCCCAGTATAATAATGCTGTGGGAAACATCCTTATACATATGCAGTTCTTTTCTTGGAATATATTTCTAGAACAGGAACTGCTGAGTTAAAGGGTATTCACATTTTAAAAAGCTTTTGCCATATATTACAAAATTATCTTCCTCATGTGTTTTATGATTTACATTCTTGCCAGCAGTGTGAAAGTACAATTTTCCAAACCTGACAACATTGGAAATTTTAATTTTTTCATCTTTGTCAAGTTTATAGATAATAAATGGTATCTTATCATTGTTTAATTTGTACTCTTTTTTTAGGGAAGTTGAATATTTTTTTCATATGTATATTGACCATTTATATTCTTTCCTTGTGAACTATTTATTAATATCCTCTACCCAGTTGTTAATTGTAAATGCTACTTACATGTTAAGGCTATTAACCCTTTACCATATATGTTTCACTTTTTAATCTCATTTTGTCATTTGTGATTTAATTTTGCTTATGGTGGGATTATATTTAACATAACATAAATTTTACATTTTATGGCTTAAATATTTTAACTCTTTTATTTATGGTTTCTGCTTTTGTAATCATGATTAAAATATTATCATGATAAAAGTATTTAATCATGATTAAAATAATTTTAAGATTATAGAAACAATCACATTATTTTCTTCAAGTTTGTGTGTGGTTTTATTTTCACATTTTCATCTTTAGTCTATGGGGCACTTACTTTGTATATGGCATGAAGTAATGATGGCACCTTTGTTTTTCCTTGTAGTTAACCAACTCATTATTGAAAAGTCCATCCTTTTCTCAGTGGGTTTAAATACCATATTAAACAAATGAGAAACATTTAAATATAGTACTCATGTCTATTTCTGGGCTTTCTGTTCTGTTCCATTGCTCTGCCTCTTCTGGCACCACTACCAAACTTTAAATTATTTAATTTTTAGCCTATTTAATACCTAGTACCCCGCTCATGGTTCTTTTCTAAAATTTCCTTTACCATTCTCAGTTTTTTATTCTTTTAAATAAACTTTAGGATTTTTTTTTTTTTTGCCTGTTTGGAAAATCTCTTTGGGATTTTAACCAGAATTTGATAACATTTATAAACTAATTTGGGGAGAATTGACATCTTTACCATGTTGAGTTGTCCGGTACAGGAAAATTGTATAACCCTTTATTTATCAAAATATTTTTTATTTTCCCAGTAAAGTTCTATACATTTTTTACATAGGTTATTCACTTTGTTTTGTTATTCCTAGAAGTTTTGTTGTTGCTGCTATTGTGAATGAGAATTTTTTTTTATTATGTTGTCTGTTTTTGGTGGTTATATGGAAAATCTCATTAATTTTGTGCATTTATTTTGTAACTGTTTACCTCACTGAACTTTCTAATTATTTAAAAGCATTTTTAGTTGGTTCTGTTGAGTAAATGATTATAACATCTATAGGCTGAATAATTTTGTCTCCTGCTTTCTCATAATTCTTGTGTAGCTTCTTTATCTTGCCTGACAGCAGTTGCTCAAATGTCTAGAACAGTGCTAAATGGTGGTAGTGATCGTGAACATCCTTTTCTTGTCTCTGAATTTAATATTAATACTTCTAGTATTTTACCATTAATTATGATGCCTGTGTTTGGTTTGAGATAGATTATCATGGTAAGCATGTCTTCTAACTTCATCTTATTCATTAAAAATTGATACTGAATTTTATCAAATGACTTTTGAAGATTAGCTATTGTGGTAATTCAGAAGCTTTTCTCCATTGATTTGTTTATGTCTTAATTATTAATTACGCTATCAATTATGTTAATGCATTTCTTAATACTGAGATATTTTTACATCTTTAGGGTAAACTATGTTTACACATGAGGTCAGTCTGTGATTTCCTTTATTATGCTTTATCAGTTTTTTCATTTTTAAAGTCAGAGATATTATGTTAGGTTTCTGTTACTTTTGTCCACTTGAACCTTTTATATAACCTGGAAATTATCTGTGGCTGGAAGCTCAAAGAAAACTTGATTGTGTAAGTAATCTGAACTAAAATTTTTTTTGGAAACAATTTCTTAATAACTTTTACATTTTTCCATGATTACTGATCTGTTCTTTTTCAACTTCTTCTTGGGTCAGTTTGCCTCTAATTACTATTTTGGCCATGGCCCACAATATTTGATATGTGCTATTCTCATTTCTGAAACCTTCTAAGTGATGGGTAATTGCCTTTTGATTTCTTTTCCAATCAATCCTTTTCTTTTTTTTTTTTTTAAAGAGGAGCTATAAAGTTTTTCCAAGAGCTTGGCTCTTTTTTGACTTACACTTTTGTAATGAATTTATAGTTTTATTACAGTGTGATCATAGAATGTGGCCAAAGTGATTTCTTTTGGAGGGAAATTACTTAAGATTTTTTGGTGGCCTAATATAAAATCAAATTTTGCAAACTTTTCTTCTATCTTTTCTTAACAGAATTGACAGAGATCCTTCTCTTTAATCATTTATGCATTGAGCATTGTTTCAGCCATGTGTCCCGTACACGCCAGGCATTGTATTAGCCATTCCAAGATATAAAATCAATACCTCATAAACTTTCCCTGAGGTTGAGAAAGTTTATATGGGACATAGCTACATGAAGACCTAATAATTATAATAGAGAAAGAAATGCAACAGCAGTGGAATGGTCAAAAGGAGGCAGCAGAGAGTGACAGCCACACCCTGTCATAGGTTCTGGGAATGCAAGTTTGCCTAACATGACCCCGAGAGGCTTTCAGTCCTAAAGTGTAAAAGATAAATTGAGGGAAGAGACAGGCTTTTTGGAGACAAGACAAATAATTAGGAAATCACTATAGTCATTCAGTAATAAGTTAGAACACATAAAAGATGTTAGAGAACAAAAAGAGGAGATTTTCACATTTAAGGGGCAGGTAGAAGAAGAGAGGTCCACACAGGAGGCTGAAGGAGGTAGGAGTGGAGTTTTACAGAAGCCAAGAGAAAACATCTCAAGGTGTGCCTGGTCAATTGGGTCAAATGTAGCCAAAAGTTCATGTAAGATAAAAGTGTCTATTGCCCTTGGTCTTCGGTGACTTGGGGAAAGCAGTTTTAGTGAAGTGAGGGAAAGAAGCCAGGGTGTAGGCAGGTCGAGGCTTAAATGGGATGAGATACGGTGGAGACAAGTGTTCTCCAAGTGCTTAGTTGTGGAGGGAATGAGTGAGTTAGGGCAGTCATTAAAGGAGCAAAAGATCAACAAGATCGTTGTTAAGATATAAAGCCAATGTAAGCATGTCTAGAGAATGAGGAGGGTGAACCGAGAGGGAGAGAAGGTATGGTTGTCATTAAGAGGGCCCTAAACAGATGGGAGACCCAGGGTGAGACACAAAGCCCAGGTGGGAGATGGCCTCTGGCAGGTGGGGGGCACCCCTTTTTGAGCTGAAGGAAATGACTGGTACCTCTAGGCAGTGTGGGCAGAAAGGTGGCATCTCCCCATTTCTTTGCAAGCCTGTGTCACTGTAGAACCTTCAGCCACACTCCTGGCCCCTGACTGGTAGGGCCCAGGGTCTTGGCCTCTGTGTTTACAGTTTGCATCCCAGGGATGACTCAGGATCTAGCCCTTCCTCCCCTGCCAATAGAAATAGAAAAGAATCTCTACACTTACCTTGCCTGAGGCTGTTGTCTCTGTTGGTCAACAAAGAGTTTCCAGAAGTCTCTCTTTATCTAGTGGTATGCAGTGGATTGTCAGAATAATTAACCCAGTCAATTGTAACTAAGGTGATTGATAGATGCCATCAGGTTACAAAACTTTCTGTTATTGTAAGTACATGGTATAAATAAATCAAAATAATTTTTCAAATCCTCAGTAGGCCTTCCTTTCTGTTTCTGATGAAAGATTATCACATCAACACACGAGCAAAAATGCCTAAGAAGGTGACCTGTATTTTAGTGCGTTGCATTTTGATATCTGAAGTTTATTTCTACTGCTAACTTTAAACTCTTAGAAAGAGATATGTTTTGACCCCTGCAAAATTTTTCCATTTGCACTTTGGGCTCTCACAAGTTGATAACGAACTACACTCTTAAAAGTAAGGCGGGACTGAGAACTTTTTTTTTGTCTTTTTCTGTTATTCTGGAAAACACTCTGTCCTCATAGAGGGAAACTTCTGCTTTGATTAGCACTATAAATAATATGAGACAAAGCCCAGAAATGAAAGATTACTCACACAGGCTCCTATATTGAGTAAGATCTCACATATTAAAAATCAAGGTTGGCAGTTTAACAGGCCTATTATGGTTCAGAAATCCCCTGGGGGACTTTTGACCATCTTTTTTTGCATGTTCACATTTAAAAAGGCTGAGTCCCTGTCAGATCTCTACCTAAAGGGCAAGCTCAGGCACTGATTTTGATAAGTGTCACCCTGACTATACGAAGAAGTCAGACACTATACAAAGGCAGATACTCCAAGGGCTTTCCTTGGAGAGGAGGATGAAAAGGGAAGTGTGGGAACATCAGCTCAGGTGAGAAGTATGAATTCAACAGAACATCCAGGCGATTTGCCACCTTTGTGAGCAGTGCAGAGAACGCCGGGTTGGTCCAACTTCCCGGCACACCAAAGGGGGCAGCAGCGCCTCTGTGAAGTACGCTGTAAACTTTGGTGATAATTTATGTTTCCACTTGCACTTGCTGATAATCTCAACTGCTCTGCTGTGCCTCCAAATGTTGACACAATCCAAGATAACCAGGCAGAAGTTTGGTCTTAAGCACCTGGCGTCATATCCACTAGTGATTTAGACAAAGCTGCCTTCGATATTCTTCATACACCCCTCTCAAATTTGCTCATCGACATCACTTGGTTTAGCAGCCCTGGCCTTTGAAATTAAGTATTCTCAGAGGGTTAGTTAGGGTCTTCCTTCCTCGGGACAGTCCACTTAGCCTTGTGGCTCTTCTGACAAACCAGGAGCCTGGAATTCTGAGAAAATGAAACCAAGCAGATTGATATGCCTGGGGGCAGGGGCACCTGGAATCTAGAGCAGCTTCCACCTGCTGTGCTCCTTTTAATTGCTGTTCAAGAGCCCCAGTGAAAACTTGGGTGAGCTGAGAGAGCATGGAGCCTGCCAGGCTCCCCACACCACCCCCACCCCCTTGCAAACACGATTGACTTTCCACTTGCAGTGACCTGCCCGCCAGTGTGACTTATCAGCTGTTTGCCCTTTGTCAGGAAAAGAAAACAAATTGTGGAATGTACTGCTCTGCATGCTAATGCAATGGCCGAGCCAACCCGAGGAGGGGGGGTGGGTTATGAGAAGGTTTTCGAGTGAGGAGAAGAATGATCTTCAGTTTCTGACCTCCTGGCACGGCGGCGGTATTTATCAGGAGGTGCATGTGACTGGTTAAGACACAGAGCCCCAGCTCGAAGGAAACAGCTGCTCTCGGCGTGCTCCGGCACTTGGCAGCTGGACAGGCAGAGTGCTGATGTGAAAAATACCACGACAAAACCACCCCAGTAAGTAACTGGAGAGCTTTCCTCTGTGTGTGTGTGCGCGCGCGCGCGTGTGTGTGTGTGTGTGTGTGTGCGTGCGTGTTGCAAGCCACCAACAACTTTTGATCTTGATTTTGGTTTCCCTCTGGCACTATAGAAGATTTTTTATTTGTACCTGTTAAAAGCCATTTGTGTTTTTATTGACTTTTTTAGAACCTGTTCTTTTCAGCCATGTTGTCTTCTAACTTTGAGAATGAATGGGGCACATTGCTTGATTCCTATCTGGGAAACAGTGAGTCTGTTTCCAGGGGTTCAGGATTTTTATGGTCCATGGTGTTTAGGTTCAAAGCCAAGATTCAGGTTCTGAAGCAGAGAACTCACTGAAGTGAGTTGATGACTAGATTTGATTTTAATCAGTTTTACCATTGAAACTTGAAAGCATAGTTGTTTAAAATAACGTGAATTTATTGTTTGGCTGACTTGTCTCATTTAACTATGTATAACAGTCTGCAAAAGGACAAAATAATATTTAGACTTAGATTAGAGATCATATTAAAATTTCATGCATGCTTTTCAACTCATTGAAAGCTGCATTATATAGCTCTTTTCTTCAATGAGGTAATTCACCTTTATTACTTTAAAATTTTTACTTGCCCCTGGTCTTCCTTGTTTTAGTGTTTTTATGATGCTAAGAGTCTTTCTTCCTTGTTTATGACCCGGATTATGGAAGGGCTGCCTGAAGTTGATTATCAACTCTGGCGGGTGGCTGGCATCCGAATAACTGAGAGGACCAGTTCTTTCCCAGGTTCGTTCAGCAATAATGGAGCTTGCTCTTGGGACAGCAGCAAAGCAGGCACCATACTGGAACCGAGCTGTTGTTCAGGGACTTTTGTGCTTCCATGATGTCACTAGGCAGAATGCTTAAGAGGAAAGGAAAAAAGGGGAAAAGAGAGAGGGCAGAACCCTGAATCGATGATGTAAACCTCTGAAAGTGACAGGCCTCTGAATCAGAGGCTGCAGGGAGATCACCAAACAGGTTCCTTTTTCTGGGTTGCCTGGATGTTAGGGAGGGGGAGCAGAGAGTGGTCGTTTTCCTTCCAAGTCTTACCAGACAGTTGTTTTGCTTGGGATGAGCCTAGGACACTCCGAAGTTTGCTTGTTTTCCCAGGTGAGTGATGGATTATCACACAGGCTCATGTTGTACAATTTTTATGCACCTTCCGCCTCCTGCCACAAGGGAACTTTGTTCTTTCTCCAACATGCCACCCCTTGTTGTACGTGGAGAATGGATTGAGAGTGACCCAGGGCGCACTGGTTCTGCTGGGAGATACCTGTGTAGGTTCTGCGTAGAGTTTCCTTAGATACACTTTGTCTAGAGTATCGCAGCAGCCAAAGATCTCTGATGGAAGCAGCTTCAGATGCCCTAAGAAAATGGTTAGTCTGGCGGGCATCGAGAAGTTCTCCCTTTTCTTTTCTTAAAATGTAGAAGACTGGCCAGTGAGAAGAAATAATTCCAACGCCTCTGTTTCCCGCTATGCCGTTTGCATGAGGTCCTTGGGTCAGGCTGTGGCCTGTGGCTTGCGACTTCCCTTCCCTGTCTGATTGCGGAGGGCTGGCTGTCCTGGGCCATTCTTCAGGGAGATTGTTTCTGGTATAGTTTCACTTTTTCCACAGGTTGATAGTGCAAAACAACTCTCCCGTGAAATTGTGTCTCTGGAATAATAGAGCCTCCCATGATAAAATGGTGTCTCAATGGGAGTCAGAGTAATCTTTTGAATTATCCAGCTGCTGAGTTTTTGAAATCCCATAGATTATTTCAAAAAACCCACGATACTTTGACTTTTCAAAATATTAACAGTGAAATAATAAAAGTAATTATTTTACAGATGGTGCATTTATTGAGTCAAAGACTTAGATCTGGATAGAAATTATAGAATGCACAATTTAACCTCTTCATTTCAAAGATGAGGAAACTGTAGCAAATGTATCTGGGTCACAGTGATGAGCCAGAAAAGAGAGCTCAAGGCTTCTGCGACTATCACCATCACAATATCAATGCTAATAATTATACTTTACACTGACTGTGCACTTACTGTGCCAGCCGATGTGCTGAGCAAGTGTCTTTATTTTCACAGACCCCTCATAGTAACTCTGTGTGCTAGATGGTATTATTCCAGTTTATGGATGGAGAAACTGAGGTTCAGAAACCCCTTAGCCATTTGGCCATACATGACACAGGCAGGAGTGACACCTAGATCTCACTCCAGAACTCATGCACATTAAAAAATAAAAGTGGAACGCCTGTGCTAACCCCACACATTTAAACTTAAAGGCTCATGAAATGCAAATGAGAGTATTTCCAGCACGCTAAGATTAGACACACGATGCGCGTTACGGCCCTCTCACGGCAGGAAGGGCTAGGATCCCCCCCGTGACAGTCCGTGCCCATGCCGTACAGGCTCACGGACTGGCAGTGTGTTTTTCTCTTTGAAGATAGTTTGATGATGGTCCTCACGTTGGCAAGAACAGCAACCGAGAGCTTTGTTATGAACCTGGGCTCCCGGCTCTCATGCCCCCTCTGGCCTTTCCCTCAGTTTTTCCTGTCACTCCTTTCCTTTGGAGGATGGCCACTCTACCCATGCCCCACCCCAAATAGCTGGCTTGGTGTTGATAAAACTGTTATCAGCCCCCTTGGTTGTGGCTCATCCCGGAAGGCTGGTTGTCCTAGTGGCTTGTTTATGAGTAGAAAGGATGCAATCCGGCATTCTGCTCCCTCTGTTCCAGCTCTGGGTGTGGGGGGTGGGCCACAGGGCAGGCGACTGGCTGGGAGTGGGCAGGGAGGGGAGCTGTGCTTTTCTCTGCCCTGCCATTTGCCCAGAGTCACACTTCTGCCCCAACCTGTTGCATATCTCAACATTGGCTGTCTAGCTTGCGGGCCGTGAACCTGTGACCTTTCTGGTCATCAGACAGACAGGGCCCTACAGAAACCTGCTTCTTGAATCCTCTTACAGATGTCATTTGGCTCTCCATGTTCCTCCATTTGGTTAAATGTCCAAATTAGGGTTGGGGACAAAGAGAAAGAGCTCTGGGTAATACGTAAGCAGCCGGCGGGGAGGGTCCTTTGGTTAATGAGGGGGAATTAAGCAAGTAGGCCATGGGGTGGATGACTCTGAGAAAGTTACCAAGGTTTTTGCAAGGTTGATACAAGATTACACATTTTGAAGTTCAAGCTATTTATAGCAAGAAAGGGAATTTTTAATCTTTAATCCCATCTGCCTGCTGCCTCTAAAACTAAGCCCAACTCAATAGTAGCTAGTGATGCAGTCTGCTAAACCCAAACCGCTGGGAATTACCTCTGATCTTGCCAGAATTGCTTATTTCTGTAGAAGCTGGCATAATCTAGGGGGTGTCATATGGGGACACATGAAGTGGACTCCGGATTGTGACAGAGTCCGCAAGCCAGACTCCAGAGGTGGTTTGAAGCAAAATGAAATGCTTGATTAATTTGTTGGGACCTTTTATGATAAGGAAACAAATTCTGTGATACAGTGCTTGTTTTGTTTATTTCTTTGTTTTTGTCAGATTGCCTGTTTCAAAGACACCTGTTTCCAAAGAAACAGGTTAACTAAGTTAACTCTCTAATCCCCTTTCCCTTTGTATGAGTTGCTCATTTACAGTCCCTGGAGTTAACTCTTTGGTGTCCTGTTTCCATTGCTCTGTGGGATTTGAAGTCTTTAGGCTTTCTGCTGTTTCAAGTGGTTATTGTACCTTCAGAGTCTGTGTATGTAGAGTTGATCCTCGAGCTTTGATCCTCGAGCCCATCTTTGGTACTGAGAAGACGAGCCCTGCGTTTGTAGATACCTATATAAGACACCTTCTTGCACTTTGCCACAATCCTGTGAAAGAGAGAGGCTACTATCACATTGTTTAGAGAGGAAACAGAATGAGGGAAAGTGAGTGACTTGTCCACGCTCCTGGGACGAGTAACTGACAGAGCTCAACTACGTCTCCAGTCTGCTGACTCTAAATGCCAGGCTTTCTCTCTGAGTTTATGCTGTCGTCCAGACAAAAACCAATTTCAACTATTTCATGGCCATGTACTTGCACATAAGCTGTAGAATTATCCTTTGTGATAAAAAGTGATGTAACTTGTATTATTATCTTCTGATAGGCAAAGGGCAAATGGATGATTGATATGTGATGTGCCATTTTATGCATATCAGTGGTGATATTTCCAAAGCCTATAGTCGATTGACTTTGGGAACAGGGTCAGCTTAGTCACCGACACAATAGTATTTGCTTGGGGTAATATTTTTAAAGGAACTTAGTGATCATTTTTCTTCTCTACAGACTCAATGTGGTTAAGTTGGAGTCAATACCAACTATGGCGTGATGTAACATTCGGCTTTTAGAGGGGATTT
>NW_012149618.1:8760865-8762605 GCF_000956105.1 Propithecus coquereli
ATAGATTTTTGGAGCCCATAAACTACTCAGGAATTTTTAAACAATTTTAAATTGAAGAACTGAGTATAATCTCCATATTTGGTTCTGGAAAACTCATACCATGCGTTCAATTTGACTGAACTTTGGATTCTGCTCAGGTTTCAGTTCTGTTTTTTAAAAGTAGAAAGTATTTCATTTATGCATGGAATGCTTGCCATTCAAAATCATATGAGTTGACAGGATGTTTTAGAGATCATTATTTTTTTATGGCAAGGAGAGTGCCCAGTCTGAATGGTGGTGCTGGAAATTTCTCTGTAGTTCATTTCTGTCCCCAGTCACTCTTGATTCTGAGATGAATCTGCCTCTTTCTATTTTCCTTTTGTAGTAGGCATTTAAACTGTGTCTGCTATTGAGAGAGGAAATTAAATAATGCTTATTTTTACATCACTCAGAGGTAGACTTGTCAACATTCTTATAGAAGAGAAAAATAAATTTTAGAGAGGTCATATACCTTGCACAAGCCAATGAGTAGGATTCTGGCCTTAGTTTGCCTGAAAACAAAGTACATGCATTTTTTTCAATCAACCACACTGTCTCTCTCTATGTCTATGTTAAAAATGGATGCTTTCTGTGGAAAAGGCGGCCATTCTGTGGAGTCAGGATTCTGCTCTCCTTGTCATATGACTGACATTATGTCATGTCCAGTGCATACCCATTTCTATTAGAAGGGTGCTGTAAGACAAAGAAATGCCCTAAGACTCTGTGGATTCATGGTTGAACCCTGCAGTCTCTTTTTAGCTCCTACCCAGAACACATTCCGTTTTCATTACTGAGGTGTTCTCTCAACTGTGCTGCTCTGCACCTTTGGCAGGGTGCCCCTGCAGAGCTAAGCCTCTGGCAACACTCAAAAATCATTGTACTATATCAGATGGTGACAGGTATAAAAAAGATCATGCCTATAGGACAAACTGAGTAACCAGTGGTGACAGTTGTCTTTACATTATATTTCGTTTTTATAAAGAGTGACATAATATTGGCACCAAGATGGGTGATCATATGCACTGCCATAAAATATTTTCTGGGGCCATGATTACAGATAGATAAAAGGGCCAAGGAGACCTTGAAGCAGGACCAGTGTGACATACCTCATGCTATTTTAATTCTTTATGTTTTGGAAGAGACACTGCTTTCAACCTCTCTTTGGAAGTTGCAAGAACTCTGGTTGACTTAAGCTTTGGTATTGTTGTGTAAGAATTGGTGGTTTATTTTTTTCAGCTGCAAAGATGACTGAGACATGTGTCATCCATAAAATTCTGCAACAATGTGGAATACTATCTCACATCAAGCTTGTGGATGAGAGGCTAATATGTTCGGAAAATTGTTTTGAGCTCTAATCCCCAGATTTAGAAATTTTACTCACTCAAAACCTTAGTGAATACAGATTAGTTTATAGTTTCCCTTATGTAGAAGCCAGAATTTACATTTAGGTAACCAAAGTAATAGAAAAAAATCCAAAATATATTTTGATATAATATGATTCATTTGCTATATTTAAACATATGCTTTTGCACTGCATACTGCACAAACATGAATAATATATATTTTATCCTATCGGATATTGCTACCTTGTTAAGCAGATCAATATTTTTAAAAATTATTACGCTAATCATCTTATAACACATAAACATATGTTCTATAAAAGAGGATTATACGAAGTTCTTTGGGGGTCCAGGGAATGGAGATAACTAACTGTATCAGAAT
>NW_012149618.1:8765300-8767128 GCF_000956105.1 Propithecus coquereli
GACCTAGAAAGCTTTAAAATGTTCTCAATTATGCCAAATTCTGACATGTTCCATCTTGCTGATTGGTTCAAGAATTAAAAATCAAACTGAGATGGTGTGTAAAAGATGTGTTTGTTCAAATGTTTGTTGTTGATGAAGATCTCTAGTATTCATCTGAAAACTAAAAAATTTAATCAAATAGCTGGGCATTTAACTACACAGAAAGCAGCCATTCTGATACTAGAAAAAATTTTAAGCGTTTGGTTGATTTTGTTGGTTTCCATTTTGGTGTTAAGATACTAGCCTATGTCAGTGGCTCTCAACTGAAAGTGATTTTGCCTTCCAAAAGACACTCGGCAATGTCGGGAGACATTTTTGGTAGTTCCAGCTGGAAGTGGGGATGGAGTACTACTGGCATCTAGTGGGTAGAAGCCAAGGATGCTGCTAAACATCCTACAATGCACAGGATAGGCCCCACAACAAAGAATTATCCAACCGAAAATATCACTAGTTCCAAGGTTGAGAAACGCTGGGCAATGTGAATCAACTAAAAATCTTACTCTAACATGCCTTCAGGACACTTTAGATGAACTACATGGAACTTTCTGCTTGTAACCACTATTGGGCAGTAAGTGGGCAGTAGTGTGTAAGTTATCTCACACACTATGAAATACTGCCGCATCATCATCAAGGTGAAAATGAGATGTAAAATGACCAGTCCTTCAAAATAAGGTCTATGAGATGCCACGTTGAGTGGTTCACAGCACAGGTTGACAGTACTCTTTGGTGTCCCAAAGAGGAAATGCTGGCAAGCAAGGATACTGATACTTAGCAGAAAAATATTCAAAGCAATGAGGGCCACACTGTTGATCAGAGCAGATCAAAGGATCTTTAGGTCCTAAGTCATGGGACAGTTCATCCTGGGATTTGAGGAGTTCATTTCTCTGTTTCCTGCTTTCTTCTTCTTCAAAAACGCGGGAAGGGGAACCAAGGGCATCAGAAGCAGGCCATCTTGCTGCCAATCTGATGACTATGTATCTCTCATTTACATTACTCTCCTTCATCTTCCCCTTACTAATTATAATTATATATATTATGTTTGTAACCATGTTCTCCTTTCTTCACTTGCATTATAGCTAGTACCTTCCCTTTGGTTATCCTCTCTTCCTTCTGCGTTTTCAGCTTTGTCCTCTACCAGATACTCTTCATCAGTGCATAGGTAGGTGTTCTTCAGTAACTCTCATCTTATGAACACATCCTTTGCTTCCCACAACCTCTGCCAGTTTTTCTTCACTCCAATCCTAGACAAACTTGTCTAAACATGTGTCTTTGTCTACACATGTGTCTTTGTCTACACATGCTGTCTTTACCTCCCATTTACTGTCCCACTCACACGAACTTGGCTTCTGCCCACAGATCCAATGAAGCCATCCTTGTCAAGGTCACCAGTGACCTCCTTGTGGCAAATTTTTCAAAAGCAGATAGTTTCCCATTTTTTTCTTATTTGACTTCTCAGTAGCGTTCAACATGGTTGTCGGTTTCAACTTCCAAGAGCGCATTCTTCTCCTGGCCTCATGGCACGGCATGGTTTTAAGCTTTCCTTTTCCCTCTCTGACAGCACCTTCTCAAGGTGCTTTGCTCTCCTCCTCTCTCTGTCCTCGAAATGTTGGAAAGCACAAGGCTTGAGGGTGGGCCCTCTTGTCCTCTCTCTTTGTATTAATACTTTCTTCCTGAGCAGTCTGAACCATTCCTATGGCTTTAAATGCTGTTCTTCCAATTGTAAATTCCATCCCATATTTTTCCTTGGAGCTCCAGATTTGTTGAGATTGCAACTCAACTTGAGACCCAC
>NW_012149618.1:8767178-8767718 GCF_000956105.1 Propithecus coquereli
ATTAAATTAAAAGATTCTATGGAGAAATATAGAGCAAATACTCACAGTAAAAGTAGCAAAATCCTTGTCAGTCATATAAAAAATAGACAAAATAGTATAATGAGCCCTTATGTATTTATTATCCAACTTTGACAATTTTCAATTCATGGCAATGTTCTTTCATTTATATCCCCACCCATGTTGTCCTCTTCCCATATTAATTTCCAAGCAAATCCCATATATTTTGTCATTCCATCTGTAAACATTTTAGTATGTGTTTCTAAAACCTAAGTTCTCTTAAAAAGTCACAATATCATTAATACATCTAAAATAATTAATTCTTTGTTATCGCAGCTTGTCAAGTAGAGGAATGATATGCATATATTTGCATTCTGGAAAACTCTGAAGGCACTGAGGAGGACAAATTAGAGAGAAAAAAATACTAAATGCCAAAAGAAACTCCAGAGATAGGTTAGAACTAGGGCAATGGTTATGGAGAGGATGGAAGAATTTTCAGAAAATTTTTAGAGTACAGTTGATAGTTCTAAGATCAATCATATA
>NW_012149618.1:8770453-8772410 GCF_000956105.1 Propithecus coquereli
GCTCACTGCAACCTCAAACTCCTGTGCTCAAGAGATCCTCCTGCCTCCGTCTCCTGAGTAGTTGGGACTACAGGCGCATGCCATCACGCCCAGCTAATTTTTAAATTTTTTGTAGAGACAAGGTCTCACTATGTTGCTCAGGCTGGTCTAGAACTCTTGACCTCAAGCAATCTTCCTGTCTCAGCTTCCCAAAATGCTGGGATTATAGGCGTGAGCCACTGCACCCAGCCTCCAAAATTATTTCATAGGACAAAGTTAGATAATTGCTTTTTAATATCCTTTGAATAAAGACATTAAATACATACAAAACCACACTTGAGATGGTGCAGAGATTACGTGTACAATCAATTTCCTTAGTCTGAGGACTGTATTGCACTAATATCTCAACTCTACGGTTTATGAGTCAACAAAATGTCATCAGTCTTCTGGATGGTGTTTTTGTTAATTGGCTAAAATTATATAATTGTCTGTGCAACCTAGGAGCCCTCCTTTCATGCCCTGCCCTGTGGGAGATGCCATGGGAGGCTGGTGGGCGGTGAGCACCGTAGCCCCTGGCTGAGGCCTAGGCCAGAGCACAGTGGACATTCTGGCATCTGGCCATGGTACTGAAGGATAACTGAGGTGAACACGGGTAACTGAGGTGAACAAAGTAGAGAAAGAACCAACTTCATGGGGAGGAGTAAGGAGCAATATCTCTAGAACTTGACAGCGTCATAAGACGCCTCTGCTAAAAAGAAAACCTTATTTTTTCAGAATTGAGTGGTCAGTCTGAGGTTGCTCATGGATTCTTGGGAGGAGGTTAAAATTTCAGTACCTGAAATTTTTGTGACTCTAAATAGCAGGTAGTGAAGTTGTTTTTCCTCCCCTTTTGCACTGGGCAAGTAGATTTGTTTTAAGGTATAAAAAAAGACATTCGATGGTAGAACCTCAGGAATATCAATTTCCCTTTGTTGTCTTTCAAAACCCTCCGGGGCAATCAGTCTTGTGTGTTCGAGTAGTGGTTATGAAACTTTCCTTACACGCTCCTTCAAGACCCTGATGAAAGCGTGGACCTTCATTTTAGAAAGAAATCCATGGGCACAAACACACAAAATTCCATGTATTATGTCAGGATTTTACAGATCTCTGATTCTTGGTTAAGAGCCTAGCCATGGACTGAAGTTTGTCCCTGCAGAATTCGCATGTTGAAGCCCTAACCCCCAATGTGATTGTGTTTGGAGGTAATTAAGGTTAAACAAGGTCATAAATGTGGGGCTCTAATCCAATAGAGCTGGTGTCCTCCTAAGAAGAGGAGACACCAGAGCTTGCTCTCTCTCTGAGGTGTGAGAACACAGGCATCTTCAAGCCAGAAAGAAAACGCTCGCTAGGGACTTCTCAGCTTCCAGAGCTGTGAGAAATAAATTTCTGTTGTTTCCAGACATCCAGCCAATGGTATTTTGTTAGAGCAGCTTGAGCTGAGTAAGACAAGCTTCTACCCTAGAAACTGCTCTGGCCTCTAATGCAGCTGTGCTCATGGTTATTGATCCATGGAGGGGACAGGAGGGGTAGGGGAGCTCTCCAGTGATCAAATGTTATACATCTGGAACATTCTGCACCCCTGGGGGTGGGGTGTATGGCCTTGGCACACAGGATCAGGGTCAGCCATACCATGCCTGGCTCTCGCTGCCCCAGGCTTCATGAATCCACAATAACAGGGTGAAGAATGAAGACCACACAGGATGGTGTGCTCTGGTGATGGGAGGGTACCTTTTCCACAGGTTTTCATTTCACTGGGCAGGTCGTCTATCTGAACCCAGAGGCCTCTTCGAATTTTCCTTCAAGTGTTTAATGAGACAGGAATCCTGCTAGACACGATAATCTTTTTTTTTTTTCCTGATGAGATCATGGAATTTTATTTTTCTTTTCAATAACTTTTCCATAGTTTTTTTTTTATTCCAGGGTATTGTGAGGGTACAAA
>NW_012149618.1:8776746-8778263 GCF_000956105.1 Propithecus coquereli
GTGAATACTTTCAAGTTTTTTTTTTTTTTGTGATTAACAGTTAAAGAGTGCTATGATAATTCAATCAATAAATACATGCCTTGTTCCCTGGGCTAGAAATCAGATGCAAGCATTGAAAAGAAGCCACTGGAAATGAGATATTGTGGGGAGATGGAGATTGGCAAGGATCTAAAACTGTGTGAACTTCAGACTTGTGAAATCCCCACAAATTACCACAGAAGCCCATGAGGTTCTCCTTTTAATTTTAGCACTCAGCTTGGTTTCACTTACCATTGTAACTCTTCAACATCCTAATTATGACTAGTAGATCAATTAGCAAAACTTTTGGTGGAAATGTTTTTGTGTACTATCCACTCCCCAGAATGTTTTGGGGATATTAATAACCTGACATGCATTTATTTCCATTCCACGTAAGAATGAATACAATGTCAGGACTTGGGTCCCATTCAAGACTCATTGGTGCACATGTTATTGACATTTCTATATGCTTCTACTAAAACTCCCTGGTCTTTAACCTCTCCTGGGGCAGCATGTGTCTTTGTATTCCCTTGAGTACTTAATTTTATATGCTTGATAAATACTTCTTAAAAAATTAGATTGCAAATGATCAATAAAAATACAATGGAATGGGTTGGATTGTTATGTCTAGAGACAGCTAGTTTTAACCTACCAATATAATGAATAATACAAAATAAGAAGTGGATTATAGGATTTTCATTTAGGAAACTGTGGACTAAGTCACAGTAGCAATCAGATATAAACTAGTTCTCATTTCATGACTCAAATTTCTAGCATATGCTGCTTTTTTCCCCTTCCTTCCTCCCATCCTCCTTCCCTTTCCTCCCTTCCTTCCTTTCTTTGTAAAATGGGTATATGTGGCTAAGATATACGTGGCTTATGAATTTGAGAGAAATGACAGAAATAGGAATCATTTTATTCCTTGGGAACAGGGCACTTTTTGGTCATTTACCAGGAAAATAATAATAGTAGCTAATACTCATTGAGAACATACTATGTACCAGTTAATAGGCACTTTTCCTGTTATAAACTTATTTAATTCTCATAACAACCCTAAAACATAGATACTATTATTATACTATTATATAGATAAAGGTTCAGAGACACAATAAATTAAAGAACTCGTCCAAAACCACGTAGCTAGAAAGCTCAGTAGTTGAATTCAATCCCAATGGTCTGGCTCATAAGCTGTGCTCAGAAAAGAACTCATTAATGAATGAGTAAAATGTGTAAGGCTCACACAGACCCACAAAAAAGGCTACATTGGATTATGTCACGTGGACTTTCATAGAAGCTTCAGTTCTGATGCTTAGAACATGGTAAGTCCCTCTCTCTCCCCAAAAATGTTTTTGAGTGAAAGGATGGACAAATACGTACTTTAATTCTCATTTTAAGACCGCACTGCAGGCCGGGCGCGGTGGCTCACGCCTGTAATCCTAGCACTCTGGGAGGCCGAGGTGGGAGGATTGTTTGAGCTCAGGAGTTCGAGACCAGCCTGA
>NW_012149618.1:8778313-8781802 GCF_000956105.1 Propithecus coquereli
TGTATGTTTTTGTCAGCTTTGTCAAAGATTAGATTACCATATGCAGATGGTTTCATCTCTGGATTCTCAGTCCTGTTCCAGGGGTCAATGTCTCTGTTCTTGTAGACACAATAATCTTGCTTTGTAAAGTAGGGAAGTATTTCTCCACAGTTAAGATCGCAGCTACCTGAGTCTTAAACAAACCCCTGGCAATGTGGGAAGCATTTGCTCCAGAAAGTTCCATTTACCCCCATCCTTATCCCTCTTGAGAAAGCTGCCACTGTCTGATATTGGTAGAATTTGGGGACAAGAACAATGCGAGCTGCAGTTTGCAGACTAGTTATTCCAAAACTGGGAGAACAGGGCAGAATCTCCCAAAATCTGGTGGGGCTGTCAGAGTGAGTTTGGACTGGAGGAGGGGAGACCTTGAAGGTCTTTTCTGGAAGAGTTAAAAAGAAAATCCAAAGTTTGAGTGGCCAAAGGTAACCAGAAAAATCTGGGGGATTCGATATGACAGGAGTAAATGAACAGGCAGGGTCAGGACCCAAGTGTCAGAGCCAGAGAACCAGTGGTTTATGCCAAGACCCATTTTGAGTTCCAAGATTCCACCTTCTCAAGCTCACCTCCACCAACTCACCTTCGTCCATCTCAAAGGTATCCAGAACCGCTCCAGATGCCCAGCATCCACCAGCCAAGGGTTATAGCTTTTAACTAAAATCCCCAATATCATTTTAGACCCCTGAATTAAATTTTAAAAATTATTTTGACAAGGAGAGATGCTTAGGTTGGAATAATCTTTGCAAAATGAAAGAGCAAAATGAAATTCCCTTGAAATCAGGCCAGTGAGCAAAAATTCTGTGACTGATAGCCTACAGCTAGCTGCTTTGTTTCTTCATATCTAAATTGCAAAAGGGTGGCTTCATATCAGAAAACTCACACTTTTTTAAGCAGTACATTAGTTCAAAATCAGCCTTCTGCCCCATGAATTTTTTATGTCCCAGAGACCCCACTATGAATCTGGATTCTACGGAAGCTCACTGTGGTGGAATATTTTCCTTTCATCCACTAATTCATGTTTAAACTTGGGCAGATCATGTTATCATTTTGCCCTTGGGGCTCTCCTTTGTAGAATGAAGTAGTCAAACTGGTAACTAAATAAAAGGTCTCCTTGAAAAGTGGAAATATTCCCTGTGTCTCCCTATTACCATGACCTTTCTCTCTGGTAGAGCTACAGAGTCTCCTTGGAGTAGACTAAAAACAGTATCAGAAGACATGAATGAACAAGATGATGAAACCAGGTGTTTGGAGACTGATTCTTACAGCTGCACTGACCAGTAAATAATTCTTCGCTGGTTTCTGGTTTCTCCTTTTACAGTAATAAACAACAACAGAACAAGAATAGCAGCTCAACTTGTGTAGCTACTACTTACAGAAATGACTCATTCTATGTGCTAGAAATTATCCTATAGGAAATTATCCTGAAAAGTCCACAGTGATAAGTATCTGTGATTTACTTGAATCTGACATGGAGAAGTGAGCTGTGACTTGTTATAGTCAACACATACAAAGCAGCATAGAAAGGAAGTGGAAGAGAGTGAAACTACGTACTCACTACGGTGTGTAGAATCTGAAAATGTTTGCCTCTAAGCATGGGTAGGTCCAGTTTTTTTTTTTTCCTGTAGCTCAATGTACATTCTATGTTCTCTGAATCTTTCCAGAATCTACAAAGTAAAGTGTTTAGGGAGTGCTGGCACCAAGTCCTGTGCTCTTTGGAAATCATTAATGAACGCCTATTTTGTTGATTATGAGAAATTTTCTATGAAAGAAAAACATAGAAATCTGAAGAAATTGCAAAACTTGGAGGTAAGCTAGACGTTTTGAGGATAAGTGGAAATAAATAATGTCGGCCTAACCAAGCTGGACAAATGCTGTGGAAATCTTCAAACTTACTGTCTTGCTCAGGCAAAAGGTGACATTTGTCTCACAATTTGAACCTGCCTTTTGAATAAACATATGTCAGAAGGCTTACATAAGTAGAGTAGCTATCTTGTTATTCTTCCTTGTCTGATCATCCACAAATAGTAACATTCTGAGGATCTGCATATGAAAGGGTTCTCCTTGGCTTTTGCATCTGTGATGCCCTTGGACAGCCCAGAGAGTCTGAGGTAAGGGCTTGCAAATGCAAATGCCTGCAGGGCCAAGGAGATATCATGACAGAGACAGTGAAGTGGATTAGGGAGAAGAAAAATCCTCTATTTGGGACAAGTGATAGTTCACTTTCCTCTTAAATCTACTAAAAGAGAAAAGGTGCATAGTGGGATGATCAATGGTAATGTCCCTTGGTCTCAGTTTGGGGAGACAACAAGGTTAGTAGGGACTTGGGGAACTGGGAGTTGCTGCTGCTGAGCTCCACCCAGATATTGCCTCATGGGGATGCAGCCCTAAAATTGGCACATCTCATTTCTCCACAAGAATCTAGATAACTGGATTTTTAAAGTGGAAGTTCAAATTTGTACATTTTTGCAATTAATTCAAAATTTTTGAAACTGTGTGAGAGAGCCAATCCTGTATGGGCCTAACAAAAACGTACATCTATGGGCTAGATCCATCCAAGAGGTCATCATTTTATAACCTGTAGATGCTGAGAGAGATAGAACTTATTAGCTTACACCGTCTTCAATTTGGAGAAAAAAATAAGCCTTGTCGTTTATTATTTATATGTCTTTAAATAGGCTTTCTAAGATAAAGAGAAAAATGTAAAAAGAGAAAGGCATTTGAGAACAATATTTATAATGTTTGGACAGGCAAGACAGTCCTATATTTCATTGCTACAGCATCAGGGCTAGAGTTCTTGGCTTATTATGGAAAGCATGATTTTGTTTTAGGATCCACAAGCACATCTGTGTGAGATACTGCAGATGTCAAACATATGGCATTTATAGTCATCTTGCTGTGAATATGGTCCTCAATAAAGAATTTATTGGAATGGTTCAGATAGGGCCCATGTTACAACAAAAATACGGAGATTTCATCATATCTAGATGACATAAGGAATTTTCTAGTTTTTTAAAAATACATGTTTGGCACTTTGTAGGTAGCATATTATTGAAGTAAAGACTCCCTTATCCAAAAGCAAAATTAGATATTGGAAAAGAAACTATATAATACTTGAAAACAACACCATCACATTTTAACAAAACCTGGACTCCCATCACGTTGCTTTGAATGTGCGAAGGTAATATTAATACATTTTGGGTCTTGCACATTCCTTGATTTTTCAAGTATAGATACAGCTTCAGATATTTCAGTATTTTTTTTTCCTATTTTCCTAGTCATTTTTTTTTTTTTTATGGTAGCCTTTTGTCTTTTTCACACAAACCAAGTATGTGGTAATAAGTGAATGAGAGATTTATACATTTTTATTTGTATTTTTCCCTTGATTTTTCAAGTATAGATACAGCTTCAGATATTTCAGTATTTTTTTTTCCTAGTCATTTTTTTTTTTTTATG
>NW_012149618.1:8790182-8792736 GCF_000956105.1 Propithecus coquereli
CTGCATTTTCTTTATTGCTGGCTTTCTGGGGAGGGGCCTGGTCTCCCAGAGTTCATTGGGTAAAAAGCTCAGTCTAGTGACTGGCTTGAAGAGCATTGACTCATGTAGAGGAAAGACAAGGAGAGTTCAAAGCTAGTGAAAGAGAGGTGATAAGTGGTAGGATACAAAGTCTAGGCAGCTTCATCAAGGGGCTGGTGAAGAGCCCGCTGAGCAGCCTTCCTCATGGGGAGAGGGGAGAAAGGCACGGTGCTGTTGCAGAGGGGTACAGATACTTCCCTCCAGCAGGTCAAGGGAAATAGGTTCCCTCTGGGCTCCCCTTCACTTGTCTTAATCTGCTCACAATTTAGTAAGTTGCAATTCATTCATTCCTCCTTTCATAACCCACCAACATGCTTATTCCCATTCTTTGGTCTCCTCCAACTCTTTTTTTTTTCTTCTTTGTTTTTTGCATCGTAGCTCACAGCAACCTTAAACTCCTAGGCTCAAGCAATTCTCCTGCCTCAGCCTCCCGAGTAGCTGGGACTACAGGCATGCGCCACCATGCCTGGCTAATTTTTCAATTTTTTTTACAGACAGGATCTTGCTCTTGCTCAGGCTGGTCTCGAACTCCTGAGCTCAGTCAATCCTCCCGCCTCGGCCTCCCAGAGTGCTAGGATTACAGGTGTGAGCCCGTTGCGCCTGGCCTCCTCTAACTCTTTAACAGTTACTTTAGGAAAAGCTATCTTCCTTTCCCTCTATCTTTCTTTCTCCTTCTCTGTTTCTCTAGATCCACTAATGAGTTAAAAGTACCCATCAGACTCCTGTCTCTAGGAGTTGCACAATTTTAGAAGGCTAATTTGGCATGCTAACGAACCAGTACTACCAACCTCTGAAATTCCTGAGAATTCCCAAAGTTCTTTTTGGCATTTTGACATCTCTACCGGCCTCCTTGTTTCCTGTATGTAAATCTGCTATTTATCCATTTATAATATTGTTCTGATGGGGGAAATATATTCTGAATTCCAAATAACCACTTTACAGATTTAGTTGGGAGCATTTCGCAATGTTAGGACTTCCTTTTTTTTTTTCCTCATTGTGATTTATCCTCTTAAAACATTTTTCAAATGATTTTGTTTTTGTTGTTCTGATGAGTTAAATGGGACTTAAGTTACTACAGAATTTTCTAGTCATTTTGCAGGTATGTCCTATGATTTCTTTTCAAGAGTAAGGTGCAATTAGTTAATGTCTTAGGTGGGAGGAAGAGAGAGACCACTGCCTCTTGAGATTTGTTTTCCTTTTAGAGAAAGGAAGAAACATTTGCTGTAGTAGAAACATCTGAAATAAGAGAATGACAAAGTCATTAAGCAGAGCCTTCCAATTATGGGCTTCAAGCTGTGTAAATTTAATTGAGAGCACAGAAATAATTTTAAACACACATATTTTTTTGGTGCCTATACTTTACTTTTAATTGGTTCCAATAAAAAGTCTAGCTCCAAATCCCTGATTCAGAACTAATTTCAAACTGAGACTTTACCATCTTATAAACGAGTACTATAAACACATGGGTTTCTAAATAGGGGCAAAACGTATTCACTTAGATAATAACGTAGTATGGTTTCTCTTAAAAAAGAGAAATTCATATTACATCATCAAATGGGTCTGTATCTATGTATATACAAAGTGTCAAAATGGTGTAAGAAATTTATCTTTTAAAGCTTTTCACTGTCAAGAGTGAAACTGGATAATAAAAGTAATAGTAAAAAGAAAGCAGCATTGTGTAGCCCCTCTGCTTTTTGGAAGGTTTTGTGCCTTTTTAAAAATTCAAAGACAGTTTAGAACTCAATGCATCCCTACCTGACCCCAATCATTTTACTCTGTCATCAGCTCTTATTCTAAATAGTGTTGTCTCTTATTCCTTTTTCATGTGATGATAAATTTCTGATAGCAGGCTGCTCATATCTATTCCATGCCTGATTCTGGAATCATGCTCAGGTATTTCCGACCTCAGGTATTTCTCACTGTTGGACACCATTGGACTTAGCCTGTGTTTTCTGTTTTAGTTTTGTGACCCAGAAGACTTAATATCTGTGGTTGTCTTCTCTTTCAGGAAGTCTTTCTAAATCACTTTAGATAGAATTTGGTCCCATTTATGTGCTTTCATAATGCCCTGGGCATCTGTCTCTGTCACTGGACTTAATAAGCTTTTTGGTTTATAATAACTGGTTTATAATCTGTCTCCTGCACAGGGTTATAGGCCCTTGAGAACAGGTGCTTCACATCTCCAACCCAAAGCATCATGCTTAATGTTTAATAAATGATAAATGTTGGTGTTTTTGCTCAACCGAACTAATGCCTTTCTCTGAGAACATGGAGATACGTTTGAAGGCAATTTTTCATTATGTTAATGCTTCTTGCTGCATTCCTGTGTAACAACTGAGAACTCAGGTTTTAAAATCCTTTCCCTTTGGCCGGGCATGGTAGCTCACGCCTGTAATCCTAGCATTCTGGAAGGCCGAGGCGGGCGGATCGTTTGAGCTCAGGAGTTCGAAACCGGCCTGAGCAAGAGCGAGACCCC
>NW_012149618.1:8792786-8797528 GCF_000956105.1 Propithecus coquereli
TTTGAGCTCAGGAGTTCGAGACCAGCCTGAGCAAGAGCGAGACCCTGTCTCTACTAAGAAATAGAAAGAAATTACTTGGACAGCTAAAAATATACAGAAAAAATTAGCCGGGCATGGTGGCGCATGCCTGTAGTCCCAGCTACTTGGGAGGCTGAGGCAGGAGTATCACTTGAGCCCAGGAGTTTGAGGTTGCTGTGAGCTAGGATGATGCCATGGCACTCTAAACCAGGCAAGAGAATGAGACTCTGTCTCAAAAAAAAAAAAAAAAAAAGACTGCACCGTCCTATGAGTGTTCCTGCTTTTCCATGCCTCTCTGCCTTTTTAAGTGCCATTTTCTCTGCATGCAGTTCTCCCCTCTCTGCTCTGTGCAACCCTACTCATGTGTTTAGGCACAGCTCAGTTCTATGAGTCAGAACTTGTTTTTACCTCTCTCATGACTGACTCTTTCATAATGGCCTGGATCATAACTCCTGTTCACGTGTGTCCCTCTCTCTAGATCTGAGGGCCTCTGAGATCACAATCTGTGCCTGACATAGATTAATACTTGTACCGCTACCATGGTGTTAATCACAGTGTCTGGCATACACATAAGTGTTTGTCAAACAGAAAAGAAAACAACTAGAAGAAGTATTCAATGAATTTTTATTCTCTTTAACAATCTGCAATACTAAAAATCTGAAAGTAGGTCTTGAAATTCCATTATAGGCATGTTAATATAAAAGGAATAAATTGATTCAATAACCAAATGAAAAAATTCAAGACAAGAATAAGATTAGAGAAGAAAATTAGAGAAGAAGCCAATTTGAATTTTAAAGTCCATGTCAGAAGAATAAAATGGCAGAGAAAGTTAATCATGTAATATCAGACACACTTCTGGGTTGGGGGCTGGAAAAATACACATTCTCATTCTTAAGAAACTACTAAGGATACTGACAAAACCATTTGGCAACATAAATTATACAAAACCTAAAGGAAGCCAGTACATTGAGTTCTAAAATCTACCTGGGGGAGTCAGGAAGATGGAGGAGAATTCTTGAAAAGTTGAGTGAGTGATTGCCAAGCCCACATATTGGAGCTGGGGGGGGGGGGCTATTTTAAAAAAAGAAACAATGTGTGCAAAGCATGGGGCTTGTGAAAAGAAGTCCCTCCTTGCAGAAGTAGAACATGGGGTGGAGAAAAGAGCAGTGAGGGTATGGGCGTGCAGGCTTTGTGTGTCGTGGAAGGACTGTCGATTTATGGAAGACCACAGGGAACTGTGGGAGAATTTTGAACAGGGGAGCTCCGCGATCATTCTAATCCTTTGGAAAGATTGATTGGGCCCCAGCAGAGGGGAGAGGTAAACAGGAGGTGAGAGTCAATCTAGAAGCCGGAGAAGTAAGCCACTGCAGTGGGCCATGGGAAAGGGAGGGACAGCGTGAGCCCAGAGTAGCAGAGGAGATGAAGAGTGGAGGAATGTGAGAGACAGTTGGGAGGTAGACGGTCAGACTTGGGGATAAGGGTGGTGAAAGAGGGGGCTAGGAGATCTGGGGTGAGTCCCAAGCTTCTGGCTTGGAATACTGAGAGACAGGTCAAGGTAAGAAGTATAGCAGATATAGCAGTTTTTTAAAATGAAGAGCTGGGTGTGGTGGCTCACGCCTGTAATCCCAGCACTTTGGGAGGCCGAGGCAGGAGGATTTCTTGAGGCCAAGTGTTCAAGACCAGCCTGGGCAACATAGGGAGACCCCGTCTCTACAAAAAATTAAGAAATCAGGCATGGTGGTACATGCCTATAGTCCCAGCTGCTCAGGAGGCTGAGGAGGGAGGATCACTTGAGCCCAGGAGTTCGGGGCTATTGTGAGCCATGACAGTGCCAGTGCATTCCAGCTTGGGTGATAGAGCAAGACCCTGTCTCCAAAAAAAAAAAGTGAGTGAAGAGGACATATTCTTATACCATTAGAATCTACCCTTTTAAAATGTGCAGTTCAATTATTTTTAGTATATTAACAATGTTCTTCAACAACTACCACTACCAAATTCCAGACCATTTTTATCACTCTGTAAAGGAACCCTGAACCCACCGCAGTTACCCCTCATTCCTGCCTTCTCCTAGAACCTAAGCACCCGCTAGTCTACTTTCTGTCTCTATGTATTTGCTTGTTCTGACTATTTCCTATAAATGAAATCCTATAATATGTGGGCTTCTGTGTGTGGCTTCTTCAGTTAGCATAATGTTTTCAAGGTGTGTCCATGTTGTAGCATAGATCAGTACTTTATTTCTTTTTTATGGCTGAATAAGATTTCATTGTATGCATATACCTCATTTTGCTTATCCGTTCATCAGTTGGTGGACATTGGGTTGTTTGCACTTTTAGGCAATTATGACGAATACTGCTGTGAACATTTGTGTACAAGTTTTTGTGTGGACATGCGTTTTCAATTCTCTTGGGTATATACCTAGGAGTGAATTTTCTAGATCATATGGTAACTCTATGTTTATGCTTTTGAGGAACTGCCAAACTGTTTTCCAAAGTGATTGTAGCATTTTATATTCCCGCCAGCAGTAGATGAGGACGAGATATGAAAACTTACCCAAAAGTCAAGTGAAACTTGCCCGAAGTCACACACTAGCAGGTGGCAGAGCCAGGACGCAATCCCAAGTCTGCCTGCCTCTAAGCCTGACTCCCTTTCCTCTACAGTACACATGAAGCTGGCCTCTGTTAGGATTGGAGTCATCGACCTAGTGGTGGAAGCTGAAGCCACGTTTGTGGATGAGTTTACTATGGAGTGTTTGTAAGGTGCAAGGAAAGGGCAGACACAGAACCTGAGAACCTCCGCAGTTCAGAGGCCAGCAGTAGGAGAGGAGTCTGCAGATGAGGCTAAGAAGGTATGACCAGAGGCATAGGAGAAAAACCCGGCGAGAGAAGTTGCCAGGAAAACCATCCAAGGGGAGAATTTTAGGGACGGTGTGGCCAAGACATAACCCGTTGCTGCTGAGCCTTAGCTAAGAAGAGGATGAAGAGAACGTATTGGATGTGGTGACTTCTGCCAGAGTAGAAGGTGCTATGAAGAGGGGATGGAGTAGAGCCAGCAAATTCTACCTGGCTGTGAGGGATGGGAGAGAGAGGAGACGTGGCCAATAGAAGGTTGGTGGATTTTGTTTGTTTGTACTTGGTTTTGGCCAGAAGAGACACATCATGTTGACTCATGTAGAGGAAAGACAAGGAGAGTTCAAAGCTAGTGAAAGAGAGGTGATAAGTGGTAGGATACAAAGTCTAGGCAGCTTCATCAAGGGGCTGGTGAAGAGCCCGCTGAGCAGCCTTCCTCATGGGGAGAGGGGAGAAAGGCACGGTGCTGTTGCAGAGGGGTACAGATACTTCCCTCCAGCAGGTCAAGGGAAATAGGTTCCCTCTGGGCTCCCCTTCACTTGTCTTAATCTGCTCACAATTTAGTAAGTTGCAATTCATTCATTCCTCCTTTCATAACCCACCAACATGCTTATTCCCATTCTTTGGTCTCCTCCAACTCTTTTTTTTTTCTTCTTTGTTTTTTGCATCGTAGCTCACAGCAACCTTAAACTCCTAGGCTCAAGCAATTCTCCTGCCTCAGCCTCCCGAGTAGCTGGGACTACAGGCATGCGCCACCATGCCTGGCTAATTTTTCAATTTTTTTTACAGACAGGATCTTGCTCTTGCTCAGGCTGGTCTCGAACTCCTGAGCTCAGTCAATCCTCCCGCCTCGGCCTCCCAGAGTGCTAGGATTACAGGTGTGAGCCCGTTGCGCCTGGCCTCCTCTAACTCTTTAACAGTTACTTTAGGAAAAGCTATCTTCCTTTCCCTCTATCTTTCTTTCTCCTTCTCTGTTTCTCTAGATCCACTAATGAGTTAAAAGTACCCATCAGACTCCTGTCTCTAGGAGTTGCACAATTTTAGAAGGCTAATTTGGCATGCTAACGAACCAGTACTACCAACCTCTGAAATTCCTGAGAATTCCCAAAGTTCTTTTTGGCATTTTGACATCTCTACCGGCCTCCTTGTTTCCTGTATGTAAATCTGCTATTTATCCATTTATAATATTGTTCTGATGGGGGAAATATATTCTGAATTCCAAATAACCACTTTACAGATTTAGTTGGGAGCATTTCGCAATGTTAGGACTTCCTTTTTTTTTTTCCTCATTGTGATTTATCCTCTTAAAACATTTTTCAAATGATTTTGTTTTTGTTGTTCTGATGAGTTAAATGGGACTTAAGTTACTACAGAATTTTCTAGTCATTTTGCAGGTATGTCCTATGATTTCTTTTCAAGAGTAAGGTGCAATTAGTTAATGTCTTAGGTGGGAGGAAGAGAGAGACCACTGCCTCTTGAGATTTGTTTTCCTTTTAGAGAAAGGAAGAAACATTTGCTGTAGTAGAAACATCTGAAATAAGAGAATGACAAAGTCATTAAGCAGAGCCTTCCAATTATGGGCTTCAAGCTGTGTAAATTTAATTGAGAGCACAGAAATAATTTTAAACACACATATTTTTTTGGTGCCTATACTTTACTTTTAATTGGTTCCAATAAAAAGTCTAGCTCCAAATCCCTGATTCAGAACTAATTTCAAACTGAGACTTTACCATCTTATAAACGAGTACTATAAACACATGGGTTTCTAAATAGGGGCAAAACGTATTCACTTAGATAATAACGTAGTATGGTTTCTCTTAAAAAAGAGAAATTCATATTACATCATCAAATGGGTCTGTATCTATGTATATACAAAGT
>NW_012149618.1:8798593-8803992 GCF_000956105.1 Propithecus coquereli
AAAAAAAAAAAAAAAAAATCCTTTCCCCCTGTTTTCAGTGACAGGCAGATTCCACCCCAGCATGAAGTGATGGTGGGTTAGAGAGAGAGTTTGTACTCCGGGCTGTGCTTTCTACGTGCCTTCACATTCCCTTGCTTTTTAGAGGCTTTCTCTGTAATGCCTTCAATTTCTCTGTAATGCCCTTGGAGCCTTCTTTGCGTAGATTCTATCCTCAGAGACTGTCATCTGGAACCAGTGGGAGGATCCCTAAGAGTTTTACTTACGCAATCATTAAAAGACTTTCCTTGTTCAGAGTGGGCACGTAAGGCAGAGCACGTCTGCACGGGTGCCAAGTACCAGACAGAAGTCAGTAACCAGCTATCACAAGAACTGGTTGCATTTTTTTGGTAACGAGTAACCAGATTTAGCTGCATTTTCTTTATTGCTGGCTTTCTGGGGAGGGGCCTGGTCTCCCAGAGTTCATTGGGTAAAAAGCTCAGTCTAGTGACTGGCTTGAAGAGCACTCACAAAGCCCCTCCTCCCTCTCCGCTTCATCCTCCTCTGCCATCATCATCGATCATCATCATCATCATCAAATTCACTCTGAAATGAATGGAACAATCAAAAGAGTAAGGGAATGTGACTTTATTTCAGGAGATTTGAGACCAGGTACTTTCAGAGCCTGAGGACCAGAGATAAGATTCTTATGAATACAACATTGGCATTTTCAGGAGAAGTAAACATTGATCTTAAAAAAAACACAAAAAACTATTTTCTCCAAAGTTTAAAATGTTAACTTCTAAGGTAAAAATTTCCTAGTCCTGGGTCTTATTTTGGGATATTATTTTATTTACAATTTAAACACTGGAGTTACCATAGTAGGTCATAACCCTTCAATGTGGTTGAATGTGTCTGTCTGGAAACCATCTGGACTGTAGGTGTCTAGAATGTGTAAATATCAGAATGTGTGTCTGTCGCTTCCCTTCTGTGTTCATCTCCAGACAAATGCTAGGAAAATCTCCCCTTGGCTGGACTTTGGAATTTCATGGTATTTATTACTAGACTTTCTTCAAGACTCTCATTTCTCATTCAACTTATATCAGGTAGCTGTTAAACATTAGTTTGGTTGCTGATATTAAATACCAGTAACCACAAAAACAATAAATAAAATGCAGCTAAACCTTGTTACTTGTTACCAAAAAATGCATGAGGGCTTGTGAGATGAGCTGTGAGCTGGCTGTTGACTTCTGTTCAGTACTTGGTACCAGTGATTCCCTCAACTGCCAAACATGCTGTGATAATGAAGCTTATTCATTTTCAGACAATCGGGCTAGTGATATAATGCTTAGGAGTGAAACACAGTGAATAGTAAACCTTTGTTATAGACAATGCCTAAAAATTGATCTAATAGGCAAGTCTTAACAACAGCTACAACTTGTGTGGGTAGTAGAAAAAAATAGAAAATTTTGAAATCGGACTTGGCTTTGCAACTTAACTAATAACATAATATTGGACAAGTAATTTAACCTCTCTAGGCCTTAATTTTCTCCTCGGTGAAATAGGAGTAATAATACTTAGCTTTCAGGGTGTTATAGGTAATTTTCCCAACATATACCTATCACATTGCATTGCCACCAACAAGTGGTATTTGTAGATGCTATTATTACTCCATTTTCTAAACTCCAGGACAATGTTGATTATTAATGCCCCATTAATTTAATAGAAGCTCTTTGCAGGGTAAAACAAACAAAAATTTTAAAAACCCAGGAAAATCCCATTATCACATTAAAGAAACCCATCCAATGCAAGAATGAAAAAAAATGACTTTCAATGTTAGGAAATACCGTATTACCATGGCTACTCCCTACTGTTATTGTTACATAACCTTCGGAGATATTGTTTCACTATCCACAAATGGGGGGTGGTGGTATTTTATACTCTTTGTGTCATCAGTTATGGCCCATTTACAATGATTTAACTTTGCTGTAAGCACTAGGCCCTTTTCCCATTTTCATACTATCCCAGTAGGTTTGTGGTAGAAACAACTTGGACAGTGATGACTGTGAGACTCTGGTGGAGCACACTGGGAAGTACAACCGACTGAAGAAAATCAAGTAGAAAGAGAAATTCAAAGAACTGAGGGGTAAAGTTAAAAGAAGTGAGAAAGAAAATTAAAATAAAAAAACAATGCAGAAATAACCAAAGAATATCAAATACAAAGAGTAAACTGGGAAAAAACAGTAATGATACCTTGTGATTTATGACCTTTTAAAGTAACAGATAATGAGGCATTGGAGAGAATGGGTGGTGGGGCAGAGGTGCAGAAAGCCTGGTCAGGAAGGTGGAACTCATGCAGAAGGCAGCTCAGGCTGTGGTTGCCAGAATGAAATACGCTGCATCAGGTCAAAGGGTCAGAGATGAATTATTTTCTTATTATTTCATTTCCAATAGTGTCTTAATGTCCTCTTCACCATATAGAGCAAAGCTAGGTGAAATGCGAGCTGGGATCTGTGTCCTAGTGAGGACACCACCTAACAAATGCCAGCCTTGCTTTAGTTCTGAGGCTCACAGTTATGGAAGGTGTGTCTTAGTCCATACCAACAGAAACCCAGAATTGCTTCTTCAATACAGAAGAGACTTGCCATCCACGTTGTTCCAAAAGAGTTATCTGAAATAATTTCAGAAACATGACACAAGTGGGTGGTACAATAGCTCAAGGAAAAAGGAACACTGAGCTTCCTCTTAAACTCCAAAAGAAGAGAAACATCGGCCTTCTACTCGTGATAGAAATAATCCCAGTAATTCTGGTTTCTTTCTTCTGTTCTTCACAATGTCTTTTGTAAATTTTCTCCTCTTGATAAACCTCAGACCTGTAAACATCATATTTTCCAGCAGATGACCTTCTCTTCTTTTTAGAGTAAAGAGAAGTCATGTACAGGAACTTCTCTGACTTCTTGCCACCAAAATGATAAATTTACCTATATCTACACCCATTTTTTCCCCTTTCCTGCTATTGCATTGAAAGAGGTGGCCTTCTACTTTATCCAAAGTCAATTGCTCCACCGGTACATGGGTCCATTACTCCTGTCCTTGTAGTGACCATATTATGTGGATTAACTTCTCACTCTCCTGTCCCTTCAATTTCCTTTTCTGCTAGTTTTTATCACGTAAATGTGCTGAGATCTCAGCTCAGAAGTATGTAACAGGCGTCTGGAATTTAACTCAAACTTTCCCCTTTAATGCCTCAGACATCGCTAACTCAACATAGGCAAAAGTGAATTAATAATTTGCCCCTCCTAAACTTGCTTCTCTTTTCCCAACCCTCAATTTCTCAATCTAAGGGGAATGGCACCATAACCCAACCAAATATCTAGCTAGAAATCTGGGAATTATCCTTGATTTTGCTCATTCCCCTTAGCCAATGGATCAGCAAATCTTGTTGGATCTGTTTTCAAAATAAATTCTGTAACCAGGCACTTCCCTCCATCTCCATTGCCACGTGCTGGTTTAGACCACTGTCACCTCTGCCTGGAGGGTTATCATCGACTACTAACTGGCTTCCCCATTTTTACTGTAGGTCTTTACTCCAATATCTTCTCCATTCTGTAGCTGAAAGAATATTTTAAAAATCCAGATAATGATCATGCCACTCTCCTATACTCACCTTTAAAACAATGGTTTCCCACTGTCGTTCACATAAAGTCCATACTCCTTAATATAGCTCACAATACTGTTCACGAGCTACTCCTACTGACTTTTTAGTCTCATCTTTTGCCACATTCTTTAATCATTCTAAATGTCTTTCAATTTCTCTTAATTGCTATCTTCTCACCTATTCTTTGCCTCGCTGTTAATAAAACTCCTCTGGCTCATAGACTGAATTAGTACCCCTCCTCACCTGCTCTGTGCTTCATAGGATATTTTATTGTCATTATTTCTTTAATTCTTTGCGAGAGTATAACAGCAAGAATTATGTCTGTCTTGCTTACCCATTTATCCTTCCCTCCCCCAGCCCCAACCTTTCCCACCAGCCACTGTAGTGTTTTGCTTAGTGTCTGGTGTCTAGTGGATCCTCAGTAAGTATTTGTCAAATAAATTCATTATCTTTCAGAGTTTTATTATCATTTTTCTTACTGAACTCAAGAATCATGATTCTCCTATGGAGTAACAGATAATATAATCAGAGCACTTTTGAAAAAAAATCTCATGTCTGTGGTGAGAAAGGGAAATTAAGCTTGCAAGTTGCCAGAACAATGAATACTGTGACACCTTTGTCATTAATCTTAATGATTTAAAGGTTTGTAATAATTACCACTTGTTTTCACAAAGGATTTAGACATTAAGAGAAATTTCTTTGTCTCCGTATGAAGGTCATATGAATGTAAAGATAAATATTTGGTCATTTATGCGTAAAGATAATATCTGCCATTAGCAAAGAAGTGTCATCAAGGGTTTTGTTTGTTTTTTCTTGGAATAGAGATAGACAAGACAATCTTTGGAAGTTCTACTGTGCCAACATCATTTCAAAACTATTTGTTGAATACTTACTAGATATAATATTTCACCTTATAAATCCTACAGTCCTAGAGCCAGGAGAAACCTTCACTGTCATTTTGGCATGCTTTCTAGACACCGTCTGGGAATTTAGTCTACAACATCTCTGACAGTCATTACCTAACTCTGGCTCGGGAACTTTCCCCTGGAATGGGAGTCCATTGTTGGTGGAGGCCGTCTGGTCTGCTATTAGATGCTCTAGCATCACAGTATTTTTCCTTCAATTTCCTTTCCCTTCTCTAAATGAACATCTCTCGTCCTGTCGTTTCTACTTCAGTCCTCAACTTAAAAGGCTTTAACTATTTGAGAGGTAGTGCAGGAAAAGGGAGATCCCTTCCATGAGCACCCAGTGTTCTGCAGGCCCCTGGTGGGTACACTTTATGTGATCTCACTGACCCCTTAAACAATCAAGTAAACTAAGGAACATTAATGGCATTTTACTCCGAGATAAGTAAAACATTCCCCATTTGGTTTTCTAATGTCGAAACCCAATTTTTAAATTGAAGGTTTCTGAGTCAAGAGCCTGGGGTGCTAATGTATATACATTATGTCTATTAATGAATAATTGCATGGAATCAACTCCCTTTTATCATTTCTAAAATTGGGAGCACAGTTCTTATTGTCCTAGGTAACCTCAGAAGGATTATTTTTTGAAGTGAGAGGCTTTATAAGTCATGTTAATGAGTCTTTTTGTTACACAAACATATCATGGCCTTTGAAATCACACCCAGGAGAACTCTATTGCCCTTTGAAATAAGAACTTCTCACTTAGAAATAATTCAAACTAGGGGAGAAATTTGGCTTATTGTGTCCTTTTCAGACTTGTGAGAAAATGTCCATGATGAAGAACAATAATTTTCATCACA
>NW_012149618.1:8804732-8807096 GCF_000956105.1 Propithecus coquereli
GTGCCTAGAGAAACTAAAAGAAACATACTATGATGTTAACAAGAATTATCTTTGGATGATGAGATTATAGGTAACTTTTTTCCTTACTGTCTTATTTTAAATAAAGAATGTTTATTGCTTTTATAATAAAGAATTCTTATTTTTGAAAAGACAACTGTAGACACAATAATGTCTGCACGTATGAAATGTGATCACAGGTAAATGTGCAGGCGACAGGATGCTAAGCAGAGACACAGACACATCTACTGATTGCAGAAACAGACTGTAACTGGATAGCCTGGCCCACCTGGCTCAGCAAGTGCCAGCTTCTTTGCAGATCGCGAATATAATTCTGAACATGGTGACAGGTCTTTGGTACCAGGTTATCTCTAACCCCTTTCGAGGAGGTCAACACCATCCCCAAGCAGCGCAGCTGCATAATTTTGGTTTTGAATTGAGAAACCAGTTCTGTCAATGTAGGCTACTTGGTTCTAAGTAATATGTCTACTTTTTAGTGAGTTAACGTGATAAAAAATGTCTGTATACACTTGAAGGTAATCAAACTTGTTAATTGTTTGATCTCGACTTTTAAAGGTATTGATAGAGCTTACATTAGGGAAATCAGGGAAGTGCTGCCCCAAAATGTCCTGGAAGAGGTACCAAGTTCTTATTATAAATATACACAGATCCTATTATGTCTAGAAAGCTGGCAGGAATTTTTGTCCCAGTGATATTTACTTAAAGCTGATTTAAATTAATAAACAAACCGAAAAATAACCTCTTAAAAATTTATGGTACCACACTCACATAAATAGACTCATATTCAAGACAAACCTTTGACAATTTTTATTTTATTCATTTCTTCATCCATCAATCTACTCATTCATTAATTTAACAAATACTTTTTGAGTATCTTCTGTGTGAGAAGCAAAACCTTATTCGTTGAGAAGCATACCAGGGAACAAACACAAAAATCCCTGCAATCGTGGAGCTTATGTTTATGGCACTAGAGAGATTAAAAAAAAACATGCAAAATATATAGCATGTCAAATGGTGATTCAGTGTTTTGGAAAAAAATAAATCCAGGAAGGGAGGTAGGGCATGCCAAGTGAGAGGTGGTGTTGTTATTTAAATAGTGTGGTCAGGAAAGGCCTTACTGATAAGGTAACCTCGTTAAGAGACATAAAAGTGTTGGTTTCAGATGACTCTAATAATCCTCTTTCTGAAATCGTTTGAGCAGTACAAGTGGGAGATCACTGATCCAATGTTGCTGTTGTTTTTATTGCATGCTTGGAATAACCTTTCCTTCTGTGCTCTAAGAGTGGTACCTTCAGCACATGAATATGGCTCTTTCATAGAACGAATAAACAGTAAACATGTTTTCTCCAGAGTGACGTACCTGGTGAGAACACTCAAATGTCACTCCTCAGTGGACTCACTGAACTAATACAACTATCCATATATCTTAGATATTACTAGGTATTTTTCCTATTCATTCATGTGCTTTCTTTCTGAAGTTGACTGTGAGCCCAGTGAAGATAGGGAAGGGACGATGATTTGTTGTTCGTCTTGGCAGCTTCAGTGCCTAACCTAGGGCCTGGCGTAGGTCAGGGGCTCAATGATTGCCAGTTGAATAAATAAAGTTTGTGAGTAAAGTAAACATTGAGTTCAAACAGCTCACGAGATGGACCCTCAATGGCCACAGTTGCCTACTAAATTGTCCAAAGTGGATGGATGTCTTACATCATGACAGCCTCCCTACTTCTCCCAGTCCTATATGGGCCTGGCACCAAGGACCTGCTCTGTAAAATAAAGTGATGTTGTCTCCCTAACAGGGATACTTTTAGTATAAGCAACTCTAAGAGGTTATTTCCACTCCCACTTTCCCCATGACGGTGCTGTAAAATGGGGCAGCTATCATCCCCACATTGTCCTTCCACCTCTGTGACAGGTAATCTGGCTTATACCCTCTTTCTGAGATGGTGTGGCAGGTGATATTCTTCACACTAGATTAGGGGGCAAAAGTATGACAGTTTGTGATATCCACACTTGGGGGAGCGAGTGATTAAAAGGAGAAAGGGAACCCAGAAGGTTTCTTTTATAATGGAGTCCTCATTCTAGGCCTTAGTAATTGTGCGGTTTTGCTGAATCCCTGTGAATCCCATGACCTCAGCTGTAAACTGGGAATAATTTCTACTTCACAGCATCGTTGTCAAGGTCAAGTGGGATAATATACACACATAAAGCATTTGGTATGGTGCCTAGTGCATAATGTGAGTGTTCAATAAATTATTATTAATATTCTTACCACTGCTAATAATAATGTTCCTGTATGAGAAATTAGGCCAATAGAATTTTTTTTACAGTTTTGAACATTTTTAAATG
>NW_012149618.1:8808876-8811586 GCF_000956105.1 Propithecus coquereli
GAGACCCTGTCTCTACTAAAAATAGAAAGAAATTAATCGGACAACTAAAACTATATAGAAAAAAAATTAGCTGGGCATGGTGGCGCATACCTATAGTCCCAGCTACTCGGGAGGCTGAGACAGAAGGATTGCTTGAGCCCAGGAGTTTGAGGTTGCTGTGAGCTAGGCTTACGCCACGGCACTCTAGCCTAGGCAAAAGAGTGAGACTCTGTCTCAAAAAAAAAAAAAAAAGTAATAGTTGTCTACATTAAATGCAAATTTAACTGAGTGTCTTGTATTTTTACTGGTTAAATCTGTCAATTGTAAACCAAGGAAAGGTGAGAACCACCCACCTTAACTTCAATTTCTGCAAAGAAATATTAGCAGAAATTGAGTCTCTGAGAAATTTTCGACACTGGTATTTCTCTAGTGATATTAGAAAAAGTAAAGAGTAGCACTGTTTTCTCCTTACTCCTTGTTTTATTTTTTTAAACAGATGACAATGGAGAGCTGAATAATAGTTATTTGCCAAGAATAGTTCTACTGATGCACCGATGGTATTTATCTTCCACTGAATTGGCAGAAAAACTTCTTTGCATATATCTTTTCAACTACTGTGTAATTTTTATAATCATAAATCAACTTCTATATTTAGATAGAGTGTCTATCCAAAGCCAGTAAATTAAGATGAATAAACAATCTTCAGTCAGTTATCCAGCTGTTTTGTGAATATATATATAGATGTCTAGACAAAACATCTGGGTGATGGACCAAATAGTTGACAATCCATCTGCATGTTTTGGCTGTACTTGGAAATAATCGCTAAGATGTAAAATGAAACAGGAACTGTAGGCTGAATGTTTCTAACTTGTCTTAAACGTGTCTGCTCTTAGTACAATGAATGAATATTTAACAATGATTCAAGACCTAATTTATTTCTTCTAGGATGACAAAATGGTAGGCATAGAGGATACAGCTTAATCATATGGAAATGTCAGCCAAAGTAATATGCTCTGGCTCAGGCACAAACACCAACTTAGTTTTCACATCTTCCCTTGCTGGCAAGACACAATGAACATTCTAGCAGGCTTATTGTAATTTGTTGGTTGATGCTAATTTTAAATTTTCTTCTGACATTAAAAGACCCAACCAAACAAAATCCACAGAGTTAGAAACCCCATTCCATAATGAGGGCTGTTAGCAGTCTACCTCTCTTGTACATCACGTGGTCCTAAAAAGTGGTTGAAAGCCAAATGACTGAAAATGCAGTCTCCCATTTGTAAGGAGGCTTTATTCCCTGACATCTAATGTTTATTATATAATCTCTAATGTTGATTCCTGCAGCCTCTGCCCTCTTGAAGCCCAGGGGGCCCTGGAGATGAGTGAGAACCCCTACAGAGCAGGGGGATCCTTAGAGGGAAAGGGTCCATCAGATGTTATTAGGGCCTGCCAAGGCTGCCTGGGCCAAGGGGGGCTTCCACCTGTTCAGTTCAAGCTTTCTGCACTTCCCACTTCTTCCTTAACCTCAGAGATGTTCACGCTGAACCGAGGTCCCTGGAAGTGAGCAAGATCCTAGTTCCCAGCGGTCTAAGGGGTCCTGTGGGTCCCACTGTGGAAGGGTAGAACATAGGGCATCGACTCAGTCTGGCCCCACCCTCTCCATGGTCCAGACATTGTCCAAAGCATGTGCCCACCAACAGTGTTCTCCCCCTTAGTGTGGCCACTGATGTGGGAAATAACAAATAAAAAAAGGATATTTAGGCACAATGAAGTTTACTATGGGAAAGTACAGATTATATAAAAGTTGAAGATGCCTGTGAATCAACACTTATTTAAATTTTCCTCCCTTTGGATTCCTTGCTTACTCTATATCCACAGTGCCTGACTTATAGCTCAATAAATATTTGTTTAAAAGAATATGAATAAATAGACTTAAAAATAAATAACACAACTTGCATATTAATATACCTGAAAATGGCATTTTCAAATACTTAAAAAGAAATTAGAGGCCAGGCATGATGGCTCACACCTGTAATCCCAGCACTTTGGGAGGCTGAAGTGGGAGGATCACTTGAGGCTAGGAGTTCGAGATCGGCGCGAGCAACATAGCAAGACCCCATCTGTAAAAAAAAATTTTTTTTTTTTAAATCAGCCAGGTGTGGTGGCACATGCCTGTAGTCCTAGCTATTCAGTAGGCTCAGGTGGGAGAATTGCTCCAGTCCACAAGTACAAGCTACAGTGCACTGTGATTGCACCACTGCACTCTAGCCTGGGTGACAAAACAAGACTCTGTCTCCAGAAGGAAGGAAGAAAGGAAGGGAGGGAGGAAGGGAGGGACGGAGGAAGGGAGGAAGGGAGGAAGGGAGGAAAGGAGGAAGGGAGGAAGGGGAAAGAAATTAGAGTACTTACACAGTCATGTGTCACTTAACGACAGGAGTATGTTGTGAGAAATGTATCATTAGGTGGTTTTGTCGTTGTGGGAATATCATAGACTGCACTTACACAAACCTAGATGGCATAGGCTACTATACACCTATGCTATATGATATAGCCTATTGCTCCTAGGCTACATACCTATACAGCATGTGACTGTAGGCAAATATAATGTAATAGCATGTATGTGTGTATCTAAACATAGAAATATACAATGTAAAAGATAAGAAAATATTGTACATGTATAAACACAATGAATAGAGCTTGCAGGACTGCAAGTTGCTCTGGGTGGGTCAGC
>NW_012149618.1:8811636-8812532 GCF_000956105.1 Propithecus coquereli
CTGTCTTATCACTGAAGAATATGAAGAAAGTGTAAAATATTGTATCAAAAAAATTCCAGCTGTGAAATGGGATGGTATCTAACAGGGAACATCTCTGAGGTCTCCAAGCACCGTCCATGCTCAGGGACAGCTCAGCAGGCGTTTTGCCATTGTGCTGGCTGTTGTGATCTCAGTCACTTTGATACTTTTCTCTTAGAAAGACACAGTCTATGAAAGTCATTATCTTTTCAGGTAGGAAAGCAGTGCTTTAGTGGAGTCTAATAACATTTTCTTCTTGTTTATTTAGAATTTTCTTGAAGTACAACTAAGAGCAGAGGTCACTACCGGTCATCGCCGACTTGCATGATTATGGAGATGGTCTATCTGATGTTGAAAATGTCTCTGGTTTTTTGACAACGGCTGAAGAACCATGGGGTCAAGTGGCCTTGGAAAAGCTGCAACATTAGATGAACTGCTGAGCACGTGCATTGAGATGTTTGGTACGAGACTTTTCTCCTTCCGTCCCTTTTGTCCATCTCCATACCCTTTACTTCTCCCCATCCAGAGACAAGTTGCTTGTGGGCCAGAGTTCAGCCTCTATGCCTTGGCATTGAAGGCCTCTTGGATTGACCCCAGTCTGTCTGTCCAGTTTCACTGCCCTCTGCATTTCCTTTTCTTCACAGCGCACAGCTCATGCCCCAAACTGTCCACTTAATGTTTCTGAAACATTCCTGCACCTTTCTACATCCATGCCTTTGTCGAATTCCTGTCATTGAAATTCTGCTTCAGGGCTTGTATTAGATGTTGTGTCAGATGTTCATGACACCCTTCCTCATCTCCCCTGTCCGGAATGCTGGTTGCCTCCAGCACCCTCTCACGGCCCACTGTAACTTTCTTATGGCATGTAGTACGTGCTG
>NW_012149618.1:8816282-8850331 GCF_000956105.1 Propithecus coquereli
AAATATTTTATTTTTTAGTTTTTAAACTTTTTTGCTAAAAACTAAGACACAAACACACATATTAGCCTGGGCCTGCATAGGGTCACGATCATCAATATCACCGTCTTCCACCTCCTCATCTTGTCCCACTGGAAGGTCTTCAGGGACAGTAACAGGCACGGAGCTATCACCTCCTATGACAACAGTGCCTTCTTCTGGAAACCTCCTGAAGGACCTGCCTGAGGCTGTTTTACAGCTAACTTTTTTTTTTTTTTTAAATATAAGTTGGAGTACTCTGAAATAACAACAAAAAGTATAGTATAGTAAATACATAAACCAGTAACATAGCTGTTTATTATTATTATCAAGTATTGTATAGTGTTCATAATTATATGTGCAAGACTTTCATATGACTCACAGAGCAGTAGGTTTGTTTACACCAGCATCACCACAAACATGGGAGTAATGCATTGGGCTATGACGTTATGATGGCTACAACATCACTAGGCATTAGGAATTTTTTTAGCTCCATTATAGTCATATGGGACCACTGTCATATACGTGGTCCTTTGTTGACCGAAATGTTATGTGGTACGTGATTATATAAGGTATTAATCCTAAACACAAAGTTTTTTTTTTTGGCTAAAATAGTTCTTCTATGTACTATTAATTTTAATTATGTATAGTTGGCAGTCTAATTGTAATTATAGTTGGCTGTCATTGGTTGGTAAGTGCTCAGGAAGGTAAAACTAATTTTATAAGTGGCTTTTCTTCCAAACCAAAAAATACATCTCAGAGCTATAATAAATCAAGTTTAGATTATTCAGTGTTGAAGTCATCAGAGCCAACTTCTCTCCCCATGTGAGTGTCCCTATAACCCAAATGTCCCCAGTGTGGCCATCGTATAAGGAATTCATACAAATTGATGAGAGAGCTGCAGGTGTGTGCAGAGGAAACACGGTGCACGGATTTTGTCTTTAACTGGTGTACGTACAGAAATGCCAGTGGAGAAGGCTGCGATGAGTTTCGATTGAAGATCTGCTACTTCATGAGGTAAATATGCTTTAATTTAATTTCTTGTAGTTTCTGGTTCTGGAATTGTTGACAGTGTTCCTTTTCCCCAAGCAGCAGACTTAGTTTGACAATAGAAGCTACTCAGATACCCTTTATTCCGACTTTATTAAAACGGGTCCTCCTCTGCTGGGGCTTGGGGTGGGGAGGTACTTTATCTTTTAGACTAGAGATGAAGTTGTGGTAAATGTGATTAGGGAATGGAACCAGCTCTTAGAAAGAGTAAATTCATTTTCTTCTGCTCCCTCACCACACACATTCCCACCACCTTGCTGTGAATTAGGGGAAGGGTTTCCTCTCCACTGTGGTTCCAGAGAGAATCAGAAAGAGAGGCTAGGATGAGAGTGGTTTTTGATTGAAGGAGGGCGGAGAGAGACTCAGTATGATGGAAGGGGGATAGGAGATGGCTAATTTGAATTATGGTCCTGGATTCAGTGTTATATGTAGTCTGTAAAATGGTACAATAGTTTCCATAGAGGTCCAACTTGAAGTCTTATAGCTGTCAAAAAGATTTGATGCCTTTCAGGTACTGGATTCTGAAGTTTCCTGCAGAGTTTAATTTGGACCTTGGTTTGATTCGTATGACTGAGGAATTCCAAGAAGTAGCTAGTCAACTAGGATACGAAAAACACATTGGTCTCATCGACATATCCAGCATGTAAGAGTGGTACAAGCGTCTTTCAAACTTGATGAATCCACTGCTTTGGGGAGGGAGTAGAGATGATCCCACTTGTCCTGAATCCATACCATTCCAGAATTCATTACGGTTTGCTTCTGTAAGGAAAGCCTTGCTGCAGTGAGTACGGCTGTAATGGACACGATTCATCTCTCCGAGCTGCAGTTTCTTTATTTGTTAAATGGGTATGGTACCTTTCTCATGGGATTATTATGAACTTCTAATAAGTACATAAGATAGCGTGTGAAAGTGTTTGGAACACAATGGATGTTCAGCACTTAGTTATTGAATCTGAATCTAGCTAATGTCTCCAGTGGCTTTGCTACACAGAGTGTGGTCTGTGGATCAGCAGCATTGGCCTCACTTGGGGGTTCACTAGGAATGCAGACTCTCGGGCCCCACCCTAAATTTGTTGAGTTGGAATCTGCACTTTAAAGATCCTGGGGCGATTCATATGCTCACTCAAATTTCAGAAACCCAGAAGCCCTGTACCATGGTGCTATGGTTGTTGGCCATAGTTGTGCCATAAGATGGTTAGTTCGGTTATTAGGAACTTGGTGCAATTAGACTAGTTTCATATCAACTAGCTAACTTTGCACAGAGGAAACTATTTGATGATCCTAAATATGGTTATCCCTCTTGCCAATGTGTGCACTTGTGTTAGACATTCATATCCTATTCTATTTTCTTAGAATACTTCTTCAAGAGTGATCAACAGTGAATGATCTGAGAATTATCAGGGATATTTGTTAAAAAATACATATTATTCAGGTTGATTCGTAGTAAATTAGAATCTCTTGCAGTGAGGTCCAGGTCTCTGTCTTTACAACAAGCTTTTCAGAAAATTCATGTTTTACTGAAGTGTGAGAACCACCACTTTTGGTGGTTTCCATGTGCCTTAAATCATTATCTATACCCTGATAAACTCCCAAATTTATATACCTAGCCCTGACCTCTCCCTTCTGACCCAGACCTTGCTGGTTGCAAGAAGACCAAGTAAGAGATTCTGGGTGGATCGGTGCAAAACCCACTCTGTCTGCAAAAACAACTCAACGTTTATGTTCTGTTGGCAATTGGTCATCGGTTTTCTCTTCAAATATGAAAGGGCATGTATTTTGCACAAGCCCCTGGAAACAGGCCAACAGTTACAGAGTCAGTAGGTTAATAACTTCCATTGAGTGAAATGGGCTTTCAGCACATTGACCAGACTCTTCTTTTACAGTCCTTCCTACGACTGGATGAGACGAGTCACACAGAGGAAAAAAGTATCCAAGAAGGGAAAAGCCTGTCTGCTGTTTGACCATCTGGAGCCCGTTGAATTGGCTGAGCACCTCACTTTTCTGGAGCATAAATCTTTTAGAAGGATCTCAGTAAGAAACTGGACATTTATTCTTCCAAGGATAACAACCACCATGCCAACTTTCCCAAGACCCGCATTTTCATACTCTGAAGTGTTGGCAGCCTCTATCACTGTGCTCCCCTGGAAAAGTGCCCTTAATTCACAGGAACAATCCCTTTTAACCAAAGATAAATATGATTCTGTCTTTACTTTATGGCTCCAGAGCTGTATTTCTGTCGCTATTTTCAATGTCTCCTTTCATAGGATTAAAGCATGATTTTTCTAAACACTCAGTGGAGATTTAACCATTCAAGGTTGATTTAGCTCCACTGATTTCTCCCGAGTGAACATGTTTTGCTAGGCCCTTCATTTTTGGGGAAAAAATATTTATTTAGGTTGGGATTAATGTAAATGCCTAATTATGGGTGTAGGTTGAAAATAGGAATTGTAGGCTTTAAGGAGAATCTGAATATCATGTTGGTTCGTTACCAGAGGTAGAGATCCTGAATTACACTTTTCTTTCCTACTCATCTTGATAGCCTTTCTCCTTCTCTACATCCTTTTTCTTCCTCTAGACTGTGGTCTCTTCTTAGCTGCTTACTTGCTGTCCTCTTATTATGATAATATTTCCACATTGGTTCACAATCAACATTTTCTTTGCTTTATCTCACCAAGCTCTGGGGAAGTCAGTTCTCCTCCTTCTTCTCTCAGGTGCCAGGGAATGAATTACATTATTGCTTGCAAAGAAGACTATCTTGGTTAGAAGGCTGAATTTCTAAAAGACATTAATTCTTTCACAATGCAATCCTACTTGGAGAGGAACTTCATGAGCCCCTGCAAACAGGCCAGGGGAGGGAATCCCCTGTACTGTTTATATGACAGAAGGCGCTTATGTATTTGATGACATCCATACTAACTTTCTGAAAATGTGTCTGTGTTCTAAAACACTGACTCACTTCAATTGACATTTTTTTCTTACCTTTTTTTTCCTCTTGAAACAACTTTACAAAATAGTTCTAATTTGAAATCATTATGTTTAGGTTCATTTCCTCTTTTTTCTTGTGTGCCATTGTATCTTTAACTTGCCTGATCCTTGGAATCATCAGCTGTGAGTTAAAAATGGAGATTCTTAGGTTCTTCTTCTGGAGATACCGCTCTTTCAGATCGTTAGTGTTCTTGGAAATCAGCATTTTAGCAAATACCCCAGGTGGATCTTATGATCCAGTAAATTTGGAACTCACTGGAATATGACTTCGAGTCTTGCCCCTTCCTCCCCCGGCAATACTGTGATGTGTAATAATATATGTTTATGGGGGGGGAGTGGGGTTTGAAACACAGCAAAATAATATTTTAAAGGGACACATATATTCAAACTTGTAGGATGTCATTATAAATGTGAAATGAAAGAAATTGTTATGCTATTATGAAGTAGTATCTCACCTCTTCTATGCAATATTCTAATTTTTGATTTTGCAAAGGATTCATTATAATTCAGAATCTCTGAATCTTCCTTTACTAGTTCACCGATTATCAAAGCTATGTCATCCATGGCTGCCTGGAGAATAACCCAACCTTGGAGAGATCTATTGCTTTATTTAATGGAATCTCTAAGTGGGTCCAGTTGATGGTTCTTAGCAAACCAACCCCCCAGCAAAGGGCAGAAGTCATCACAAAGTTTATCAATGTTGCAAAGGTATGTCTGGTAATCAGACCGCGGTCCTTAGATTCTAGATGTTCTTTCACTCTATTGAGATAGGTTATTGAGGAAATTTGGTGCGCACAATGTAAGGGCGTCCGACAATTGAACTACTCACTGATTTCAAAATCATACTTCTCTCATGCAAGAAGATTGCTTTCAAAAAGCAATGCTTAGAAGCATTTAATGTAGCTATTTTTCTGTGAAATAATTAATACATTTTTCTGATGGATTCTATTTGTGTTTTATTTTAAATTGATGTTATTTTTTCCTTGGTTGTTGTTATTATAATTGTACATCCATTCACCTGTAATTCAGAAAGTTCAGAATAATTCAAAAATCCTTACAAAGTACTGACGTTAACATTTTTATTGCAGAAGCTCCTTCAGCTCAAAAATTTTAACACTCTGATGGCGGTAGTGGGAGGCCTTAGTCATAGTTCTATTTCACGCCTCAAAGAGACCCATTCTCATCTTTCTTCAGAAGTTACAAAGGTATAGTGGATTTGGTTCTTATCATAAGTAAAATATTCATTTGTAAATTGCTTAGATTTAGTATACTCCTAACAAACATTGCTCAGAGTGGGAAAGTTTTCTTAAACCAGTGGCAGGTTATACCTGGGGGACAAAGTAGAAAGGGAATAGCCAATTAGCTGAGTTCACCTGGAAAAACAGGTTGGAGGTGGTGGTAGATGTCCCAATAAGAATGCTTTGACATACTGTTAACATATTGTAGTTATAAATATTCAACAAATGGTGCTTATTGTGTGATAGGCACTGTGTTACCCACAGAGGATACAGTGAATAAGACAGAAATAGTTCCTACCCTACCCTCCTGAAATACTGTCAGTGAATGCTTACTCTATTCATAATACTGTGTTCAGCACATTGGAAGATACAAAGGAAGGGGAAGACATAGACTTTTTATAGAAATCCTTAGATTTATAGATATCAGGATAAAATATATTTATATATTTTAACAACAATGATCATTTTTCAAACCAAGATTTTCTGCCATATTTATTTCTGGACCGCAATAATAATTGTTTTCCTTACAAACAAAAAGGAGCATTTCATCTTTGTGAAAAGATTCTCTTGTAAGAGTGTACTTTGCTGTTTCAATAAGGATACTTTTGGCTTGAGTTTAAAAAGAAAAAGGAAAAAAAATTCTAAATTGATTAAACGATAAGGAAATGTATTTGTTTAACATACCTGGAAGTCCAGAGTCAGCACAGATTCCAGGCGTGGTCTGGTCAGAGCTCTGACTCAGTTGCTCTGCCTTCCTCTGGGTATCAGGCATGTTTTGTTTGTTCGTTTGTTTCATCAGATTGGCTTCCCTCCTGATTGGTCTATTTGCGACAACAGGGAAATTATGTTCCCTTGTTCATGCACATTGAAGATGGGGAAGATTTCTCACTTCAACTCTGCTCCCATAGAATTAAAGACCTTTTTAGACAGATTGAGCCATCTGAAGTCATGTGTCCATACATGGACCAATAACAGTAGCCAGAAGAGTACAAGGTACTGATTGGCTTAACCTTGTGTTCCTGAACCAATCACAAACCAGAGGGATGGGATCACTTTGATGGTAAATCAGAACCCATTCTTGGTCCTGGGGATGAAAACGGTTCCGTCTGAGTCGCGTGGGCTGCTTTGGGAGAGAGTAGACTAATCAAAATTGGGATCTGTTAGGAAGGTCTGGTTGCTGTTAAGCAACCAATAATAACTTGTCCGTAGAAACCAGAGAGGAAGTAAGCCACAGAAGTATTGTTGTCTGACCTCAAACGCCGCACTCATTCCAAATATAATGGGACTCATTATGTGTTTTATTTTCCTTTAGCTTTGTACTAAATCTCAAATAAAAAGCAAAGACAAATTTTAAATGTTGTAAAGAATAAGAATCTGATAGAGGCTTATAGAGACTTGGCATCACCACTGCTTTCGTTTTTTTAAATTATATATTTGAACTTTTCTTTCTTATAGAAAAGTAAACTGAGGCCCAAAAAACTATAGGAACTTGCTCAAGGTCACCCTTCTGGTTAGTGAGTGCAGAGTCCAAAACCACAGCTATCTCCCACCTCAGTGCAACCTTTCCTACCCCACAGTGTCCCAGGTTAACCTCAGGTAATATCTGGAATGGGACTTTCTTGGAACAACTAAGAAATTTTATATGCTACAAGCTTGAATTTGTGGACTATAATATTTTCATGAACTGCAAAATGCTTAAGTACACATGATGCCATTTAACATATCATATTAATAGTTGTAGGAATCCCATCATCCCTAGTAGGCAGGCAGAGGTGCAGGCAATTTCCATTTTATAGCAGAATGGAACAGCCTGCCCAACTCACAGGCAGGCCTAGTACGTTTTTCTAGCTGTCTTTTTCCTGGTTAATATTTTTCTTCATCAACGTCGGTGCAATTGATACTTCTCTCAGTAGCTGAGGAATTTCTTAGCCACACACTGCAGGGCCTCGGGGTGGGCAGAAGGGAAGGCTGCTTGAAAATTCTACTTTTCCATCTGTTCCCAGAACTGGAATGAAATGACAGAGTTAGTCTCCTCCAACGGCAATTACTGCAATTACCGCAAGGCCTTTGCCGACTGTGATGGCTTCAAAATCCCCATTCTTGGAGTCCACTTGAAAGACCTGATAGCAGTCCATGTCATTTTCCCAGACTGGACTGAGCAGAACAAAGTGAACATTGTGAAAATGCACCAGCTCTCCGTTACCCTGAGTGAACTGGTCTCCCTGCAGAATGCCTCTCACCACTTAGAACCCAACATGGATTTGATCAACCTGCTCACGGTGAGTTCCAAGGGGCCAAGTCTGTACTAATAACTCTGCTGCACCTCGCTTTCCAGGGGACATGGAGGATGTGTGCCAGCAGTTCCCTTTGGGGGAAAACTGGTTTCAGGGTCAGTAGATGAGAAGAAAGCTCAAAGGACAAGGGAAAAGAAACCCCACACTCATAACCGGCAAATTGTGGGGCAAAGAAATTTCCTTTTGTTCAGAGGGGCCCAGTCTCCAGTCATACAGCTCCCCTTCTGAGAGTTCTTAGAGAGTCTCCTCCAGACCCATCTTCAGCCCTCACTCTCCTTCATCACACTCGTTGTGCTCATCACCTCCTTCTGTACGTCCTCAAATCACCTGCTTCCCTTTACCCTCACTGCACTGCTGGAGCTGAAGCCTGGAATAGTGCAAGGACCTCCTCTCTGGTCTCCCTGTCCCCACCACCAGCCTCCCCCAACCACCAGGATGTAGTTCCCAACCTGGCATTCGAGGTCCTTCAGGTCTCTGGCCATCAGCCCAACCTTGTTTGTCATCACCCTCCCCATAGCACACCAGCCTTTGAGGAATGCTGGACTTGGACTTTCCATCATGGAGTGCTGCCCTGCTTCCTGGCCTTTGCACTTTCTTGGAAAATCCCATCCCTTTCCATCCATGTGGCTAGTTCAAATTCAAAACCTGTTGTCTTTCTGGAGCATTCTCTCCTCCCCTCCAATGCAGGAATGCATCTGTTACATGTGTTGCCCTTGTGCTTTACATTTCCCTTCACTGTTGGAGGTATCACTTTGCATTAGATTTTTTTCCTATTTACCTGCCTTGTACATCGCATCCTTAGCAACTCTCACAGTCCCTGGCATATTTTAAGAACTCAGTAGATGAATCGAATGCTGTATTTAGGAGTGATGTGACTCAGACAAAAGAAATTTACCTACCACTCGTATGTTTTTGGCATTTGTGACACACATGTTTAGCTGGTCTCCAGGTCCTAGAACTTTTAGATGTAGCAGGTGTGTAGAAGAGAACATTTTCCATTGGCTGCTTCTTTGTGGGAGGAAGAAGCATAACCGAATTTTCTCACCCTCGCTTAAGCAAGTAGAGGTGCAACTTCCCTGTTTGGGTTTATATGCTGTAGCATCTAAAACTTGGCTGCAATACTGAATTGACTATTATCCTTTTATGGCCATAGAAAATGAAACCAGTAACTCCTCTTAAGTTCTGAGAACCTAAATCCCCTAGGGCTGATGCATTGGTATAGCAGTTTGCTTTCTAGACCTTCTTGCAAACTGCTCCTAGAACATGTAATTGTTTACCCAAGAATAGACCCGTAAGTGTAGGCAACGATGCTAGCTGCATCTTCGGATTAAACTGGAGTTGGCCACCCCCCAAAACCTTGGTTTTTTTGGGTTTTTTTTTTTGTCAAGGGTTGCCCCCCCGGCCTTTTTTTCTTGGTTGGGGGGGGACTCAACTCACAATAATCCAAGCACCTGCATTTATTAATCTTTTGCCATGCAAATTGGTTTCCATGAATGAGTGACCAGAGTTGCAGCTCCAATCAGACAGCAAAACCCACAGGCACAGGTGATGTCTGCAGACCAGTCTCAGTGTGGAGCCTGGGTGTCAAGTGTCTGTGTCCAGGCTGTCCACGAACTTGAGCATCCTCTCACAGAGCAGGTGCCCTCACTTAAGCAATTTCTCATCCAGATAAAAGATAATAACGGAGTAGGGAAATTAACTGTGAGTGATAAATGCAGCAAGCAACATTATGACAAATGGATGTTTACAGAAATATTGAAGAATTTTCAATAAAATTGTAGGGGTACAAATGTAAAATTTGAACCCTAGAAATAAAAACTAAGAAAAAATTCCTTTTTTTCTGGGAAGTAAAGAAAAAAGAAAAAGGATGCCAGAGTGCTTCTCTCTCTTCTCTTCCCTCTCCCTCTTTCTCTCTCTCTCATTGAAGGAAAATTTAGAAGCCATCAAGCCCTGTATTTGGTAACTGCAGCGTCGTATAGTGTAGTTAGTGGCAAAATCCGAGATGGGACATCTTGTTTTTTCCCTGCCTTTGCAGTTGCTTAACTTTGTCTCCTTGCTAACTGGCCTTGACTTTGGCTTTGTCTTAAGGGTTTTGTGCTCATTTTTTGAGGTCTCTTCGAGCTCTAAACTTCTACGATTCTAGATGTAAGGAATGGTGGAGCCCTGAGAATAAGGAACCAAGTGTCAACCTGATTCTGTGATACCAGCCCAATGGCTCATCAGGTAGCACAATCCTGTACGTGAGTCACTGAACATCAAGCCAGTTTCTATTGAAAGCCAAGATCCTTTCTTTCTCCCCACAACCAAGGAGAAAGTTTAGTGCATTGGAATATACATTCATTCTTCCCAACCACTGGGTACTTAATCTCTTCAATATGAGAACTGAGGAGACTTCTATCCTGTGTTCCCTGGAGCCCAGGGGTTATTTTATGAAGACCGTAACATATTCGGATTAGAACCATGTGATTGACTGCAGCTGCCCAGATGCATGTGAGGGTGTCCATAAGCACAGCATTTGAAGGGGAGATTCGTTTTGTCCCAGGGTTGTAAGTCAAGTTTTTGCCTGAAGTGATTGTTTTCATCTAAACATGATCCCAAGTGAGGCCCCAGTATATGATTGAGAGCCTGAAGGATAGAAAAAGAGAACTCTTAAGTGAATCAACGATTATTAAATGCCTACTCAATGCAGTAGGCTGTATGGCAATACTTGAACTTTCCGTAATAGTTGATTACAGTTTTCATAGCACTTTTCACAAATGTTTCCTCACGAACATAAATTCTCACGAAAACCCTGTGATGCACCCTGGCAGGGCATTGAGTGTAATATCACCCCTGCCTCTTCTTTTTTGACAAAAGAAGAAACCGAGATTCTTAAAGGACAAAAGGCTCGTAAATGGCAAACATCTCTGTCCCAGCTTGGGGCTTTTCTCTCTGGGATGGTATGCCTTTGCTGGCATATTGCTGACATCTAATTTACTTTATTTCGCATCTGTAAAAATTAAATAATACCTCTCCCCCCCGCTTCATGGATAAGTAATGAAGGAGTTAATTACGGGATAAAATCTACAAGGCAGGGACTCCGTGCCTGTCATTGCCATCATTGTATCTTTGGCCCCTTGAAAACAGCCCCGGGCATGGGAAGGAAGGAGGACCACACCACCAGACCGCTGGGATTTGGATGGGTCCCCCTTCCAGGGACTATCTGGAGTTTCCCCCTGTCATACCAATTTATGTCACAAGGATCTTTAAAAGCTGATGGTTCTGTTTCATGGTATATGAAATAGTCTGAATCTTTTCATAGTATTTTTAGCCCTATCAGTTACTTTTACCATTCTGAGTACATGCAAATAACTGGAAAGCCCCTGTATTTTTACAGTCTCATTTTTTTTTAAAGAAAGAAGAAGAATGGTTTCAAAAATGGTGAGTGGAGGTAGTTTGATGCCCATTATTTTATAATAAACGGTCAAGCCAATGTAGATCCTCCCATGAAGACTAAATCTGCCATCTTCTGTGCTGGAAGGATCGGCTACTAAATGCAACAACCTGAAACGGGAAGATTAGAACACTTGTCAGAAACAACCAGAGTCAAAGTGTGTTAGACAAAAGTGAATATTCTCCAAATCCCATTGACAAGCTGCCCATATTATACTAAAGTTGTGCAGGAAGTAGAAAGGATCGCTCTTTGGGCAGGTCTGTAAATCCCAGAGAAGATCTGAGAGAGGAAGTAGGATCAGGGCTGGGAAAGCAGAGGTGGCAGGTGTCACCTGAGAGCAACTTTACATTCACCGATAAGCACAGTGGCATTTGGCTGCTGCATTGACTGGAAGCCAAAACCTGCATCTGTGACCTTCTAAACAAATGCGGGTTGACACACATTGGCTCACTGAATCTTCACCACCCCTGGGAGGGAGTTATTATTTATGATTTCCATTTTACAGATGAGGAGACTGAGACTCAAGAAAGTTAATTACTTGCCCAGGTTCACACCACTAGTAAGCAAAGAGCAAATATTTGGAGAAGACGAAAGCATTTCCATCATTGAGTCACTGTATGTCAGTTTGACACATGAAAATACCCAAGAATGTTCTGTTTCTTTGGGAAGAGCATCTCCCCAACTTATCGTGTGACCTCTTTGGGCTTCTGATTGGATGGTCCGGTGCTGCTGTCATCTCATCTCCAGCTGATGCCGGTACCCATCATCACAAGATGTGGAGGCCGAGTCAGGAGGAAAAGAACATATTCGTCAAAGTCTGATTAACTCTTGGTAACCAGGAATTCACAAGGAAGAAGTCACCTGGTTTTCCCTCTGTATTTATGTCACCTTCAGAGTGCGAGGCTGCAGGCTGGGACTGGGGGTAGAGAGGCGGAAAAGACAGACGTGCTGCCCACTTTCATGGGGCTTAGAGCCCAGCAGAGTTGTCTGCTGTGGAATTTACAAAATGGTGGGCAACTGCCGCGGCCCATGTGTTTTATTTGGCCCACGTGGAATCATAAAACTTCTGTTTGTTGTTAGTTGCCAGTGTTTAAAAATTGGAATAGTCCATATAAAACTCCAGATTTCTGGCTTCTCTTGACAAATCAGAAGAGCTGGCAACTCAAGGTCCAGTGTCAGGCCGGCAACAATTTGCCATAACCAAGCAGTGGCTGCCCCCTCTTCATCGCAGACCACACCCGCACTTCTCCCTGCTGCTTTCCTATCACAGACAGCCGGTGTCAGATCCCATTTTCATCACAAAGTTTTCTTACTGTAGAGCTAAGAGGAATGCTCCCCAAGTTAATTACACCTGCAAAGACTCTTTTTTTCCAAATAAGACATCGTGGTACCAATGTCTCTATCAAAATTTTTTTTTATGCATTTCACTTCACTCCTTTATATAGTGGGCTGGCTCCTAAAGGCATCTGTTGGTGACATGCAGATGGTTTCTTTCCTGTAAAAAGGCAGAACCCTGGAGGTAGGAGTGATTGCTGTTCAGGGCAAGGTGGACACAATGTCTGTTCTTTGTGAACAGGCTTTTGAAGATCTGAAATGATGCCGAGGCACTTTTATGGTGAAGTCAATTTTATTTTGTTTAGAAAAAAACTTAAGGTGACAAAGTATAGGTAAAACAATATATGACCTGATATATGAAGTCCTTAATTTAAATGTTGTATTCAGTGGCTGCTAGAACTGTGACTAGAATATTCTCTGGCGCATATTAGATGATTGATAAATATTTGTTGAATGAATGAATGGTTCAAGAATGAAATTTTAGGATGCCAACTTCTTTTTTTAAAGGAGGTAAAACAAAAAATAAATTTTTGACAAACGTCCTTTGCCTGAATCTTCTCTTGCTTCCTCCTTTTTTCTCTTTCCTCTCACTCCACACCCATGCACATTAAGCCTTTATCTTTAGACAAGGTATGTTAGAGGACATTTTTCATGCCTAAATGGTCAAAGAAAGGAGCCGGCATTCAGTTATCTGTGTTGTTGATGAGGTGGTGTGATTCATCGAGTGTCCTAGCATTGAAGGACATGGGTGGGAATCGTCCAGGCTTATTTTAAGCCTTATTTTAGGGGACTTTTATGATTATTCCCATTTTACAGATGCAGAAACTGAGTGTCCATAAGGAAATAACTGCTAAAGTTTACAGAGCTAGCACAGTGGCAGGTTCAGCGTTTGAACCCAGAGCTGCCTGACTACAAAACCTCTGCCCTCACTGAGCTACACTGCCTCCCTGAATGATTCCTGTAGTGCTTAAGAGCGCAGCGGCTTACTTCACGCTCAGCATTGCTGCCTTTTATTGGTATGAACACATGTTTTTGTGTTCAGGTCCTATTTCTTCAAATAAATTGTGAGCCCCTTGAGGGCAAGAAATGATTTTATATCATTTTGCATCACCAGGACTCAGCACAATGTTCTCAAATTCTAGGAACCTAGTTAATTGCTCCTGTATTTCCACAGCTCTTTAATCCAACCTCCCAGGCAGCATTTATTACAAATCTTACTTTATGCATCTGTCCCTGCTTCCCCCCTGTAATCATCAAGTATCCCTCCTCTGTAAGTCAGGACGTCGCACTGAGGAGATGCTCGATAAACGTTGTTGAGGAATTGAGTTGCTGGTCTGCACTCCGGGATTGACGCTTCCTTTTGCAAATTTCATTCCCCCCCCCCGCCCCGCGCGTGCTTTTTATTTTTCTGCATTCACTCAATTTACTGTATTAGACATTGAACTTAAACATTCAAATTGAAATATATTTCAGCAATGTAAATAAATAAATACTATCCAACATAATTATTTCTCCCTTCTAATATTGTTGTAGCTTTCTCTGGACCTCTATCACACGGAAGATGATATTTACAAACTGTCACTGGTGCTGGAGCCTAGAAATTCCAAATCAGTAGGTATTGTTTTCTCTCTAAAAATCAGTGCCAAACACCATTTTGGGGTCATTAACAGTAATTGACTGTTACAATGTTGCTTTGTGTTCTGAAGGCTGAAGAATTTTAGAAATTGATATTATTCCCACTTTATCAATGAAACAGCTTAGCCCTGACAGTTTGAGAATTATTTCTTTATATCAGAGTCAAATCAAGAGTAAGAACATCATTCTCATTATTCTGTTTATTATTGATCTTCTATTTATTGTGTCCTTGCTGAGAGCTCGCCTACACATAGGACCAAAAAGAAAAAAAACAATAGTAACTTATCTTAATGTTCAAGATCATTTAGACTCTTCCACGCTTTTAAAAAACTCCATTCAACATAAAATTAGATTTAATACATTTAAAATTTGATCATAATTCACAAATTTCTCTATGAGTGAGTGACTCAGCTCAGAATTTCAATATCACACTGGATAGTGTCTCACATCATCAGTGGCTGACTCCTAAGAAATAAACGTGAAATAATGAGATTGAGGAAATCGCATTATTGAGTGTACACTGCTTATTTGTTTCAGTGAATGAACTATATTTCAGATATGTTTTACACTAATAAAACAATGACTTGATGAATTTAAAATTTACAATGAGGATGAGGTTTGCATGTTGAAGGAAAAAATGTGTGTGTTTGTTTCTTGTAATCATATCTTGAGATCAGTTTTCTTGTAAAGATCTCATGTGCTACCTACCTCCTTACCAGCTGAGCTCTGTAGCACGTTGGCGACAGCTACACCCCCTGTCTGTTAATACCTGCTGTGATCCCGAACCCTCGGACTGAAGGAGGCTGAATGACGATGACAGCTGTCCGCTGGCCCTGGAAGGGCATGCACTTAAGTCTGAGTCAGTTGACCTGGTAGCATCTGATCTTAAAATAATTCGCGTGGTGGTTCCATGAGAGCGTTCTACTTCCTGCCAGTTTGTAGAGGTGTCTCCTGAGAATACTGCAGAACGGGGCCTCGTGGGATGATTCGGCATGGGCAAAGGGAGGAGTGCAGAACTAGACTCTAGAGTTAGCGTGAGCGAGAGAGAGCTAGCAAGAAGGGTAGAGCTACGGAATAAAAGGAGTTTGTGAGCTGCTCCAGCATTCCATAGCTTTGGCACGATGAACCTGGCCATGCTGTGTTAAGCTGTACTGTACACAGAATTTCCACCCCCCGACACCTTCCTTTACCTTTCCAGGCACCGTGATTGCCACCAGTCATTGGACACCTGTCAGGGCATCACACACACGTTATCTCATTAACTCTGTTAAGGAAACCAGGTCTGGGGAGCACAGGTGTCTCAGTGGATCACATAGCCAGGAAGTTGGGTAACTCGGATTTAGCTTCAGGCTGGAGAGCTGGGCTTTGGTTTCAGGCCTGTCTTCAATCTCAGCTCTGTTTCTACCAACCCTCAGATGAGGAGCAGGACAGGAATGACCATTTTAGCACACTTGCCTGCCTGTGCACCTTTAGATTTACTTTAGCTTATTTTCAGGCTAAATTTTTGCCAATTTTAGGAGACATGTCTGTCAAACACACAGAAGTCTTTTATTTATTATAAAAGCAGAAGCTTTCAGAGTTCTTTCCAAGTGCTAAAACCCTGTGACTCTGTGGAAACACATTTCCCAGTCTCTCTGTCTCTTCTCTAAGTGGAGTGCCATCCTATTTGACATGTGCTGATAACTAGTGAATTCTCTCCAGTTGGGATTCTGTCACCAAGAGCCTGGAGCTTGCTATGCTTACAGATGGTGCTGGCTGACCTAACCTAAATAGTGAGTCCCAGAGGTACTCAACCTTTTTCTATTCCTCGCTGCTCACTAGTTCTTTGTGTTTTACTCTCTCAGCAGTTTTTTTCATGGCACCCCTAGGTCAAAAAAGAAAAAAAAAATACCCAACTGTTTCACATATAGAATAGCTAGGTCCAGACAGCTTAATAACTATCTGTGTTCTAACAACTTGGTATACACTTGAAAAAATAATATATTTACATTTAAAGAAAGCTAATATTTTTATTTTATTCTTAAATAACCACAATTACTTACTGATGGACGTGTGTACCTGTTGGACACCACAATACTTTAACTGTTGAAATCAGACTGGACGCTGTCGCCCTCATTTCTTGTTCCACATTGAAAGCTTCTGCTCTTACAACAAATAAAAAGACTTTTGTGTGTTTGATGGAAATGTCTCCTAAAATTGGCAAAAATTTATCCCAAAAATAAGCTCGAGTAAATCTAAATTTTGTTCCAACGATATGATATCATTGCAAAAAGTGTGGTGTGATCTACTGGGGGAACTGTGAGCAACTTCAAGGTGGTAGTTCTTGTGGCATCCGACAGATGTTGAGTATCTTCATGTTTCACGTTTGAAATATCTTTTGGTGCCTGTTCGAATTCACTGCAGTGCTCTGGAGCATCTTGCTATACAATTAGGGAACTGTGGGCTTATCCTTTACCTGATCAATAAGATGAAAATCCTGATAGGAAGAGGCCTGGTGTGTGTGTGTGTGTGTGTGTGTGTGTGTGTGTGTAAATGTGTATGTGTGAGTGTGGGGGTGAGTGTGTGTGAGTGTAGGGGTGTAAGTGTTCATAGGCGAACATAGCCAAAAGGCAGATAATTTTTGGTTTTGTTAGTAGCCCACAGGATACTAGTAACACCCACCTCCCAACATTCTTAGGGGCTTAAATGAGTATGGTTGCTCCTCAACTCCTCTTGCAAAAATGTTTATCCCCCATTCGTTATCATATTAAAAACTTGCTGTTACGGGTTTGCATATGTGCACCAACAAAAATGTTGACATCATACGAGGGTTTCAGAGAAAGTATAGGAAGTGCACTGTAGCCTTCGCTGTTCTCCTGATAGGATTGCGTTGTGTGCTTGTGTTGTTCAAATGTGTTATGCATTATGCCACCAACTTCCTCACATTATGAAATGCAAATGTCTTAAAAGTAAGTGGAAAAACCTTTGGGGAAAGGAAGTTCACCAAAGAGGGCCAGAGAGACCTAATGGTTAGCAGGGGAGTCAGAAGTGCAAGCATGTTGAATGAGGTGCAGGCATAAGGACGTGAACTTGGCCACGCACCGGTACCCATCAGCTACGTGCACCTACGAATTGATCACTGATACCAAGTATTAAAGAATGAGATAACTGATGTTTATATATCTTGTATTATACAAAAATCCACGATGGATGGTTATATTGAGGTTTTTAGGATGTTTTAATGATATTTGGGGAACGTGGATAGGATTTTTGGATGGACTGGGATGCGTTTTTTTTCCTTGTTTAAAATATTATAATAGAACATATATTTATATGTTATATATGTGTATATATAAACACACATATATAAACATATGTTTATATGTTATATATTTAACATATATTATAATAAACATATATTTAGTTACAGATTAGATTCCCTTAACAAAAGGTGCTTGTTTTATAAACATTTAAGTGCTACTTAAATGTAATTTCTACTGGTATTAGTGATATACAAAACCTATTTGTCTTTCTCAGTGTCCCCGGTCCTAGTAGCTCAAGGCCCCAGTTAAAGTTGAGAAATGTGTGTGTTTTCTGTCAGCAGCCTACCTCCCCGACGACGCCCAACAAGCCCGTGGTGCCCCTGGAGTGGGCATCGGGGGTGGTGCCGAAGCCGGACCCCACAGTCATCAACAAACACATACGGAAATTAGTCGAGGTAAGTGGTCGAGGGAGAATAAAGGGAGAGCACTAGAAGGTCCCTTTCTCTTTCCAGAGTATTCTGCAATTGTCCAGGAATGAGGCGGAGTCCATGAAAACAGCCCTCTGGCAGGTAGGAACCATTTAGCAGACACTTAGCTCTACCTGGCATCGGCTGTGGGGAGAATATGTGGGAAAGGTCCCCTCCCCTTTCTTGTCAGTCTGTTCTCCCTTGCCCAGGTCCTCTCAGCTACTTCCAGCTCCTCTCTTTCCCAGGCATTTGCCACTTCTGCCATTGCCACCCACTCAAGGGACTGTTTGGGGGTTTGAGTCACTCACGAAAAAGTCACATGGGTCACAATAAAATGCCCAATACATTGGTTTCCTGATGGCAGGAAAACAATCCTATGAATTGGATAGTTTCCCCTGCTGTGTCCTGTGGATTTTATGACATCAGCACAATGCCATTGAGGTCAGAAAAATCACCTGATGGGGGACAAGCCTCTGTCCGAGCGTTCCATGTACAAAGAAGAGAAGAAATGCCAGTGTAGGGAACGGGGAAACGTCTCAGGCACAGGAAACTGTGATCCCTGATTACACATCTCCTTTAATGGATTGCTAGGTACATCCACTGGTGCAACAGAATTGAGTCTTTGGGATATAATGTGCTTTTTGCCGAGAAGGGATGTTTAAAGAAAAAGAAAGAATGTTCTAATACATCTTGGATAATCCAGGGAACTATGAGGCGCTGAAAGAAAAGTTTTATGGAGTGTGTGAGACAGGAAGGAAAAGATTAGAAAGGGTGGTGCCAGGAGGAATTTTGGTGAGGGCAGGGGCTGAGAGGGAGATAAGGCCCAGTGGAGGCCATGAGATGGTAGGAACAGACCCAACCTGCAGCCAGGGAAGGCGGGGGAAGGATCCAGGGGCCTCGGGGAATGCAAGGACCCGGTTGCAGTGTAGGAATGTCTGACACCAGGAAATGGAAGGCAGAGCAATTCTCTCCCAATCTCATTTTGCGAGCTGACTGCCTTTGCCCCTGTCCACAGGGGGAGTCTCAGTTTGTCTCTCTTTTTCTCTCATTTCCTCTTCTGTTTTATTATGAATTTTCATTGTAAATTTTATTCCACAAAAAAATCTCGTACCCTTAGTATAAATTTGAATGTTAGACTGTAAATAGCAGTCACTGCAAAACAGTTAACTTCTAAGCAATTTCGATTATGGATAAGTATTGATACTGGGATTTTCAAAAAAATGTAATGTTTTGTGATTTTTGCAATTATAGTTCAGTTATCTATGGATAAACTTGCAATGGGAGCTATTGACCCATTTTAGTCATATTTTTAATTCATTCATTCATTTATACCTTGCTTATTTCCCAAAGTACTCTTGAAGCAGCTTGCAGCATAGGACAATATAGATATTAATAAATAAAATAGAAACCAGTGGGAAAAAGGAGAAAATTTAATTATAACTGGAATCCAACTCAAACGTATATTTGCATACATGTGTTTGCAGAAAGAATATACAATTTTTTTTGAAAACCTAATTTAGCAAAAGGCATTGAAAAACCTTTTTGATTTTTCTCTGATTATAAAGGAAGACAGATCATTGTAAACATTAAAGCATTACATAAATGATAGAAAATAAAAAGCTTTACGTTCAGGCCTTGCTAATTCCGTTCTCCAGAGATGACTAACCACTGATGATTTGTTGATTATCTTGCATGTCTTTATGCTCTCTCTCTCTTTACATATATATACATACACACAAACACACACATACATACTACATACATATATGCGTGTATATCATTGAGCAGTCTTGTTCAATTATTTCCTTAGAATGGATTCCCGGCAGTGGGATTGCTGTGTCAGTGAGCGGGTACTTCAAGTGTTTGTCTTCCAGGAAAATTGTGGCTATTTATTTCACTAACTTGCTACAAGGGTACCTATTGTCTCATACCCTAGAAATTATCAATTACAGTATTTCAATGTTTTATTAATCTGAGACTTCAAAATAAGTTTCATTTACATATCTATAATTCTTATCAGAGCTGAGCACCATTCCATGAATGTATTGGCCATTTGTATTTTTACTTTGGTGATTTTCTGTTCAACTTCAGTGTCTTTGCTCTCACATACGTTGCAAATAACTTGCTCTGTTTGTCATTTATTTTTAAATCTGTTAATTAAGCTTTTTGGGTTCAGATATTTTGCATTTTTTTCTTTATGGCTTCTGACTTTGATGTCATGCTAAAAAAAGGCCTTTCCCACACAAAGATTATGAAAAATGAAAAATATTTTCATCGATTTATCTTTGACACTTTTATAGCTTTTTTTACATTAAAATATTTAATATGTCTAGAATTTATTTTGGGAGTGATTTATTTTGTAAGATTATTAGCCATTTAACTAAACAACAATTATTGAATAATCCATAATTTCCCCGTGGATTTGAAAAGATACTTTTTAATATTTTGAATTCCTACATATACATGGGTCTATTTGTGGACTCCACTCTCTGTAGTAACTTGTGTCCTATTGTTTTGATTAATGTAGCTTTGTAAAATATTTGCTTTCTGGAAGGGCATGGTCCCCCTCATTACTCTCCATTTGAAACAATTTTTAGCCTATTCTTAACATATTCACTTCTATTTGAACTTTAGAATTAATTTGTTCATTTATAATAAATTCCTACTGGGATTTTGATTCAAATTGCATTAAATGTATACTTTAATATCTTAAAGCTTTATTTTCTATTGTCATGGTATTGGAATTTGTAAATACACCCTGCTTAACTCCTACCCATCCCTGAGGTCTCAGTTTAAATCTTGCTTTCTCTAGGAAACAATTCTCAGTCTACCTCCTTTCCGCCCCCACCCATAGCACTCTGTTTTTATCCTCAGCAAACCACTTACCTAGTTATATTATAAAGTCTTCTTGATTTAGTTATCTCTCACTAGATTCTAAGCTCCTTGACAGGAAGGATAATATGTTAGTTATCATTGCTTTCACAATAACAAGTTCAGAACCTGATTCATAAATAGTTATTCAATAAATGCTTGTCCTTTTTTTTTTTGCAGTCTGTGTTTAGGAACTACGATCACGACCACGATGGGTACATCTCCCAAGAGGACTTTGAAAGTATAGCTGCCAATTTTCCCTTCTTGGATTCCTTCTGTGTGCTGGACAAAGATCAGTAAGTTGTAATTTTATTACATTTTAATTCAACTGTCCTAAAGCAGAAAGTTATTATCAGAGGGAAACCTGTAATTTACATCTTGACAGCTTCAACCCTTCAAGACAGCATTGATGAGACATATCTAATTTGCCGCTGATTTTATTCTTGGTGTTTGTGATCATTTGGGTGGAATCCCAGGGCAGACTACATCACCAGCTTTGAACAGATGTCCATTTGCAAATCAGCCTGGCTCTCCATTTCTTATATTACCCCTCTACTGCTTAGCTCTCAACACCAAAAGGCTTCCACTAAAGAAGAGTAGAGGAGAAATATAGTTAGATCTAGCCTGGGAGAGTCCTCAGCATTAGTGGACCTTAGGGCAATCTTAAAATTCATTAAGTTTTTTAAAGATTATTTATGGTCTTCATGAAAGCATATGATAGCTGCAGATGACCAAGAAGCATTCATACTTTGTTTTTTTCTGATCAAAAGTTGTCTTGATAAATGAAGAAAAAATTCATTTTTTTCTTTAGCTTCAAATGATTCCTGGAAAATTAAATGACTTTAGAGACTGAGACCCAGCTCATTTTAAAAAGTGATTTAAAAAAAAAATGCTGAGAAAGCCTGGCATTAATCATTTGATTAATTGTTAATTGTATGAGATTAGTTGAACTATTCATAATTTGCTTACATGACTTCCATTATCAGACAATGTGATACCTTAAGTTAATACGTCAGACTTTACCATGGCTAACCAAACTAAAGTTTTGAGTGGCTAATACTGGAAAGTCTCAAAAAGAAAATGTTTTCTGTAAGGTTTTATTTTCCAAACTGTTTTCCAAACAGAAGTTGTTATTAATTAGTACTTTGTTTTTTATTTTTAACTTAATTTAATCTATTTACTTATTTATTTTTTGAGACAGTCTCACTCTGTTGGCCAGGCTAGAACGCAGTGGCATCAGCCTAGCTCACAGCAACCTCAAAGTCCTGGGCTCAAGCGATCCTCCTGCCTCAGCCTCCCAAGTAGCTGGGACTACAGGCATGCGCCACCACACCCGGCTAATTTTTACTATTTGTAGTAGAGACGGGGTCTTGCTCTTGCTGAGTCTGGTCTCGAACTCCTGACCTCAAGTGATCCTTCCGCCTCAGCCTCCCAGAGTGCTAGGATTACAGGCATGAGCCACCACGCCTGGCTTAATTAGTACTTTTGAAAAAGGAATTAACTAGTCATGTGTGAGAAACACAGGGTTGAATCTCATGAAATGGGTGTCTCTACTGTGCAACTTCCCATTGCACTGTGATTCCCTGGGGGGTGGATGGGCTATGCACTGTTTCACAAATTTATTTTATGTATTTACATATATGTATATATTTAGCAGAGAACCTTTCCCCTTCCCTGCAGTCCCTACTAGCATCTCAAGGGTCTGTTTTTCCACAAAAGCTCCTTAAGAACTGTTATTTTAGTCAACATTTAACTTTTAATCTGCCTCCCATGGAAGAAAGTTCCCAGGAGGAAGAAGTCATAGGTTTTAGGCCATATTGGGAGGTTTTGATGGGTCAGTGACCAAATGAAACTCCTCCATTCATTCAGATAGAAATCCTTTTAGAAGTCCACTTAGAGATCGGAGACAACCCTGTCTCTTTGGCTACCAGAATGGAGGGAAAAGGGTGGGGAGCACCGTGGGTTCTCTGGGTCAATACCAGGGCCAGCCCGGCACTCATGGAAACTGGCCTCACCATCCTGAGAACTCATGTGCCCATTGATGACGTGTACAAATCCCGACCATAAGCTGGGGATGGATTGCTTTGCAGAGGGAGATGGGATATTTCCAGGTGCCTTTAGTTAGATCCCAGCAGTTTCTGTAATAGAGAAACCCCAAACTTTCAGGAGCTTCACACACTGAAGTTTCGTCCTCACTCAGGAAAGAGTCCAGTGTTCCTGGCGGCTGGGCAGCATTCCCCTTCCTGCTAATTCATGAACTAGGCTCCTTCTATCTTGTGGCTCTGTCCTGGGTACCTCTGGCAGATGAGAGAAGAGGAGGTGGAGAAGCACAACAGTTTCTTAAACTCCTTGATCTTGAAGTATCATATTTCACATCTGCTCAAGTTGGTGTGGTGGCCAATAGTCACATGGCCCCTACCTAGATTCAAGAAAGGCCGGGAAATGCAGGTCCTGGCTGCACAGCTACTTTGTAGCAACAGATCTATAGGCTTAAAGACAGGGCGCATGCTAGGCAACACGCATTGCTCCTCCTTTCTCTATGAAGCCAGGAAAGGGCCTGAGCCAGGGTTGCTGCCTGGGCATTGTGCTCCAGGGCCCTGTTCACTCTGTGTTCTGCCCCTGCGGTTGTGTGACTCGGTGGTGCTATGTGCATGTCTGTATCTGTATCTATATCACCTATATAATCTGCTAGCCTGTATAAATAACCTTCATCATGAATATTCTGCCACTTGTGTGTGTTTGTGATTAAATGCAGTGATTGTGGGATCATTTGCTCTTTTGAGGTCAGCAAGACATGCTGATGACTCTTTAAATTTTATAAATTTCAAGTATGGTTAAAGTTATTTTGCCTAAAAGCTGAGAAAGGAATCTTAAATTCTCAAGCAGGGGCGGAGGGGGCGGGGGAATTATAGCATCGCAGATAGCAATGGGGAAGCCTGGGGCAGGGAGTGTTGGGAAGAAGGATATGGAGTTGGGCTTAGATATGTTGATTTTGAGAGGAGAGTGGATCCCCAGGAAGAGAAGTCCAGTGAGTTGTTGAAGATGTGGTACCAAAATTCAGGGAAACAGTCAGGGCTGGAGATGTAGATTAAGTCTTCAGCCCAGTGGCATGAACTAGAGTCTCGAGTGTGCGAGCAAACTCTGGTGGGAGACTTTAGAGGGAGGTGAGCCCCGTACTGAGGAGTGAGCCCTCGGCGAACCCCCTTCCCACATATTGCAGCTGAAAGGAATAAGCGGGTCCTGCAGAAAAGCCAGAGAAAGGGGAGCAGGAGAGGGAGGAGAGCAACCAAGGCTGTGTGGAATCACAGGGGTCCCTAGAGGAGAGGGTGTCAAAAAGGAGGAAATGTGCCCCGTGTCACCTGCTGCCAATGAGAAAAGGCCATGGAGGATGTCCTTGGTGACAATTTCAGTAGAATGGTTGGGTTAAAATCCCTATTGTATGGAGCAAAGAGCAACAGGAGGAAAGGGAAAAAGAGTCTAATGAATACTCTTTTTGAAAACTTTGGGAGTAAAAAGAAGGAGGAGAGAAAAGACAAGTGTTGGAGAAGGCAGCAGGATTGAGGAAAGCGTGTTTTTAGGAGAGAGAGTCCTGTGCACATTTGTAAAGTGAGGGAGAAACGAGGGAAGAGACGGAGCAGAACCTGGGAGGGTCAGGAGAGTAGGGGGTGGGAGAGAGAGGAGGACCCCAAGAGAGGACAGAGGAGACACAAAGGAACTCTGAACTGTCAAGGAAAGGTGTGGTCTCCAACACCAACGTGGAGAGAAGGCGATACGGAGCTCAGCCATGTCAAGTGGATTGGATCTTTTCTGATAAACAAGAAGCCAGGATATTTGGTGAGTCAGGGGTAGGGAGGTGAGGAAAACCGGAGGTTTGTTCTGTGTGGAGAAGATCTGGAAGAATTGCTCTAGTGAATGGCATGTGAGCCAGTAAGAAGTGAATGAAAATACCACCACTGGAGTAGCCTGGATGGCGTCAAGCTGAATGAACTTGAGAATGGCAGGTGCAGTTCTAACAGTGTCCTGCCTTTCTCCAGCATGCTAATTCTTGCAACTCTATTGCCAGGCAAGGGTTAGAAAGATGTCCTTCTGGAAGCTACTATTCAGTAATGAAGAAGATTTCTGTGCTGTGGTGCACAGGCCATGTAAATGCACACATGAATATGGTCCTGCAGGCACACACACACACACACATACACACACACACACACACACACACATACACACACACATACAGACACACACATACACACACACATGCAGACACACCATCTTCTGCTTACCGAAAAAGACTTTGAACACCTGAAGCTGTCCTTTGAAGTCCTACCCTCCTTTTGGATGTAACAGAGAACATTCCTCATCTGTTTTTGGCCACAAAGGTCTGGGAGGTGTGTGATTAAAGTAGGGTGACTACTTAGCAACATGACATTCAAAGATCCTTTCCTTCTTTGATTCTTTTAACAGGGATGGCCTGATTAGTAAAGATGAAATGATGGCTTACTTCCTGAGAGCTAAATCCCAACTACATTGTAAAATGGGACCGGGATTTGTCCATAATTTTCAGGAGATGACCTATCTCAAGCCAACCTTCTGCGAACACTGTGCAGGATTTGTAAGTCTGTTTTCCATTATTTTCTTTGGTATGTAGTTATTTGGGCAGCGTTCAGAGAAGGTAGGAAAATGATACACTAAATAGAGTCCGTCGTCTGCTTTGGATCGGAAGGAAAACATGATGGCTCCCTGAAATTAGAGATTAAATAAAAACAAAAGCAGGATCTATGGGGTTTAGCTGGGTTCTAGGAAGGCAGGGCCGGCAAAGACAGGGAAAGTTGGTGAAGCCTGTTAACTCGAGAGACTGGTTTGTCTACAAATCCCTGCCAGGGAAAGGTGTCAGCCCAATACGCGCTGGCATTCATCACCGATATTTATAAGTGGTTGCAATTAAGGAGAGCATTTATCTTAGCCAGTTCCTTCCAGTCCTCATTTCATATGGCATTAGTCACTAGAAATCCATCATGGCTTTGCTCAATAATTCACAACTCAAAAAGGAAAAGATATTTTTGGAGAGAAGATGGTTATAATAATAAATTACATTTACTTAACACTTGCCAACAACAAAAACTTCCAAAGACATTAATGTAATTAATCCTCACAATGAGCCCTTGAGATGGGCATTTTTCTCTCTCTGTCGTGGCTATGAAGACAGACAGGTTCAGAGAGGGTAACCAAGTTCCCCAGCATTGCACAGCTAATCGTTACCAGAGCTTGGGCTCAAGCATAGGTGTTCTGATGCTGAGTCCTGTGCTCTACCTACATTGCAGCACGTGATGATTGTACGCTTCCTTCCCCACATTTGATAATTCTTGGGAAACTGAGGTCACTCTGTGGTCCTGGCTTTAACATAGACTCTTGGGCCATGAATGCCTTCCAATTTATCCCCAAGTTAAATGAAATGGGAAAATGTGGTATGTCAGGTGAGGAAGGTCCAGCCTACAGGTGAGTGTGACAATTGCCCCTTTTTCTAGATGCCAGAGCTCAGGTATGTCAGCTTTATTCAGTGGTCACATCCCACTGTTGACCCCTGTTGAATTTGTCTCCTACCTCTAAAGTACATTTTTCCCGTCCCATGCTCAAAGAACTGGCTTTGGGGAGCCCAAGGGCAGGATTTTATGTTCAAGCACATACGCTTTTGAGAATGGGTAAGTAAGAGGCAGCTGTTACCTCAAAGATGGCCCCAGATGGTCATAGCAGCTGATGTGGTCAAGGGCAAAGCCAGACCAACCAGCTCTCTTTACCATCCCGGGAAGGAGTTCTTCCTTTGTCAGAATATCCACTGGGATTGCATCTTCAGACCACTTTATTGTAAAACGAATGCATGTCCTTTTTTATGTTTCTCAGTTTCTCTATTCTGATGGGAATTTTTGGAAGTATCTGCGCCTGAAAAATGCTGATGTGGGCTCGGGCATGTATAACATTTGCCTGCAGAGTGGGACCTAGTAGTGAACAAGAAGGTCAGGCTGTTAGGCCGTGGCATGGCTTGGCTCAAAGTCAGGCTGATATATCTGTCCTGTGGTGGGGTGTGAGAGTTGGGAGGCCCTTATCAAATCTCAGGGTCCTGGGTACAGTGGCACACACCTGGCATTCCAGCTATTCAGAGGTGAGATGAGAGGATCGCTTGAGATTAGGAGTTTAAGTCCAGCCTGGGCAATATAGCGAGACTTTGTCCCTAAAAATTAAAAAAAAAGACAAAAACCTCAAAGTATTATCTCTGCCCTCTAGTTCTTCTGTTTTGTCCCTCCCTTTTATGGAGGCACTGGCTCTGTAGCAACAGCAAGGCAGCGTTTCTTAGGACCTCCCCCTGGACTCATCAGAGCAGAGGTGCTGGTGCTGGTGCTACGTTATCGATGCAGCTGTGGTGAAGTGGAAGCTTGGACTTGGAATCTGGAACCCTGAGTTGAATCTTTGTTTTGCTCATTGCTAATTCTATGTCCTCGACCAAGTTATTAATCATCTTGCGGTCTGTTTGCCTATCTGCAAAAGGGAGTTAATATTACCCACCATGTTGCTGTGGTGATAATATCAGAGATCTTGCATGTCATATAGCTCAGAGTGTGTGACGTTTCTGTTTTAGTGTTCCTTAATACTTTCGGAGTTTAATTAAAAATAACTCACTTGTAATTTTTATGGCCCTTTTTATTTGCTAAAAAATATATTTAATTTCATTGGTACTATTTGATTTGATCTTTACTCACACAACATTTTTAGAAGTCCATTGGTTTTCAAAGGAATTTATAAATATAACTCTATAGATGTGTCATTGAAGGGAACTGTGGGGGAATGCAAGGAACTGTTGTCTAGTGCCTGGACCATCTGCTTTTGAAATAAATTCCCTTTTAAGGGTAAGAAAGACAACAGACGCCACTGGCTCTGCAGTCGATTTACTTTAGAGTTATAATTCCAGAACTGGGAGAGTGTTGGTAACTCCCTTATTTTGTAGATGAAGAAACTGAGGTCTGGAGAAGTTAAGTGACTTCCCCAAGGTCACACGGACCACTGGCAAGAAGACCATGAGTCATATCCAGGTCTCCTGACTTTCAGTCCAGTGCTCCTTATACCACAGTTACTCCAAATATTACAGCAGCCCATGGTCTCAAATCAAAAGACTGTGGGAAATACTTCCTGCACATCACACCCACCTACATGAGGTCACCCTCTACTGTCCTTGGCCGGCACACTGACCCACTGCCTCTTCCCGGGTAGTGTTTTCTCCTGGTTATTAAGTAAGCATTAGCAAACCATGGCCTGACTTCTTCTCCTGGTAGGACTCTTGCTTGACTGTATCTTGCTCAGCAGTTCCTGTGGCTGTGCTAATTATGCAACATATCCAGATATTAGCATGCTTCTTCTGAAATTTTATCCTTTCTTGTCCTGCCTTGGTGGCTTTTGCTCACAGGCAAAGTACCCAGGAGCAATGGCTTCCTGTCTTTCTCTCAAGGGACACATCTTTCCCTAATTACTACCTATAAGACTTTGCCAAGTGATTTCACTTCCCTGAAGGTCAGTTTCCTCATCTTTAAAAATGAGAAAAATATTATTACCTATCCCATAAGGCTATTATAAGCATTAAATGAGTTAATATGTGTAAAAAGCTTAAAACTGTGTCTCTCACACAGCAGGAGTTCAATAAATGTTAGCTATCATCATTATTATTGTTACTACCATTACCCAAGGGCTCTAGGGAAAAAATTTCCAGGTTGTGGGACCTTGCAAATTATTTAATTTCCTGGATCATTACATTCGCCTTTTACAAAAGAGAAGCAAACCAGATTATCTTAAGGATGACGATATGGTTATCCTGACAACCATTTCCCTTTTCTGTGTCTCGCCCATCCCTCTGCCAGCCATCCTGAGCCTTGCTTCCAGTTGGCTGTCAAATCATCCTTCCTATCTCCAAGGCAAAATGTTGCTCTGTCCCAGGAGGTATTTGCATCTCAATAACATATTTTGAAGGACCAAATAACTTTTAAGGCTCCAAGGAATCTTTGAGCTTTCTGTTGGCAGAATGTCCTTGTCCAGAAGAGGGTAAAGAGCTGTCTTCCTGATGCCCTTGAGTAAGTAGCTGCAAATTGGCAACTTACTCTTCTTGTAGGGCCATGCCACCCAGGCTCGGGGCATTGTTCTCCTGTAATACTCAGTCCCAGTAGGCTACTGTCCCTGCTTTTTTCAACATCATTTTATTTTATTTTATTTTTACTATTATTTTTTGAGGGTCTCACTCTTTCATCCAGGCTGGAATGCAGTGGTGTCATCATAGCTCACTGTAACCTCAAACTCCTGGCCTCGAGTAATTCTCCTGCCTCAGCCTCCTGAGTATCTGGGACTACAAGTGTGCACCACCATGCCTGGCTAATTTTTCTATGTTTTGTACAGATTGGGTCTTGCTCTTGCTCAGGCTGGTCTCATACTCCTGGCCTCAAGAATACTCCTGCCTCGGCCTTCCAGAGTGCTGGGATTACAGGCTTGAGCCACCATGCCCAAACATCATTTACTAAGTAGACAACAGCCACCTAACCTAACCACTAAAAAGTTAGCAATAGAGCTTCTCCAACTTGTGTTAAACCCATTTAATTATCAATACTGTATATTTCTGGTGTCCCTATTACCCTGTCCAAGTGCTGTGGGCAGACACAAGAAAGGACATGGCAAGGCCCCCTTCTTCATGGAGTTTAGGCGTCTGTCAGGTGGGCAAAGTCACCACCACCAAGACGATGCCCTGGGCAAACGCTCCCTCTTTGAACGGCAGGCCCTCCCGTCTCTCCTGAGGCATGTGTCCCTTCCTACTTGTTAACCACACGCGGAGGTCACTGATTTCTTGGTTGGCAGAGTCTGAACTTTTTCTGCATCCCCCACAGCCCTGGCACAGGCCAACCATAGAGCAAATGTGGAGAATGAATACGTGAATAAATAAGTCGCTTCCTCTTCTGTAGTCTTTCAAGGTACAAGTACTACTTTGCAAAATAACCTGGCAAAATCCAAATGCTTCCGTGTGACGTGTGCTTTATTTCTCCTAGTGGGCTCCAAGAGCAGCTTTCATTAAAAAGAGGGAGAGAGGGGCTTCCAGAGACAAAGCGTTCATCTCCCCTGTAAATTTGGCTGAGAGCACATCATGCCAAAGTCCAACAAATGCACCAACTTTAGTTTTCCATCCCGGCTCCCAGCTGACTCTGAGAAAGAAAAGGGAAGCAAAATTCATGCTATCATCCCAGCTAGAGCGGCTGGGAGAGGGCTCTTCTATCTGACAGGAAGGGTGTTAAGAGCAGCTACATCCTGTTTGTGCCCAGCCAGTCATCAGGTTTACCAGGACTTCCTTCTCTGTGGCCTTTTTTCCTTTCAGATTTCTCTTCAGATTCCCTGACATTCCTTTGTCTTTTGTTACAGCTCTGGGGCATAATCAAGCAAGGATACAAATGCAAAGGTAAAGAAATGTTATTTTGTCACCATTTTTAAAAATTTGACGTTTTGGGTAGGAATCAAATTTGTCCGGTTAATCCACAAAAGCTCTTGGCATCATTGAGAACTTGGGTCTTTGGGGCCAGAATTCAAATTGTATCGAGTTTACAAACCACCCTTATCAACACGTGTAAATCCAGCCCTTGCTCATCAACAGCATCCAGTGAAGGCAGGAATTCTGAAGTGGGACGGGCCTAACTAAAATACTATATATAACAACTCTTTCCTGCAAGGAAGAAACCCACACACTCATTTCTATTAATATAATTCATAGACATTTCTTCCCACTCACACATAGCTATTTCTTTTTTTTACTAAATCACATAGATGATGAGGAAAAAAAGAGAAGAAACCTTAAAACTTATTTTTGTCCCTTTCAATGAATGTGTCCCTCTATCTCCCTTGTTTAATTGAAATTTACAAACAATTGAATAAATGTATATTTGACAAATGTAATATAAATGTGTATGAAGCATTTTGCTACTTGTATGCATGTGATTATTGCACTTTATTGGTGTTTAGTTTAAGACGTTGCTAGATACTTTATGCAAAAGAACCAATTTATACTGGTTCTTTTAAGAATCTGATAACATTCTTGAAAAATATAATAAAACTACAACAAGAAATCTCTCAATCACGGAGTACCTTCAGATGAATGCTGTTCCCCTTGTGATGCCTTTTTTCCTCCAGCCACATTTCAGTACTTGGTCCTCATGTTGCATGAACAGCTTCCCTGCTGGAAGGGAGCCACTGTTTAGTGCTCAGAAGGACCTTCCCTTTGGTGTTTCTTTATCACTTGTCTTGGTCTAACTTGAATTTTTACTTCCAAGGAGCAAAGATACTGCAATATCTTATTGCCCAGCAGTGAGTCATCAGTTTTATTTTGGTTGCTGTCCTCCAGCCCCTAAAACATACAAGACATGCATGTGGGAGCTCGTATACACACACACACACACACACACACACACACACACACACACACACATATGCATGGTTTTATGAAGATTAAAATCAGTTAAACCCTTGGATCATCTTTTGTTTTCTCTTAATGGCACATAGAGTGAAAAAACTAATTAAAATAGACTGAATGTGTCATTAAGCCTATTTGAAACAAGACCATTTGGGGGGAAATGGGTATCGGAAATAATTAGAAAGGCCCTCTCTGATGGTAGGAGAGAAATACACTCTTTAAAATGATCGCATCTCTTCGGTGATTCTAAATGAAGTGTAGGACCCTCATCATACGAAACAAGTGTGAGCTATCTCCTGAAGTGGGCACATTTTCTACCCCAGCTAGTAATTCACATATGAATCCTGCCTTATGGGAAGCATCCTAATGGGCAGTTTCACAGAATCTGCTACACGCCATTTCAAACCATAGTCAAATACGGAACATGTATTGAGCATATGCTCACCTGGTTTTCTATTTCTGTACAAAGAAAGGAGGCAGAAGATATAATTGCTTGCCCTGGAAAAGGTTTTGGGAAATGAAAAAAAAGTTTTTAAAAATCCAGACCAGTACTGAATGGAGGCGCACCTCACAGTGAATGAGCAGAGGCCGCGGTGAGCCCTGGGAGAGACCAGAAGCCGAGGCTTCTCCCCCTCACTCTGGCTCAGGACCCTCAGTGAGGATTCCCTCTCTGCCTGGGAAAGAATCCCAATCCCACATGATTTACATTTCATTTTGGGCAAAGGCAACTAACCTCTCAGGCTAGACTCTGCTTGTTTGCTCCCTGGGCACGTCAAGGAATTGTGTAGAGGAGCACGCTGAACCAATGTAAGAGAACTCCAGGAATCTCAGAGTGGACCAATGGCTTTTTTCCAGCCACGAGACACACCCTGTGGGCCTGAGCTGGGCTCTGAAATTCAGCACAGAAACTGGGGTTGGGGAGGGGAGGCTGGACAGCTCAAGGGCCACCCCAGCAGCTCAGTCAGCACCAGATACATAATCATCTGTGACACATTTGGAATTTTTCAGACTGCGGAGCCAATTGTCACAAACAGTGCAAAGACCTCCTGGTTCTGGCTTGTAGAAGATTTGCCCGGGCGCCCTCTCTGGGCAGTAGTCATGGGTCGCTGCCTGGAAGCCCCTCGCTGCCCCCAGGTAATGCCCTCTGCTTTCTTTGCTGCCACAGTGTCTCTCTGCGCACCTCCTCACACCTGGACCTCGTTTGGGTTCTGGGTCTAAACCTGGTCAGAGTCATTATAAACACTAAGGCTCTCTTTAGAGTGAGCAGTGGTGGCTAAACCCTCAAATCACCCTCTCTTCTCTCTGCTTTGCAATCTCACTAACATGCAACTTGCCTGCAGCTGGTTTCGTTCTGTCCCTAGTCTGTTCCTTTGGGACCCTGCATGTCGGACTCCTGCCGTTTGTTTGCACTAACTTTGATGGTTTGCTATAATATCAAGCAGCCAGATGTCAAATAATCACCATCCTATTTCCACTTCCAGTGCAGGATGAGGTGTTTGAGTTTCCTGGAGTTGCTGCTGGACACCGGGATCTGGACAGCAGAGCCATCACACTGGTCACAGGCTCTTCTCGCAAGATCTCTGTGAGGCTGCAGCGGGCCACCACCAGCCAGGCCACCCAGACTGAACCTGTCTGGTCAGAGGCTGGCTGGGGAGACTCAGGATCCCACACCTTCCCCAAAATGAAATGCAAGTTCCATGACAAAGCAGCAAAGGACAAAGGCTTTGCCAAGTGGGAAAATGAGAAGCCCAGGGTGCAGGCTGGCGTGGATGTTGTAGACCGAGGCACCGAGTTTGAACCTGACCAGGATGAAGGAGAGGAGAGTAGACAGGACGGTGAGGTCAGTATGGAGTGAAACCACAGATAAAATCTGAAGAAGGAGGCTGAGGTGCTGAGATGAGCATTATAGTGGACCTAGGAGGCAACCTAGGAGTTTTGAAAGTAGGACGGTTGGGAATGTGTCACTTTTAGCCTTGCCATTGGCTAGTTACATGACCCTGGGCATATGGTTTCTTCTCTTTGGACCTCAGTTTCATCATGTAGGAAATTGAACCAGACTGAGTTTTAAAACTTAATGAAGATTGTCATGTCTGTGTAGTGACACGATGCCCCAGGAACCCACCACTATTGCAAGTATCCAAACTACCAGTACACTGTACAGATCAGCTTGGTTTTCCAAGCTAAAACCAGGGCCCAAACTCAGGGGAGGCAGTGGAAGCCAAAGACTTGTAGAGAGAGACGGAGAATTGGAAATTCTTGCTCCTATTAAAAAAGAGACTTTTGACAGCATCATGGGAAAGGGGGCGGGAGAACCAGAGATATGGGAACCTCAAGGTTCTACAAAACAGGCTTTGCCTCCACACAAGAATTACACTCAAATCATCCAAAGAAAACTGGAATGCATATGGCATTTGTTAGAACACACTTAAATATAAATGGGTTCAAATTGGAGTTAGAAACATTTATTAGTCAACAGTCTATAGTGTATTAAGAAAAAGGATTTGGGAAAATGGCTTGTCATATTCCTAACCTTTAAAGCAACATCATGGAGGACTGTCATTGCTGCCCTGTTGAGTCATTCTCATAAACAAGAGTCTGGGTTAGGCAGAGATCCTGCTGGATCGAGCTAGTGCTCTTTAGTCTTATGGATGGAATTCCACATTCCACTCTTCAGGAGACCCAAACACACGGTCTCCATAGTTTCCCATGGTGAGAAAAACCTCTAGTTCCTTCCTCATTGAGGGCAATTAATGAGGAGGCCAAACATTATGTCCAGTCATATGAAGTTTATCGTCAGTTTCTGCTGAGCCATTTTTTCCTTTGTTATAACACCAACTTCAAAAAACAGCTTAGAGATTTAATTCGCATACCATGAAATTGACCCATATAAAGTGTACAATTTAATGGCTTTTAATATAGAGTTATGCAACCATCACTACAATCTAATTTTAGAACATTTTCATCATCCCCCAAAGAAACCCTGTGCCCATGGGCAGTCACTCTCCCC
>NW_012149618.1:8858881-8860268 GCF_000956105.1 Propithecus coquereli
TTATAACAGAAGAAACAGCGTTATATCAGCTGGTGGCAGGCGCTTCCTAGACCTACTTTGGTTCTGAGAAGCAGAAGAGCCGGGGCACACTGACAAAAAATATTTGCAAAAAGCAATCTGTCTTATGACAGCAGAGTGCTACAGAGTCTTTATGATGAAATAATAATAATAATAATAAACCCATAGTTGCCAGTCCCCACCAAGATGTAAAAGCTAACTGAGCTCCCACTCAAAACCTAGGATCATAAGAAAAATTTTACCTGTCATGAACACTATCCCGGCTCCTTCCTCACAAATTTTGGATGAAAGCACAAAATTAAAACAGTTAAAACAAAAAACCCAGGAGATACTAAAGGAAAAAAGACACTTAAACAAACATCAAAAGACTTCGGACCAGAAAACAAACTGCTGCAAAGCATATGAAAACTGTTTCTCCAATAATTTCTCCAAGAATTAAAGCTACTTAATGAATTCCTGATTCACGGAAACTATAATAATAAATGCTTATTGTTGCTTTAAGCTACTAAGTTTTAGGGTATTTTGCTACACACTAGGCAATGAATACAATATCCTACAGAGCAATTAAACCATGACCTTTGGGGGTTTCTTCTCCACTGGACAGCAATTATTTGTATCTCTACCAGATAAAAATCATTTGCATTTTAGCAATTTTCTTCAAATTAGCAACTGAGCCCTAATCTGTAGTAAATCAAACAAAATTATATTCCCTTATGGAGGGTTCCTATACCTCGTTACTACTGACATTTGGGGCCAGATAATTCTTTGCTGGGAAGTGGGGAGCTGTCTTGCGCATTGTAGGGTACTTAACAGCATGCCTGGCTTCTGCTTACTACATACCAGTAGCACTCCCGCCCCCACCGTAAATTGTGATAACCCAAAATGTCTTTAGACATTTCCAAATATTCCCTAGGTGGCAAAATTGCCCCTGGCTGAGGACCACTGCCCATGCATCACAGTCACCTGGAGGTTTGTTAAAGCACAGATTACTGGACCCCATCCACAGAGCTTCTGACTTTGTTGGTCTGGAGTGGGGCCTATGAACTTGCATTTCTAAATTTCCAGTTGACGCTGGTGCTGATTCTACTATATGGGGATCACACTTGAGCATCACTGCTCTAGAAAGTCAGATGACTCTTAGGCAGGCTTGTTTGACATTGCTGTAAAATGACACCTAAAGGACATGCAGCCACTCTCTGCCTTATTTCCAGGTTTTGGATCACTTTTCTTAGTAATTCTTTCTAAAGAAGTATGAGGTCAGGAGTGGGGAACCTGCGGCTGTAAGACAACATGTGCAGCCTTTTGACTGAATCCAAATTTTACAGAACAAATCCTTTTATTTTTATTAATACATTTTTGTTCGTCTTTT
>NW_012149618.1:8860318-8864741 GCF_000956105.1 Propithecus coquereli
CTTTCAATGTTCTCATCTCATAAATCATAGGGGTGGTTCACTGACCACTGGTATTTACTGTCATTTGTGCTAATTAATGAAGACAGTATGCTATTGTATAAAGTGCATACATATGATATACTTGGATGGTCTCACTACCATCCAAATCAGTAACAAATGAGAAGACATTTGTCTTGTTTAGGGAGAAAGCACAAAGGAAAAAATGTGACAAAATTACACCTAAGCGTTGAATATGTAGACAAAGGAGTTCAGATTTAAGAATTTTTCTGCCAGGAAAGACCAAGGAACCGCATTATAAAAAATAATGTACACATTTATTATTTAGCATCAGATGATGTTTATGAGTCCTGTAATTCAAAATGACAGAAGACAGAAAAGGTAGTTGTGTTTGTAATCTGTATATTCCCTTCAATGGGGTTTCAAGATTGGCACTCATTTTAAAACATAAGGGTGCTAACATTTTCTGTGGCGGCTGATGTCATCTCACCAATGACCACTGAGCCCTGGGTGGCAGAACAGGTCAAGATTACTGTCTTGGCAGTAAGAATATATGTATTTCCTTTATAATTCTGCTTTTGTTTTCCATTTCTTATGCTAAATTAAATCTAATCAACAAATATTTATCATAGAAGGATTGGGAAATGCTGGACTAAACAAAATTGGATATGTTTATGAATATGTATGTCATATACTTATACGCAGTGTACATATATAGATGTATCCATACATCTTGAGGGATTTTTGCTTTGTGGCGCCCCTTTAGGAAATACTGTAGCATGAGCATCCTCGTTGGATTCTGTATGAGAGTCTTTAAGATTCCATGTGCTGGGTAGACTATATGATGTCTTCATTCCTACCAAATCCTAAGACTATAAGGTACTGATCATTTCACGTTCCCCTCAAATTCATCCGATAAACTGCTTTCTAGGAACACTCTTACTTTGTTACATGAGACCCAGCCACGCAACAGGTTCTGATTTGTATTTCAGGATGGCTGACTTCAGGCTGTGGAAACTGAAGGCAGTAATGTTGGCTTTTGGAAGGAGCAGAATAAGAATCATTGAAGAAAGCTCAGACTCTCAGGAAGTCACCTGGAAAGATATCTGGATGCTTCCTGTCTTGTGACATTGTGGGATCTCCATGATTGGACTACGGGACAGAGGATTCACCCTAACTATGAACTATTTATTTCTCCTCCCTTGCCCTTAGTTAGGTGCCACCAAGCCTGTATTATGCAGTTAGTAGTTTTCTTACGTATCTTTCTCTAGAGCCATTTATAATACGGGTGAAATGAAAGCTCTTGCGCACGCACTTGATATTCATTTTCTAAAACTCAGACTTCGCTTTTTTTGGTAAGAATTGTATTTCAATATTTTTATAAGCTTTTGTGTGTATTGTGGGAAGGCGGCGTTTAACAAGGAGTTGATTTAGAGGTCTTTTTGTGTGCCTTTGGAGGGGACCAGGACTTAATATTTTCCTGAGGACAAGGAAGCCCTTCACACCCTGGAATGCAGCAGTTCTTCTCATGATGATCACTTGTGACAAGAAGCCGTTTACATTGTTTCTGCCGTACCAGACCGTTGCTATGATGTGTAACAAGTCACACATGTATATATCACAGAAGTCTTACCAATTCTGCATCCCTAGGAAGCTATAACATAGTGGTGAAAACTCTCCTAATATTTATAACAGCCATGGGGTAAGATTGACTATTCTTATCCAATCTGACTGGGTTAAGCCATCTTTCTTAAGATTCCTGAAATAGAAATAGCAATTGAGAAATCAATTCAAGTTTTGGGTGATAAAATTTAGCAGAAGAACAACCATCGAACAAACGGCTAGGTGAAATGCAAAACCATCATCAATTTTTGAAAACCCAAAATAATTTTAAGAATTTTGTTTGTTTAAAAAAAACCCAAACCTTTCTTTTGGTTGTAAAAAAAAAACCCTTGTGCTTTTCCTAAGAAATTGCCATCCATAGTTAAAGAATATTCATAGAAAATAATCATAAATCACCTTTGATTAACATTTCATTTAAACTTTTAAAATATCAATATTTTAAATATCTTCCTTTGACCCAAAATAACTAGATATGAGTCTGTTTCTTACATGATTAGAGGAGAGAGAACTTGATTCAAGATATTCAAAAACAGAGACGAGATTGAGCCTGTGGGTGAGGGGAATGATTTGATACCAAGTGACTAGTCAGAAACTATTCCACAGAGGTGCGCTGGTCCGCATTTGAGGATAAAGTGTATGTATTCCATATAGAACAATTTGTTTCTACTTGGGGAAGTCATCTCTGTGAAGCCTTTCTCCTCTCTTTGCTCCACTGAGGACAACTGAGGACAGTTCTGCTCAGCAAACTGGTTGAGCACCTGCTCTGGGCAGGTCCCATGCTAGATGCACAAAGACAAACAAAACTTGGCCTCAGGGCTCAGGAGCTGAAAGCGTGTGGAGATGAAAGCAAAGTGGTTCCAAATATGGTTCCGAATATGCTAGCACTGACTTATTGTACCAGACACATTCAGGGACTGGACATATTGCAAATTAAATGAAATTATCAGTTGAGAGAGCATGATTAAGCTAGATAATAAGAGAACTCACCATTCGCAAGCACCTCAGAGGGCACACATCCCCAGGTGTTGGTTCCATGTATATACACTACTCTGATTCATAATTACAAGGAAATACATGGTAATAAAATTAAAAACAGACAACAGCAATTTAAATACAGGAAACATTTCATGTGTTTAAAAAATTTTTTAAAGAAAATTCTGGAAGAAACTTGTTAATAAATGTTATACTGTTCTTTTACTTCTCAAAGAAATTATTTCACTTGCCACTTAGTTTGGATATTTTTGAGTTTTCATATATAGAAAGTTTTATATTGTCAGCCTTCCTATGACAAAGATACCAAATGTAACTTGAGTAAAAAATAAACATAAAAAAGAAAAGAAAGCAAATAAATATATATGTAAATGAACTCTATGTGTGCCTATGTATTGTGTGTGTATATACAATAAGTTTTCACTTAACATTGTCCATAGATTCTTGGAATCTGTAACTTTAAGCGAAACAACGTAAAACAAGACCATCATTTTTTCTCATCAATATTATAATGAAATGACATTGAATGAACTGATGTTATTCCAGGCCCTGCTGTATGTCATTTCAATTAGAGTTTCCATTTCCAAGAACCTCTCGAAGACATTAAATGAGGACTTACTGTGTGTGTGTATACATATATGTATTCGTATACCCACACAAATACACACACAAGTATACAACTATTATTATTAACACTTTGCTTAAGAAGAATTTAACTCCATAACAAAGCTGCTTTATAATTTTGATTGTATCATTTACTCATAACCAATGGTGACTCTGATGTTTCCAGTAAATTTCTCATAAACAGTAAAATAAACAAAATAGGCAAACCCATGATGGAGCAAAAAGAACTATTATGGTTGGTTCCTCCAGACCTTCGTTTTGTAGGTTCAATGATTACTGTTGCCTTGAAAGTGAAAAGCAAAAACAAAACCAAACCTTAAAAATGAATATTATTGGCTGGGTGTGGTGGCTAAAGCCTGTAATCCCAGTACTTTGGGAGGCTGAGGAAGGAGGATCTCTTAAGGCCAGGAGTTCGAGACCAGGCTGGGCAACATAGTGAGACTCCCATCTCTACAAAAAAAATTTTTTTTAAATTAGCTGGGTGTGGTGGCATGCGCCTGTAGTCCCAGCTACTCCCGAGGTGGAGGTGGGAGGATCACCTGAGCCCAGGAGTTTGAGGTAACAGTTTGAGCTGTGATTGTGCCACTGCATTCCAGCCTGGGTGACAGAGTGAGACTCTATCTCTAAAAAAAAAAAAAAAAGGTGAGTGAAAAGAAATTATTTCCTCTCTTACTGGTAATCACTAAAAAAGCAACAACGAGAATAAAAACAAAAAACAAGTTCCATTTGCAGAGAAACCAAGAGATCGCAAATCTTAGACCCAACAGAGGAATAGATGGCCAAGAACATCGGTGACCAGAGGGGCTTGCAGGAGGACGTGGACAGACGTTGCTGTGGGGGAAAAGGATTCACTGGCTACAGTATTAAATACATGTGTGCACGCACACATACAGAGGCAGCAACAAATAACCCCTCTCGGAGACAAAGGGCATACTCTGAAGTGCAAGTCCTCAATTCTTCGTTTATAACAGAAGAAACAGCGTTATATCAGCTGGTGGCAGGCGCTTCCTAGACCTACTTTGGTTCTGAGAAGCAGAAGAGCCGGGGCACACTGACAAAAAATATTTGCAAAAAGCAATCTGTCTTATGACAGCAGAGTGCTACAGAGTCTTTATGATGAAATAATAATAATAATAATAAACCCATAGTTGCCAGTCCCCACCAAGATGTAAAAGCTAACTGAGCTCCC
>NW_012149618.1:8869251-8870704 GCF_000956105.1 Propithecus coquereli
GGTCTCACTCTGTTGCCCAGGCTAGAGTGCAGTGGTGCAAATCATAGCTCACTGTAACCTCAAACTCTTGGGCTCAAGTGATCCTCCTGGAACCACCACGCCTGGCTAGTTTTATTTTTTTGCACAGAGTCTCGTTATGTTGCCCAGGCTGGTCTCAAAGTCCTTGCCTCACGTGATCCTACTGTCTTGGCCTCCCAAAGTGCTAGTATTACAGGCATGAGCCACTGCACCTGGCCTTTTTTTACTTTCTTAACATGGCTACTTTAAACTTAAAATTGCATATATGGCTTATATTTTAATTGAACAGTGGTGCTGCTCTCAAAGAACTAAATAATTTAACAAGGTAGATTTAAATAATTTTAACAGCTAACTCATATACAGTGCTTATTTCATTCCAGACATTGTTCTAAATGTTTTGTACATATTAATCCATTTAATCCTCACAATGACCCTAAGAGGTAGATGCTATTATTACAGCCACTTTACAGATGAGGAAACTGAGGCACAGAGCTATTAAATAATTTGCATAAGACCACAGTAGTGAATCTGGGATTTGGTTTCTATCAGTCTGGCTTCTGGAGTCTGTACTCTAAGCTACGATGCTACAACTGATAAACGTGCATATTGAACTCTGTCCTTTGAAAACAGAGATACATCTCCTGCTCCATCTTCTTCAGTGAAACAGTCACAAAAATTGACCATACATTAGGCCACAAAAGAAACATCACTAAATTTCAAAATTGGAAATAATACAGATAAAAGTATACCATAATGCTATAAAATTAGAATTTAATATCAAAACCAGAAAAATGAAATACCTAAAGTTCAGAAATTACAACAAAACAAAACCCACCTCTTCCAAACCTTTCAAATAAGTCTTGAATCACAGAGGAAATTTAAATTGAAGATTATATAGCAAATGATCATGAAAACGCTGCACATAATAGCTCCAAGATTCAGAAGCACTAGTCAGAGGAAAAATTATAGCCTTAAATACATTAATAGACAAGGAAGAGTACAAATAAATGACTATTTTGCTCAAATCTAGACCCAAAATAAATAAAAATCTAGTTAAAATGGATAATTTTCTAGGAGAATATAATTTACAAAAACTGATTTAAGAATAAAAGAAGTGGAGTTGAAGAGGTACTGTCCAAAATTATCATCAGGCTCAGATGGTTTCACTAGAAAATTTTATCAAACTTTCAAAGTGTAGATAATTTCAGTGTAAACTTAACATTGCTCTAGAATACAAAGAAAAAACTTCTCGAATCTTTTAAATTAAGTAAACATAGTATTGATACCAAAACCTAGTAAGAATTGTCCAAAATAAGAGAACTGGAATAATCTCATTTATGAACATCAAGACAAATCAGAATGTTGTAAATACAGTAAAATACATGAAGGTTGATACTAGAAATTCAAGAATGGTTCAATAGTCATGTGTTTATGA
>NW_012149618.1:8870754-8873087 GCF_000956105.1 Propithecus coquereli
TACATTTTTGTTCGTCTTTTACATTTTTATTTTATTTTTAAAATGAACATATTTAAAATACCAAAGAATAAAATAAGTTTCAATGAAATAATCCTCCCAGATTGATCGGCACAATTAGAACGTTAGTAAGCCATAAGGGCTAAATTGACGGCTGTTATGCTCATATTTAGTTTTAACTTCCCCCACCTGACTGGCACCACCACTGCACGAGGTTGGTTGGCGAGAGTTTACAGGGATCAAGTATGTTATCTGCTTTTGACAACAGTACATTGTGTTTCTGTTTGAAGTGGACTTTGTGAATAGTCACACAGCTTGACGGTATTTTTTAATTCTGTCTGCTTAAGAGCCCATCATGTCCAAAAAGACCAAGAGAACACTCAAGCAAGAAAAGAGATTTTTTAATGAGGGTTAGGAATTGCAATATTATCTTGTTTCTGCTAAAGATAAGATGATTTGCTTGCTTTGTGATACCACAATTATCAACAGTAAAGAAATTCAATGCTTATCAGCACTACAACACTCGTAAGGACCACAAATATTTTAAACTAGAGGGAGAGGCATGAAAGGTGGTATTTCAGAAATTAAAAGATGAAAAGCAAAAGCAAAGACAATTCTTTCAAGGAACAATAAAACCTGGAAATAATGCCACTGAAGCAACATATAAAGTAGCTTATACACCTGGGGGAAAAAAGGGAAGCCATTCAGTGATGTAGAAATTGTGAAAGAATGCATTGTTGAAGTTGTAGGACGCTTAGACCCCAATAACATTTCAAAGTACAAACAACTGCTTATTTCAAGGAGAATCATAACTGATCAGCAGCATGAATTAGCCTTCAATTTAACAGAACAACTTCATGCAATATTTCGAAAGGAAAATATATACTATTCAATCGCTTTGGATGAATCAACTGATACTACTGACTCAGTACAGGTTTTATACTTCATTCGGGTCATAACAGAAGATTTTCTTTGCTATGAAGAGTTACTCACTTTGGGCACTCTTGCGAACAGAACATGGGGAATAGATATCTTCAAAAATTTTCAAGAAAAATGTCATGAAGTTGGACTGAATTTGGTAAATTTAGTGGGTGCATGTATAGATAGGAAAACAAGAAAGGTTTATTGCACAGATAAAAAAAAGTAGTAACAGATCCACATGCTCTGTGCTAAAGCTACTATTTTAAGTGACACTTTGCTACAAGTTATAAGTATTGTTAACTATATTTGTGCAAATGAAACATGGCATGGTCAGTTTCATAACATGCTGAAGATGGATGATGAGGTATTCTGTGTGGATTTGCCCATTTCTAAAGTGAATTGGCTATTGCAGGGACAGGTGTTAGCCAAAATTTTATCTCTGCAAGAACGGATAGTTAAATTTTATGAAGAACAGAATCAGCAATGTGAATTATTGAAAGAAGATTTTTATAGGAATTCAGTATTTCTGTACAATGTCATGTGAAATCAAAACAATTTGAATATTTCTTTGCAAGGTAAAAAACTAAGTCTACATATGACATGTGGCAAAAAATCCAGGCATTTTGAAAAAAGTATGTTTTTTCAAAACACTTCTTCAAAAGGAAATTTCAGATGAACATTTTCCCCAGTTAGCAAAGGTCATTGATGAGCAGGATGATATATGTGAATCATTTGAAGAATACGAAGCTGTTATAGACGTGTTAACTGGAGAATACAATGAAAGGTTCACTGACTTTGAGAATCATAATGTCACACTCAAATTAGCATTTCAGCCTCACCTAGTTGATATCACCAAGGCACCTAAAGAACTACACATGGAATTGATTGAGCTCTCAGTAGATGACATTTTAAAGTCATTGTTTGATGCTAAGAAAGATCCAATTAAAATATGGAAAAATGCAGTAGAACACATATGCCTTCGGCAACCAACATGCCCGAAAAACGCTTTCTTGCTTTTCAACCACTTATTACTGCGAATCTACGTTCTCCTACCTAACCCAAATCAAGACACCCTTAAGGTCACAAATGACTGATACCCATCTAGAGGATCAACAGAAACTGAAGATTTCTATGCTGCAACCAAATATTCAAATGATTTCCAACAAAAAACAGACACAACAAAGTCATTAAAAAGTTAGTTAACTTTAAAATTAACAAATATTAATAGCTTTCAGTTTTTGGAATTACTAAGTACATAGTAGTTAGATTTTTACAAAATAATGTACATTTTTAAGTATATCTCATTGAAGTTTCTGGAATGCAGCCTTATTCGATTATAGCTAAATTAATGCAGCCTTCCAACATGAAAAGTTTCCCCACCACTGTATAAGGTGAAGACAGTTCTACATAGTTAT
>NW_012149618.1:8877982-8881094 GCF_000956105.1 Propithecus coquereli
ATCTGGGAATTTATCCTAAAGATAATGATGATGGCAGTAACAATAGTAGTAATAGCAGTAACTACTAGTTACGGTGTTTACTATATGTCAAGCACCGTTCTAAGTAGTTTACATAGGGTGAGCCACTCACCCCAAAGTCCTTAACCAGGCCCAAGGACACACACCTGGTGGGTGGTGGCGGAGCTGGGGCTGAAACCCCAGCGGTCTGTGTCCAGAATCCACGCTCTTGCTTGTGACCTCTCAAGCTGTACTTGGACATAAGAGAAATAAAAAAGTGAACAAGGTTTTTCACAACAGTATTGTTCAGGATAGGAAATAATTGGAAATAATAAAAAAAATCTGTCAATAAAACCCTGGTTAAATAAATAGTTACATCTATACAATGTAATAAATACCATTCAGATATTTTTTAAAAAGAAGAAACTGTATGAATTGATATGGATAAATTTTTAACTAAAAACCAAGCTGTAGGCCGGCCCAAGTGCAGTGGTATTTAAACTAATTGATCACAACCAGTTACAGTTTTGTTTTTTCCCCACTCCCATGCTTCACTTGACTAGGCTTAAAAAATAAAACAGAAGGCCGGGTGAGGTGGCTCACGCCTGTAATCCTAGCACTCTGTGAGGCTGAGGTGGGAGGATCACTTGAGGTCAGGAGTCCAAGATCGGGCTGGCCTGTGCCAGACCCCATCTCTACCAAAAACAGAAAAAAAATGAGCCAGCCTTAATCGCCTGTGCCTGTAGTCCCAACTACTCAGGAGGCTGAGGCAAGAGGATGGCTTAAGCCCAGGAGTTTGAGGTTGCAGTGAGCTATGATGACACCACTGCACGCCAGCCGGGGCAACGGAGTGAGACTCTGTCTCAAAAAACAAAACAAAATAAAACAAAACCAAGGTGCAAAACGGTATGTATTGTATGCCATCATGTGTATACAAATGGGGGAAAAGAGTGTTTAAAATATCTCTGAAAGTACACAAAAACACACATCATAAATTAGATGTCTGTGGGAGGGGAACTGTATGGCTGAGGGGCAAAGGTGAGGAGACGTCATTGGATGACTTTTGTTTTTTGCATCTCGAATTTTGAACTACATATTACCTATTCAAAAATTTAATAATGATAGTAACAGAGGCAAGGTGACAAGAATGACGAATGTAAGAACTGCTGCAAAACAATGCATACTGTTTTAATAATCATTTAATGAAATAGCACAATCACAGAACTAGTTACTAGCAGAAGTGAGACCTTATTTTTAAAAAACTCCTAACATAATCCTCTTTCCAGCACCTCACACCACCGCTTATTTTTCCTATAGCTACAATGACGTCATAGGTAGTTTCTATCACAGATGACGGTAGAGGTTATAGTCTCAACAAGGGGCTTTGTGTGGTATACGATACGCAGAGAAATCTCTCTGGTCAAGGCCAGCGCAGTAGTAATGAAATATATCCCTCAGATACACATAAAGGCATTTACCAAATTAGTGGTCTTTAAGCCTTCTGTTTATCTGCTCATTTTCAAGTTTCTATATAAAAATGTTTCGTCCTAAATTTAAATAAGTTTATTGTTTGCTGTAAGATGAAATGAACATTGACCGTGATTGGAATAAAGATTTCATGACATGATTTGACACCATAGGCTTTAACTACCTTATTGTATAGAACCCTGAATGGGAAAGTCATTTAACAGTTTATGTATACGTTTTATCCAATGTATCTTGACAGATTTGGTTTTCATAAAAGATTCTAGGTATGTTTAAAACAACCCACATAACTAACCTATACTGTTTTGGTTGCTCTGAACCCAGGATACAGGCCAATTTGATCCTTAAGGAAAATAAGTACAGTATAAAAGGATTTAAGGGGTAAAATGCCTTGAACAGATGTAGAAGCAGGCTCCCCTAAACCAGGATTTTGTTTTCCTTCTATGTTTGGCACCTGGAGGGTTTTACACCCTGGAACAATTCACAAGTAGAAGATGGGGAACGAGTTTTTGGCTTTCTTTTTTTTTTTTCTTTTTTCAAATAGGAAAAGCTGTTTTCTCTGCTAGTTTTAGGAAAGGGTATCTGTGGAAGATGAGGATCTGGAAATTGATTCCTTGCTTAAAGTTATCCACCTGAGCAGCATGACCCTTACAAGGACTTTGGGTACTATTGCTTATTCCATTTTGGAAAACACTATGCTAAATTATAGGCGTCATTCTACCTTCTTACTTTATTTTGTTTTTGATGAAAAAAAAAGCGTACCCAATCAGAGGGAAAGTTCTAAAGGGATATAAAAAGAATTCTGTAACATGGGTCAATGAGCACAATTTCACAATCTTTCAACTCTCTCTGTTGTCCTTGACAATGCTGTTACAAAGCTGCTCTATGCTACTGCCGCACACTGAATACTACGGAGGATTCTCACATTAGAAAAAAAGCTAGAATAACAAAGCAAAAGGATACATAGAAGATTGCTCATCATGGATTTTGTACGTGTGGGCATTCAGGATATTTTAGGCTGTTTTGAAATTGTAGGAAGGAGAGCTAATGGAGTGCTATGCACTTCTTTGCAACATTTGTTTTAAACTTGAACCAGGAGGGGTAAACAGATGTTCTTCCTAAGATTCTGCTTAGGGAGTTCCAGGGTACTAATTACCTCTGTGTTGATGATGATAGCTAAACATCGAGTGCATATTACGTGCTATACACTGCAGTAGCCATTTTACAGAGATTATAACAATTCTTACAGCTCTTCTAAGAAGGTGGGAATTACCTTCATTTTACAGACTGGAAGATTATGGTTTAGCAAAGTTAAATAACTTGTTCAAGGTCACGTAGCTAGTGTACCAGAGTTCTGAAACCAAACCAACGGCCTCCCGGTGATTCAAATGAATCGTGAGGCAAGTATTTGTTGCATCCACCCATTGCTCTCAAATTTTAATTTGGGTGCAAATTTCACTGCCCCAGTTTGTTACAGAGTAAGTGCCTCTACAGGAAACATGCTTTCTACTGTTTTTTTCCCCATAGTAAGCACCTAAATAATTTGGTAATCACTTCTTGGCCTTTTGGCTAAGATCAAGTGTAAATAACTTGGTAAGGAATTAACTTTAAAAGAGCATCACAAAATTTA
>NW_012149618.1:8881427-8882972 GCF_000956105.1 Propithecus coquereli
ATCAATAAGGTGGTTGGGCATTAAATTAATAGACAAATAGTTTTCATAAATGCACACAGCAATCAGTTAGAAAACAATAAAAGACTCCATATACCAGTGACAAAAATAGGAAACTATCAAGGAATAAACTTAAGAAACAAGCAAGCTATATAAAGAAAACCTTAAAATGTTCCTGAGAGACACAAAAGAAGACTGAGATGAATGGAAAGGCACCAAGTGCTTGGATAGGAAGAAAACATCATGAAGGTTTCAGTTCTCTTCAAGTTAACCTTTGAATTTAATACTGCTGTCCCCTCAAAACATTGAGAGGATTTTCGTTTTTGCATTAGCAAATTGATTTTAAAGTTCATGGGGGAAAAAACAAACATGAATAGCTAGGAAGTACCTGAACAAGAGTAATGAGTGAGTACTAATTCCCTGTCAGATATTAAAACATAAAGCCCCAACAAGTAAAACAGTGTATTACAAGTGCATGCATAGATAGAAATCGAATAGCAAGCCCAGAAACAGAAGAAGCAGTATGGTAATTAAGTGTATGATGAAGTGGGCATCTCATATCATTTCAGATAAAAACATCACTCAATAATAAATGATTTGAGACAATTGGGTATTGATCTTAAAATAAATTTGGATTTATACCTCAAAAGTTATACTATGATAATTTCCAAATGAAGGAAACATTTAAAGGGAAAAGAATAAAACCATAAAAATAAACAATTGATAAACTATTTTAATTATTATCTCGCATAGGGAAAGCCATTCAAGGTGACACATAGTACACAGAAACCATAAAAAAGAAGGTTGATAAAAATCAACTATGCAAAAAAATACAGGAAAAGTCTGAGTGGCTCATCCTATCAAAAGCTAGGTGAAAAGACGGCCAAAAAGTACTTTAGATAGGTGCAGTGGCTCATGTCTGTAATCCCAGCACTTTGGGAGGCAGAGGAGGGAGGATCGCTTGAGGCCAGGAGTTCAAGGTTACAGTGAACTATGTCGGTGCCACTGCACTCCAGCCTGGGTGACAGAGCAAGACTCTGTCTCAAAAAAACTAACAAAAAAATAGAATATTTGCAAATTCTATCACCAACATAGAGCTAATTTACCTAATATATAAAGAGCTATCAATTCATAAGAAACTCAGCATCCTGGTTTCAAATAAAATGGGCAAAGGAATTGAACAGAAAATCCATACCAAAAGAAATCCAAGATACTCATGAAACCATGTTACACCCCTTACTAAAAAAGAAATGCAACTTAAAACTACACTGTGATAAGTTTCTCTTATCCGATTCAAAAAATTTGAACACTCTTTTGGCACAAATGTGGGAAACAGACATTCTATTCATGCATTGCTATTGGGAATGTAAATTTATGTAACCTCAGTGAAGACCACTTTGGCAATATCCCTCAAAATTTCAAATGTACTTTCTTTTTGACCCAGCAATTCCACATCTGGGAATTTATCCTAAAGATAATGATGATGGCAGTAACAATAGTAGTAATAGCAGTAACTACTAGTTACGGTGTTTACTATATGTCAAGCAC
>NW_012149618.1:8886582-8937843 GCF_000956105.1 Propithecus coquereli
CAATTTGGCTGGGTGCTGTGGCTCACACCTGTAATCCAAGCACTTTGGGAGGCCAATGCAGGAGGATCACTTGAGACCAGGCTGGACAACATAGCGAGACCCTGTCTCCACCAAAAAAAAAAAAACTGCAATAAGAAACAGTGAGTACTAGATATGTTTGCTTTGAATTCTAAAGAATTCTACAATTGACACTTTTGAGTTCTTAAATATCTTTAATTACTACATTTCCTTGAAAACTTCCTTGGTTTTTTATAACCTTTGAATATATCACTTCATCCCATTAAATTTTATATTTTTATTTTACTGTGTCCTTCCCTTCTCAGAGAAGTTTCTGGAACTATAGTGGTCCCTCAGTATATGTGGGGGACTGGTTCCAAGACCCCTGCATATACCAAAATCCATACATACTCAAGTCCCATACTTGGCCCTGTGGAACCCATGTGTAAGAAAAATTGGTCTATCTATATACATGGGTTTCTCACCTCTCAAATACTATATTTTCCACCAGTGTTTGGTTGAAAAAAATCCACATATACGTCTACCTGTACGGTTTAAACTTATGTTGCTTGAGTCAACTGTAGTCTAAATTTATTTTTTCTTGTCTCATTGTTTCCTTAAACTCCAGAAAACTGGCCTCATTCTTTATTCTGAAACTGCCCTTGAAAAGACTGTAAGATGTCATGGCTGTTTTTCAGCTCTAGTTCGTTGAATTTCTCCGTGGCATCTGGAACTGTTAATTACTCAGCTCTGGAGCCAGATGGCCCTAGGTTTGATTCCAGCTCCCCTGCTTACTAGCTGTATGGGTGTGGGCAAGTCCATTCAATCACCCTGGTTTCATTCTCTTTATATGTGAAATGGGGTTAATAGTAGTACTCACATTGCTCTCAATAAACAGTAATAGACTGCTACTCTTACTACTACACCTAGGCTTCCATGCTATCATTCTCTTGGTTTTCCTTTCTCTGTGAACCTGTTCCATCCACCCCTTAAATGATTATTCCTCAGTACTCTACCCTTGGTCCACTGCTCTTTCCCTCCTTGGGTGATTTGATGGAATCATTGTTTTGATAGAATGTTCTAAAGCAGCGTCGCTGGATGCTGACCGTTCCCAAACCTCTACCTGCAGGCATTTTCCTGAGTTTCAGACTGAAATTATTCTGTCCAGCATACCTTTCCCCTTTCTTATAATTTTGATTTCAATTAACAGTATATCATCTACTCAATCACAAAACAAGAAAAACAGGGGTTATACTAAATTTCTTGTCCTAATAAACTCCTGTAAATTTTATCTCCTAAATAGTTCCCAAATCTGCCTTCTCTATCCCTATCATTATACTACATTAGTTTAAGCTCTACGCTTCTGATTCCAGTCTTTGCCCTCCTCCTTAAATCTATGCTCTTTAGCCAACAATTTATATATTTATAATAGTCTATTAATAAATCTGAACATGCCATACTTTCTTATTGGTATACTACTATACATAAAACAGGTCAGAGTTTAGGATGGCAAGTAGAGCCCTCTATTACCTGACCCCTGCAATCTTATAATAGTCTATTAATAAATCTGAACATGTCATACTTTCTTATTGGTATACTACTATACATAAAACAGGTCAGAGTTTAGGATGGCAAGTAGAGCCCTCTATTACCTGACCCCTGCAATCTTCCCAACTCCTGCCAATTTCCACCCCATATGAGTAACACTGCAGCAGTATGCTATACCAGTACCCTGGCATAACTTTCATTATTTATGCTACAATTATCTATGTTTCTGGCTCTGTCGCTAGACATTTCCTGAAGCAGGGACTTTCTAACTTATCTTTGTACCTCAGCCCAACACAGTTCTGGAATATAGCAGACACTTAAGTTTTTATTGGCTGGTGTGAGCGCAGTGGTGTTTACAACTAATTGATCACAACCAGTTACAGATTCCTTTGTTCCTTCTCCACTCCCACTGCTTCACTTGCCTAGCCTAAAAAAATAAAATAACGTTTTTATTGAACTAAAGTGCAGGCCTTTTTTCTTGAAGAAATTATAACTCAATTTAACAGGTACTTATCATTTTAAGAGATTTTTCCCCCAAGATTTCCCTCCAAATTTGTGGGGAACAAGAAATTTTTTTTTCCTATCTCTGCCCCACACTATTTTATTTATATTTAATGGACAGTGAATGATATACTGTGGAAGTTCTCATACCAACAATTAGGTTTAATGCAACTTCTTCACCAATCACAAATTTGCAGGTGACTGTCCGTATGAAAGGTGAGAAGTTCAAACACTGACATGCATACATGCTTCAATCAGTGATTTGAGCCTAGGAATATATTAATGTATACAAATGAGGAAACACTGAACATCACTGAACAATTCTAGTTACTATAATCATGTGAATGAGGAATGAGAGAAACAAGAAAAGTAGGAAAATCACGCTGGATACCCCGTGATCAACGTATTATTATTTTATTTAGGCAAACCCAACGGTGGTCTCTGTTAAAAAAACAAACGAATCAAATACCATCCAAATTACTTAAGGGGGGATGATAATTAAATGATATACACATATTTAAAATCTATTTTCAAAAGGATGTACTATAGGCAGGCAAAGTATCCTGAAAGGTGGAATGGGCACAACCTAAAAGTATTCAAGTATAAGAATAGAGGTGATTTGAGCACTGGGAAATCAGTTAAGTATGTATAGAAATGACTTCAAATGCCTTCCCCCAGAAAGAATTTATTTAACTCTATTCCATGTCTGGCACAGTTGGATACTAGCTTAGTTTGGATATAGAGGAAGAAATGAAAATGACAGTCGTACAACTTTAATAATTTTCTTAGTGAATACTGACATCTTGTTCTAGGTTTTGGTAGTGGGAGAAAACAAAACATTAACAAAAGGGTCTGTCTGTCTGAAGTCTATCTGTTTTAAAAGATGATAATTTAAGATTTCATGTTTAAAATTCCCTCCTAAAAATTTTCTCTGATTTCTCAAAGAAATTCCCACATGCCCTACTCCAGTAAATCATTATTTACTATAAGGTTAAGAATGAATATAATATCAAAAGACACTCTCTATACAAAATCTAAGACCTTAACAAAAGTAATTTGTGGTTTGCAATACACCATTTCAAGAGAACTTCATCTATGTTGAAGAGAAATTGAGTTCTTTTACGTTTTTATAACGTGGGGGAAAAATCTAGTTTGAAGCAGAAAATGAAGATGCAAATCGCAGAGCCATCACAGAGAAATGTATCATTCGCTTTCTTATATACTCATATTTGAAAAAGCAATCTATTAACCATAAATATCAATCAAAATTATATTTGTCAAAAGAATGAAACACGTATTCAGTAGATATATTGTGGAATCTGATCAAAACAAATGCTAACCTAAATGTGAATACACTCTAAGGTATCACTTTAAAGTACGAAACCTTGACAATTTTACTTTTAATAAGAAACACTTATGTATACTAAACATACATATTTAACAGCATAAAGAAGCCAACACAACATTCAAAACAACTTAAAACCTTAACTTTAATGATAAAAAACTAAATTGTCTTCAAATTTGAACATTTTAAAATGGCAATTGCTAGCTGAAAAATAAAAGGGTAAAATTAAAAGGAGTAACGTGGGCTTTCAAAGATAGTTCTAGTTCTCAGAAGAATGTGCTTATCTCAATAGCAAGTAGAATATTTTTAATGACAAGACATGAATTCTTTAAAAAAGCCAAGTTTCATAGGAAAATACAATTTCTCTTTTAACAAACATATTTATATTTTCAATTCACTTCATTAAAAGAAAAAGTCCCCCATGCTCAGGGACATTAATTTATCTTTGTCTAATATGTGTAGCAGCAGCTACACCCAGTGGCCAGAGATGAGTAGTGAAGTTTTCTAGCTATACTGTTATAATTAAAAAGTAAATTCGGAAATAGCCATTTTTCAATTTATTTAAGGTTTGAGGATAAGAGTTTTCTTTCACCACAAATTACGTTTTAAGGAAATACTCAAGAATCTTTGGGAACAAAAGCCTTAGCCCGTAAGCTTGATACGAGGTTCCAGAATAGTTCAGTTAAAAAAAGTAGCTAAAAATAAAACTCGAACCAAAGAGAGAACGTACAGATACTTTATTGCTCACCTTTCACACAAAGCACACCTCCAGCCATTTTCTTTCACAGCTTGACAATGTTAACGTATACAAAAACCCAGCAAGAAGCATCATGTCATGTAGATTTCAGTAAAGGAGAATGTAAAACATAACTCAGCCAGGCTTTTGTTTTCTGCAGCAATAAAAAAGGGCCTCCTGCACTAAGCAAAAATCTGTCTTCCTTTGTAGTGCATTTCTTCCATTACAAAAAAAGTCTCCTGCCTAAAGCAAACTAACTTGTATTTGCTGAGCCAGTGGTATTAACTCGTGCATAAAACAAATTTCGGTTTGCTGTTTCTTCTAGCAGATTTCAAGTAAAAATAAGGTTGAAGGAAGAACTTGTTTTGGATGGATGCAGGTCAGTTGGAATTGCTATACTTAACTAAATGCTTACATGTACTATAGGTTCACAACTTAGTTTGCTTTTATAATCTTTATGGATTTTGGCCGTGTTCAAGGTTTTCCGAGTTGAGCATATGGTACAGTATTCCATCAACAGAATAAGGCTACTGAATGTGCTGTCTGCAGAAGAGCTCATTTAATAGGAACTGACCTAAAGTTCTATCATGGAGCAACTGTGGCATAAGCTCTGAATAAAAAGCCAACCAGGGCAGAACTGTGCTTGGAAAACAGGCCTTAGAATACTTTAAGCAAAACACATATACATGGATTGTTAATATGAGGAAGGTTTCCTAGTAGTAAATCTAAAAAAGTCTAGGCGAATCCTCATTTTCAAAACTGCATATTGAAAACATGAGAACTACTTATTCAAGTAATTTCTTCAAAAAATATGCATGTTCTGACTGTGCAATTAGTCAACTGGTCAATTAAAGGCAATTCTAATTACCTTTTAAAAATTTTTCATAGAAAGGAGAGATGTTGTATGTGTTTCTCAAATAAACAGCATTATGTAAATCCGTTAAAAGAAAAAACCAACAGAACTGAATGAAGACCTACAAATGCTTATGCCAAGCAGGAATCTGCCTGCCACCTGTGGTCTCACATTAATTCAAAATAGAATGCTGGATTCAGGATTCTGAAACTAAGTTTCTATTACTTGAGCTCTAGCAAAATGTAAGGGTCTGTAGCCTCAACTAGTATAATGTCTTCCCTGTCCAAACCCAGAATGATTATACTGATAACCTCCATGCTGGAAGTGCTGCTCGAACTGACCCCCTTGGTGATAATTCTGGCTCCCCCTTCCTCCCCAACCTCCTCCCTGGCCTGCACGACCACCTCGGCCTCCTCGACCACCTCTCCCTCCGCGACCACCGCCTCGATCACCGTGGTGCCCACCATCTTGGTATCTATTGTCCTGCTGGTAGCCACCACCCTGGTATCCACTTCCTGTGTATGACGATGTCTGGAAGCCACCATAACCTCCACCCTGATAGCCACCACTGTGGCCACCATGATAGCCACCTGGCTGGAAACCTGAATCTCGATAACCACCATCTTGGTAGCCACCTCCTCCTCCTCCACTCCCTCCATCTGTCCAGCCTCCTTGATGCTTATTTCCTCTTCCTCCCCCTCGGCCACCGTGGTCATAGCCACCACGTCCACCTCTCCCTCCTCCTTGTTCATGACCTCCTCGTCCTCCATATGAGGAATGTTCATAGCCACCTCTCCCTCCTCCTCGGCCTCCTGCTTGCTGTTGGGGGCCATCTTGCCTTTTCTGCCACGGTGGCATCTCTGGGGGTGGAGCTTCAATTTCATTGGGTCGACCACCTCTGTCAGGAACCCTGCCCATCAACACCTATAAGAAAGATATTTTAAACTATTTTATTTTATGAACTGAAATACATGTATTTGGAGGAAAATTAAAGGTATTCTAATCACCTTATTTATGGCACAGGCAGTCTTTTCTCTTATAGAGCCGCTGCTAGTCCTTAAAATCTTTGACAAGTCTTGTCTTGCTGCCAAAAGATGGGCAACAGAAACAGTACTTTTAGGAGATAAGACTGAACGTTTCGGCTGGTAAACCTTGGCTAATTTTTCTGTCTGACTCTGTTGAAAGAAAAGTGTTCAAAGACAAATGTCAATTTTCAAAATGGCATAAACACTCATGTTAAATAAGTTAAAGATCTCCAAAATATCTGATAATGATATTTACTAGGCGATGGATGCTAGGAAAAATTATAAACTCACCATTGCTCCCACCTAGTCAAGAACTACCTTAAAGTATAGCTGTTGTATTTGCTGATATGGCAAAGAGTGATGGTGGGGAAAGGGGTGGAGTGGGAAGTCTTCTCTTTAGGGTTGTAGGGCCAAAAAGATAAAAAAAGTTCTCCCTGACATTGGTCTCAGATCAAACATATTCATTCTCTCTATTGAAACATAAGAATGTAAACCCACTTCAATAATTTTGCTTCTTAATTTTCCCATCTTTGGTTTCTACAAGGTAATAAATTATCTGTTGAATGACCAAGACCTTTTACCTGGATTATCTCATTTAGGCTGAAATATAACTTGAGTCTTACCAGATTCTCCAATTCTCTATAAACAGACCTTAATATTTGGTCATAGTAAATCTACTATTTCTAAATTCAATTAGCAAATTGAATTGTTAGCTTAAAATATAGTAAACAAATAATTTGAAAACAATTTATTATTTTAGTAATTTTTAGATTTTATAATAACTCCATTTCTCTCACAAATGGGTACTTCCAGTAAAGACTATAAAATTTAGTTTTGTTGAAAAATATTAAAAAGTTGAAAAATAAGTGCTTTTATTATTGTTGAATAGATAAAAGAGTTGCTATTCAGCAAGTCACTAAGGAAAAATTCTTATGTGCGTCTCTTATGTATTTCTCTTGTAGTTCCATTTTATCTGACCTGTTTAGATGTTTAGGGATCATGTCTATAAATACTCTGATCTTTTAAATTATTTAATGTATACCTTAGCTCTGTCAGACCAGCCAAAAGACTGTACAGTGACATCCAAACGTTTTATTAGCAGCTTTCTCCGGACTTCATATTCATTGGCTATGGCTTGGTTAATTGCTTCTATTTTTTCCTAAAGCAAAATCAAAACACCAGTTAGAATTTAAATCTGCTTGATCCTCTGCTTTTATAAAGGCAAAAAAACTGTGTCTGTGTCATTCATAACTGAATTCCACGCAGTTAACACACACAGTCCCTTTTTCATATAATATATTAATAATTAATGAAACGATAGGCAATGAAAAGCTAATTCTCAAATCTTTATAAATATATAAAGTACAAAATTCTTCTTTGGCTTTCCCATAGATCAGTTTGTGATGCTCAGTCCAATTAACTTTTTGGCTTGAAGGCAATCCACTTGGCAATTAGAAACATGCGTCATACTGAATTTCAGTTTATTTTAATCAGCTGTGTGAAATATTTACAAATTATAACATTAAGTATTTCTAATCTTACACAAATGAAATTACTCTGCATAAATCTTGAGATTCACAAAAATGATTCCAAGGATGTCCACCTAGAAAACTACATATTAGAAAACATAATTTAAAAAGCACAATATCTAAGTGTTGACATAAGAGTCATGAAACAGACAATTCCTTAGAAAGTTTATTCAGGATGGTCACTACTCACCCAGTGGGCTGGTCCCATTGGCTTCTTCAATAAAGGCTTTCCCACATGATTAGGTGGAACTTTTGCTAGTGTTTCCTTCAACTGACACAAAAACATAAACGAATGAATAAAAAAATCCAAAAGTAAAACATATCCTCCTCATCTTCCCAATTCCCATCATATCTTGCCATCAAAAGAAGATTCCTGACAGAGGCAAAGGTGGAGGATGTTTTGAAATGTAAATGTAAAAGACCCACAAGACACTCACTTGTCCCACTCCTCATGTGCCTATAGAAGCACGATTCCTTCATTGAACCTAGAACAGTGCCTGACCACAGCAGGCACTCAATGAGCATTTGCTGAATGGATGAATGAACACATAGGAAAATACGGACTATGGATACATTGCTGCTCCCCTGTAGAGTTCAGCCGTATTTGTGCATCATGGTGCCAGTCTACCCCGCAAGACAAATGTACCAATTCTTAAGAGTCCAGCAGATACGCAATAGGGAATAACTCTGCTATAACAAATACCATTTTCTGCTACTCATTAATTTTTCGTTAAAATTGCTTGTTCCTAATAGATAAAAACTCTTATCTGTTGATGTGTGGCATAAAACTAATCCTAATTTATTTTCACATACCAAATTAATGTTAGCAGTCAACAAATCTAGTTTGCCAATTGAAACATATGAGACCCGAAATGATTGGATTTAAAAACAAAATATTAACATCCTTTTCTGTCCAGTCAATGGGGCGGAGGGTGGTAACATTTAATGATAAAGACCTTAAAAATTAATTGCATCAAAGTTCAATGATAAACTAATTTTTAACGGACTTAAATCTTAATCCCTTTTATATTATATCTAGCTTACTTCAGCTTATAAACCAAAGTGTAAAGTTTCCTTTTTGAAAAGAAACATGCTAACATATTTTTTAAAAAATGCTAAAATACTGATTTCTCTTTAAGGTATCTAGGATAAAAACCCAAAACTCAATTAGTAACAATTACTTAATAATATGCACATTAGGTTCCCATTAAGAGAAATTAACTTAATTGTTTCATTTCAAACAAATGTAGGACTATGCCTTTAATACACTACAATTTGGTACTAAAGGTCTTACTTTTTTTTCAATCCCGCTGAAGAATTGGAACATAGTTATATTGGCTGGAGGTTTGGACATTCCTAGAGCAATACATATGCCTTTCAACTCTTGAAAGACCTCACTACCGCCTCCTTCTTGAGCTTTTTTTGGAGGAGCATTCACACAGAGCATTCTGGCAGCTTCTAGTTCTGAGATGAGGTATGCTGAAGTAAACAAAATAAGATTTCAAAATGAGATACAGCTACAGTTATAGTCATAAGTCTGGAGTCACAACTCTATAGACCTAATGATATGTAACTTTTAAAGCTGCAAGAATGGATAAAAACAAGAAAGGAAAACCATTTTACCTGCAAATGATATAACGTATAAACTGGTTATGTAATTTAGGTATTTAACCAATATTAATGCTTAAAGGTTAATTTAAAAATAAGTGATTCTTCTTTGAAACCAAAAGATGAAGGTAGATCACAACTAAAAATTTGGATTCTTCTACTATTAAGGAATCTCCAGAACAGGGGTTGGCATCTGTGAAAAAAATTAAAAAACGGTGGCAGGTGGCCAATTTTTAGTAACAATTACAAATCTTTCTTTTTTTTTTTTTACTTCTTACCACTTGTGAATACCAGTGTTACAATGACCCTACCCTCTTGTCTCCCAGTAATTAGGTAGCCTGTTCAGAATCGGTGTGGAACATTTTTAAGTAGTCGAAGTTTAACTTATAGGAGAAATGGGAAGGCACTAAACTCCCAAAAGTTCCTTTCTCAGTATCCTTGTGTTCCCTTCTGGCTGTTTAAAGAAAGCCCTCTTCCATCTAATATTCTTCTCAGGGCTCCCTTTCCCCCTACTTTCCTCACCCCACTCCCTGCAAAACAACAGCAAAACTTTCTAATCACTTCTTGGCAGAGTGTCCTTTGTGTCAATATCATCCCGTCGTGTGCTGATTTCAGCCAGGTATAATAAGGGCTGCAACCTGCTTCAGGTAATTCAGTTGAAGATATCAATATTCAATCTCATTCCTTTAACGTCCCCAAGGACATTTCAGTTTTTATGAAGATGATTACCAATCATTTGAATCTTAAGATGTCAGGTTACGTGACAAAGTCAGATCCTTCTCACAATACAAGGAAAATGGTTTTGGAAAAAGACATTTTCAAGGCCCTTAAGTCCTATTAAAAGTACAAAAAAAAGAGATCAGCTTGAGTATCTCATTTCCTACACCCAAAGTGTAATGCTAAAAACATAGGGTCCATAATTTTAGCAAATCGTTTCTGAAAAGCTGCCCACTCCTGTTCCAAACAATAAATACAGCTAAGTTTCTGGAAAGGTCATCTTAAATGGGGTTGATACTGTAAAATCTTTACATGTTCCATACAACAAACTGTATTTTTATGAGTTAAAACATCAAAACAGTAAAACCCCACTGTTATGACAATAACCACTGTTTTTATAAATACGGTTTTACTAGAACACTGCCACACTCATTTATTTACTTATTGTCCAGAGCTGCTTTCATGCTACAACAGCAGAGCTGAATAGCCATGACAAAGAACTTACAGCCAACAAAGCCAAAAATCTTATCTGGCCTTTTTAGAAAAAGTTTGCCAACCCTTGTTCTAGAAAATCATATTATATGATTTAATATACTAGTTCTTTAAATTTGGGACAACATAGTTCAGGTATTCACAAAATTAGTTCACCAATATAATTATCATGAAAAAACTTTAACTGTTATCAATGTGTTCAAAGCACAAGGAAAGGCACTAGAAATAAGATTAAAAAACACACAAAAACAATTATTTCTACTGACAGTCTAGTTAGGAATAAAGATATATGCCAAAAAAAAAAACAAGGGTGAATAGTTCTTCATCTATTAGGAACTCAGATATCTGACTTAACTTACCTAAGGGAAATAATCTGAGAACCATAAAAGGCCAATGAATCCTTACTCTGATACATAAGAGTTTTTCAGCCACTCACTGAAAGACTATTCTATTTCGCTAACGATTGTAATGAGGTTCGTTTATTTTTCTCTCTAAAATACAATGTGATAAAAGACTAAAATTATTGAGGTAAGGGTGCTAGAAGAAGTAAACTTATAGCATTAAGATGTGACAACTGATACTCAGAAAGATGAGAAATATTTACACAAAGCAAGTAGAAAATGAGTACACGTACGTAAATACCAGAATGAAAGAGAGGTTAAAAACTGAGGGGAATATATTAGAATGGGGAAACAGCAGAAGCAAAGATAAAGAAAGAAATAATGTGAATGTACGTATGAAGAATTAGAAACACGAGTAACCTTTAGTTGATTTAGTAATTTAATTGAGGAACAAACAGTTATATATTCTTGAAAAGCTTTTGAGGGTGACAGCACATTAAAATACAGTCTATAATTATGATCCCGAGTCCAGAATGATGTAAACTGCAGTCTGCTTAAGAAACAGTGAAGAGTAAAAAGCATTTTATAAAGATTTACATTAAAGTGGTTCTTGTAAGCATCAGCGTTAAAAAGGTCAAACTCTGAGCTCTTTGGAAGAATTAACTATTCAGAGTCATTACTAAGCATTCCACAAGCTCTTATCTTCTTATGTAGATAACATAGTCTAAGTGCAAATATTATAGAGAAGGATAAGCAATGCTACAAAGGAAGAACCAGGTGAGTACAGTTATTGAGCCAGTTATAGCAATTGTACAATTTGAAGGATATTGAATGAATATGTAAGAACTATATGTGGCAATACTAATAGCTAGAAAGCAGTATCTAACCTTATTTGCATACTCCCCCAGTAACACCCATTTGACAGACAATGGGGAAGTTAAGAAAGTGATTCTGGAATAACTTAGTGTTTAAGTATAATGGCTATGAACACATTTTTTTTCTAATTGAACTTTCAAAACAGGAATTCTGCTACTTTTCGGAAATCACAGTGTAGTTGTAAAGATAAACATTTAAAAAATCCTCTTAATTATGTCTGTCATAGTGAGAACTATAATATTCAGTTAACCAAAGCTTAATCTAAATGTGCTTTAGAATGCTATAAAAATTCTGAGTTAAGACCACTGGTTATGTTTAGTGGAAAGTTTATAAAAGGCAATAAAATTTGTGAGTCTACTAAATGTTTTTCAGTGAAGAGACAAACAGTAGTTAGTATATAAAAAACATGCAAGGAAAGAACTTGTCATAAAAATATATTTCCCAGAATGATTAGCAAGTACAAGACCAATCCAAATATTATTCCAGAATACTTACAAACAAAACCAAAAACCCTGAACAATTATTCAACCACAAAGAAATATCAACAAAATACTTTAAGTCATTACATTAACCATTAATTGCATCTAATGAATGCTTAACTCTCCTCAAAGAAACTAATTTCTAAAGAAATTTTTCATTATTTCCATACTATCTTCCCAGTCTATTTTAAAATGGGCATCAAGTCTAAAATACAAAGGTTTAATGTTCACACACTTGAACACTCCAGTTCTACCACTGGTCACGCTAGGTGAAGCACAACGGCCTGAGTACCACCAAAGCTGAAATGAAAGAGTATCAATCATAAAAACAATGCTACCAAGTATACACCCACCATCAGCTCCTAAATACTATTTATTAATAAATAAATAAATAAATACTACTTATTAAAAAAAATAAATAGTATTTTTAATTAAATCCATAATGAAACAAAACAAGAACCACCAGCTTACTAGTCATGGAAAACATCAACAGAAAATAATAGCTACATTCTAGTAGTCATGAACTTACTGAGCAAAAGCAGGCAGTTCTTCTGAACGAGAAGGCGCTTGGTCACATCCCCAGATGTCAGTGAAAGATAGGGACAGTTCATCTCCCCTAGCAGCCCACTCACCTCAAGCTGGAATTCTTCAGCTTCACTTGGACCTTTAAAGAATTAAAATAATCTTATTTAATAATACTGATTGTTTTTTCATTAGCATAGTAATTGTATATTAACTGAAATTTTAAATAAGATTTTCATAACTTGAGTTCCTTTCTCTTTTAATTTATCCTTTCTCGCACTGCTGAAAATGTTCTTTCTTAAACAGTGTTCAATAGGTTATTCCCTTATTGGAGAATTTTCAATGGCTCCCTAATTCCTACCTCATCTGATCTAATTTTTTGTCTGCCTATAAGGATTCTTCACAGCTGCTTATGCTTGCCCTTCCCAGCACATTCAGTCACAATCACCTACTTACTACCTCCACAAATACTCCCTCTATTTGTGCCAGGCCAGTCTCCTCACTGTTCCAGGAACAGCCAGTCTCATTTCCACTTTTGTGTCTGCATTTAAGTTATTCCCTGTGATTGATATGCCCTCTACTTTCTCCTCTAGCAAATCCTACCCATCCATCGAAGCTCAGTGGTCTCGCTCCCTGATGAAACCCTCCTTAAGTATTTTTGCACTTATGATTTCCTCTCCCTGTGAACCACAAAGTGAACCATTTAATTCCTGTACTAATCTCCAGCTGTTTCATTTGTACCTAATATTCCCAGTTAGACTTAATTTGAAGACAGCAAAGATGGCTTATAGTTCTATATTCCTGCAATATGTAAAATACATATATATAAAAAAGTAGAGTTCATTGGGTGAGCCAAGGGAAAAAAAACAATGCTCTTTCCTATTTTCACAACCATTTGACAGACAAAGAGGAAGAAAGAGGAGTAGAAATTAACTAACAAATTTTGAGAGAGAGTCACTCAACCTGAGGTTCACATTCTCATCCATAAGACTATATTATCAATGTTTTGCAACCTATGGCTGGGAACCCTACAGTGTTACACAGAGTTCTTTTAGAGGCAGTTGGGAAGGATGAGGAGAGAGTTGTGCTAAAGGTACCCTCTCTCTACTTTAAGTAGAACACCTACACTTTTTTACCTGTTTTATATGTTGGCTACTATAGCATGTTTCATTTGAACAAAAGGGCTCCAGGTTCAAAAGAGTTATCATCTAGTATTGTTGTTTTCAAAGGTTCCTACAATCTCTGAAACATTAGGTCAAGAGGCAGTAAGTACAGCACAGTGTTTAAGAGCACTGGCTCCTGAACCCGTGACTACCGGGGTTGAATCTGGCTCCACCTCTTACAGGTTGTGTGACCTCAGGCAATGTATTTAACCTCTTTGGGCTTTCTTGGTTAATATATAAAAGTTATAAAACCTGCCTCATAGCGTTACCCTGAGGTTTAAATGAGTTAACACATGTAAAGTACTTAGAATATATGCTCAATAAAAGTAAGCTGCTGCTATCATTATTGTTACATTATACCCTCCTTAATAATTAGAATTGAATGCAATTAACATGTACACATTAAATATACTAACACATAAGATGGTGAGCTCTTCAAAACTGGATTATGTGAGAAAAAAGGGGATTATGTGTATAGTTCTCCATAAGGGTGGGCTAACTGGTGGGCATTTTTTTGGTTTCCTATTATAGGTTTACCTACGGCAGGAGGAAACCAGATGATGCAGTGTCAGGTTCCAAGCTTTTGTCTCTTTTGCAGCACCTACTAGTATTAAAAGCGATAACAAAATTGGCAAATATAAAACAGCTCTCAGCCCCCAAAATCTGAACATGCTGGATCTGGTTGTGACGTATCTAATGGTACATTCCTATGATAAAGAAAGCTTCTTAACAAAGTGTTCTCTGTCTTCCCAAGCATAACAGAATTATATTGCATTTACCATGATATATGTGCTTCTGGAATCTGGTAGTCCTAAGAGAAAAACATCCCAATTTCTAGGTATAACCACCAATCTAGGATCTTAAAATTCATGTTTTAGAAAATGCAGAAAGTTCACATATTCTGTACTTGTGGTCTCCATTTTTCTGTATCTCAGTAATAGGGTCTTTTCAGCCTCCACCAATTTTTAATAGTTACACGACTATATTCTGGCTTTTCAACTTCTGAATTACCTCATCTCTAAAAATAATGGAGGAAAAAATATCTTGGCTCCTTTACAAAATTTTTCTGCACATTTACAAAAAGCTTGAAATTTCAGCTTTAGCACTATTAACGTTCAATTGACAATACCCTAATTTTGTTTTTATATTTTGTACCTAAAAGTGAATGTTTACTTACTGTTAGTTGCTTGTACATTTTCCTCTAGCTTACAGAGCACTCTTAATTCAGACACCAGCCAAGCACAGAGTTTGGTAAACTCGGGGGAACTGGCTCCAGCAGAGACTGCCTGAGACAGAGCGCCATCTTCCAACAATGGGCCCTTGTAACTGGTGAGTAAGAAATTACACTTAAGAATATAAAATCACACAGAATTTATTACAGATAAAACACACCTGTGAATTATTTATATAATTAAGCAATAATTTAATAAAGATAAATAAAGATTATCAACTTCTAAACTTGCAAATACAAATAAAATTTAGAACCATATTGAATCATTAGAAAAACAAGCTAAATGATAACTACATTTCAACCCTTCAAAATATATGTGAATGTTTAACAGAATAAATTATGTCAACTTCTTCTGTACATTTACTGAAAGCTCTTTTTGTAAGTTTATTTTCTTACTATAACTGAATTGAATATTAAAACCAGATTAACAAGTGATAGCTAATTATAAGTTACTATTTCAGAAATAAAACTTATTATAGGTTATCTTGTCTAGCAAGTTTTAGAAATTGGTTTGATGAGACTTCCTTTAAAAGCAAAAACTTTCCAATTAACCATTTATTTCCTTTTTCTATATATAATGACAGTTAAACCTAGTAAGACATAGTAAATAGTACCATAGAAATGTCAAAATTAATTTAATAATTGTTGGCCAGTCGATGAACTGGAGCACCTGAATCCTAATCCTTTGTAAGTGATTCCAATGTAATTTTAAAAAGTATAAAATGTTCAAACATTTATAAAAGACAACAGTAATAATGAACTTCAAGCACCTATATTCTAGAATTTAAGAATTATCAAATAGTAAAATATATTATTGAGATTATTTTATATGCTTTTAAATGAAATATTGATAAAAACACTGCTATTAAAGATGACACATAAGAGATGCTTAAGATAATGTGAAATTTAGAAGGACAAGTATGTTAGAGAAAAGACAATTCTCAATCCCTTTAAAATACGATTATATGTTTATACAGCGTATGAAATGGAATGGAAAAATCATAACACAAAATATGAGATTACATATAGTCTGATATCAGGATTTAAAAACCGCATGTTACTAGACACTGGAAGAAAGAGACTAAGTCTAGAAATTTTTCCTTATGTTTCACATTTAGACTTCATTAGTTTATTCAACATGTAGTTACTTAATTCCTACTGTGTGCAGGTTAGAGATAAAAGGTAGTCATTTAACTTTAATATTTCTCAGTGAGTCCTTTAAAAGTACATATCACTTAATTAAGGCTGAATTTTAATGCTTGAGTGCCACCAAACTAAGTGGTTATGGTTAGTTAGAAAATCCATCTCAATTATTCAATTACAAGTAACAATGACTTTCATAGTGCCCAAGAAAAAGTTAAAAGAGGGTAAAAGAACAATAATGGGAAGAACAGCATCCATGGCCAATTCTTAAGTGATCTCTGTCCATGCAGAATGACCACATTTAAATAAGGTCTACCGCTTCCTCTCATTCCACTCCTCCTTCAACACTATTAAGTGCCATTTCTTCCAGGCAGCTTCTAGGACTTCATTTCCGTTCCCAGTAAAGGGATCCCCCTCAGTGCTCCTCGCAGTATTATTTTCACAGTATCCTGTGAACCTCTCTTCCACCTCACCTTGTACCCTTAAATGCTCAGCAGTCCAACAATGCCAAGAGCAAGTGATCCTCAAAAATGTTGAATCAATGAATGGTTTCATATGTGAACAAGCAATTCAGCCTGAGATGTCCAGTAAAAAGAGACCATTGTGCTGAATGTAACTTTTACTTATGCCCTAATGAAAGAAATTAGTCCCTTAAACTCTGCAATATTTATGAAAATTCAGAGCAAGTTTCAAAGAAAAGAACAATGGTATTTCACTTTGACAAAGATGATAAGCATGGCCCTTTCCTTCCTAAGAACTTCTACCAGGACAGCAAGTTATTAATACTTAAGTGGGTAGACTTTGGGAACCCTCAAGGTGTCCTTTCCTAAAGAAAGGTTTCTCTCAAAGGTTTCCATGTCATGGAAAAACCAAAGGGAAAGTTTTGATAAAGGACTTGTTACTTAAAAATACAACCAGGTAATAACCTGTACTTTGTTTTGACACAGTAGGCAAATACTTAAACACACAATTTGTTTCTAGAACCACGTTTAGACTAAGAGGTTCCAAGTTCTCAAGTTTAATAGAGTACATTGATCTGGGTAACCCAGTGAGGTAAGAATCCCTATTTCCAGCTCCTAGATACTGACAAATTATGGTTGGGTAACTGTCAGGAGGAGAGAAAAAATGGAATACAAATACGCAGGTTCTTAGTGAATGAAGATGGGCTAATGGGGCTCAACAAGGCAGAGTGTCAGAGTCAAGGGAAACTGCCAGTGGTTCCCAGGGAGGTGGTGATAAGTTAGATGCACAAGTGGGCTGGCTGGCGGAACAGATGCAGCGCCCAGACATGTGGCTTAGGGAAGCCTGGGTGCATGCAGAGAATGACTGGGCAAAGGAGAAATTTTTGAGAAGTGGGGTGGGGTAGGAGTAGGAGCTCAAGACGGGAGCAGGAAATTTGGAGGGCAAGTAAGGAAACAGAGACTCAACTTTGGCAACCTCTAGAGCGGGGGCAGGGCAGGAGGATGGGGAGCAAGAAGAGAAGCTCCGGAGTGGGGGGTGGCGAGAACCAGAGCCCAGACAATGACACGCATGACTGACAAACGCCGCGGGTAACTCGGCTGAAGGGAGCAGCAGGCAGGCCCAGGGGCGTCGGGATTAGAGGGCTCCGAGCCGGCAGGACAGGCAGTGGACGTGGCACGGGGGGTCCCGGGGCCATAGGAAAGCGACAGCCAGGAGCCACGGGGTGCGGCGTGGAGAGGCAGGTGTCTCAGACTGGGGCGCAGGAGGTGTTCCCGGGGGACTGGCAGTGTGGGGTTTGGGTGACTCGTGCCCTGGCAGTCTTACCCTAGATCTTCCAACGACTCCAAGATGTCAGTCTCCATGAGGTCACACTCCATGCTACTGTGGTATTCAAATTTCCGAGTCGTCAGGCTCCCCTCTTCGCCGGCAACGCGTACACTCGCGCATGCGCTACTCTCCCGGAACTTCCAAATCGACAGCTGGCGCCTCAGCCCCTGCACTGCGCATATTCCGAGCGTGCGCAGGAAACTTGGTCCCGCCCACCGCCCCGCCCCTGCCGGCTAAAGAATTGCCGGGCCCCACAGTTTTGCACATGCGTATTACGGAAGAGTGAAGCCGGCCGCCCAAAGAAGGGCAGGAGGACCGGCTGCGTGGCAGCTGGGCGTGGGGATCAGGCGAGGTGGGAGCGCTCCAAGCTCCCGAGCTCTCTTTATTGGGTGTACGCATGTGTGAATCTTGGGGGCGAGGCGGGCAGGCTAGGAGCCCGGGGCGGGGTGTGTCGGCCGTAAAACCGAGTATGTGCGTCCCAGATGGTAGATGGGGTGGTTCTCCGCAGTGTGCCGGCGTGTTCTATCCTTAGCTGGGGGTCACGGAGAAGGAAAATTCATGTGCTCCAGTCTTAATTGCCCAGGACAGGTAGATGGGCCAAATGCCGAGAAAGACAGTTAACGTGCCATTTGATTTCCTTGTGGCTGCAGTAGCTGTAGTTTAGGGTTAGGGATGAGTCAACTTTCCTTAGACACGGATGTATTCCAATAGTTGGGTCGTTTCGCACCATGCATTCCCATCTGACTTTTTAAGCCTTTCCCAGACGCTAAGCATCTTATTTTAAGGGGAAAGGTGGAGGGAGGGCTTCATTCCTTAACAAATAGAAGATAATTTATTTAAAAGCTCGTAGTTTAGAAAGTGAATAAACTTTTTGGCTCTAATTTCATTGCTTTTGACATTATTTGCCTGGGCGTAACATTCAATCCACGATGGGGTACGTTTTCTTGGCAGTTAATGAGTGTGTGCTTAGGGATTATTGAAAAGTGAGGAAAATCGTTTTCAAAGTGATGGCATATTTAGAAAATTATATTTAACCATAAGTTGGCATAGTTAACATTGTGTAGGCATTTAATTAAAGAGTTTTCACATTCGTACCAGTAGATTTTATTTTATAGTTCTCAAGCATTTTCGTGTCTAATGAATAAATGTTCCCTTTCCTTAGTAGTACATTTTTTAGCTCCTTATTTTGCATCATCTGAAGTGGGGCAAGGTTATTACGTACCTGCTGTGGCTTGACATGGTATTATTTCCTTGATCCACATTATGATGCAATCATCATAAGGCGATGTAAATATTACATTTTACAGATGAAGACACTAAGGCTCAGTATTTTAATGATCTGTCAATGATCTTAATGCCCCTAGGTATGGAACTGGATTTTGAGATTGGGGCATATGTGAATCCATATTCCTTCTTATTTGACTAGTCAAAGGAGGATTTATAAGCAAAAATGAAAAGTAAGCAAGTATGAAAAGATAGAAAGATTTAGCTACTTGAATTTGTTTAATCTTGTATATATTGTACATAATTACCTTATTGTAATAAAAATGGAATAATTATTTTTTCTCGTAGGATTGTCGAAGGTACTAAACAAAAAGTAATGCTTAATACAATTGGCCAATTCAGCCTAGAAAAAAAAATACACAATCAATTTTGAAAGAAAAAGTGTTTTATTCTTGACTCACTTTTTGATGTTAAGTTGTTGTAAAACATAGTATTAGTGAATGAACCACGATGCCTTAGCTAAGTTTATTAGTATTTTCTTTCTAATGCAGATCATTAGTTTAAATCAAGGGTTGCTGATGTGAGATTTTTTATATGTATTATTATTTAAAATAATTCTATAGTGGCTTTTTCTGTATTAAAACAATGCTTTTAAATAGTTTTCAAAAATTGTCATCATTTCTATAGGATCTACTGGGAATCTTTTGCATTTCATTTAGAAATTGTTTATCTTGTTTGTAACTTATCTGAAACCTAATTCAAACTGAGTTTAACAGAATGAAAGACAATAATCTCGGAGTTAGGGCACTCTGGTTTTTGCCTCAGATTAGTATAAGAAAGAATTTTCTAACACGTAGAATGGTCTTAGAGTTGATTAGGTATCTTTGAGAGGTGGTAAGCTTCCTGTCTCAAGGGTGTTCACCTACAGGCTGAATAAATACTTGAGGGTGCTCTTGCGAGAAGGCACACACACAAGTGCCAGCACAGAACCTTTTACTAACTCTGACAACTTTTGGTTCTGGACTTTTCCCTAAAAAGAATATAAAATGCCAATTAAAAACCCTTCTAGTGTCTATCTTTGAAGAGCTAGATACGGTTTGTTGTAGCAACAAATTGCCACAAATTTAGAGGCTTAAAACAGGACAGATTTATTATTTTTTATTTCTGGAGGTCAGACATCTGAAATGGGTCTCACAGGTTGAAATCAGCAGATGTGTGTTCCTTCTGGAGTCTCCAGGGGAGAATCTGTTTTCTTCCCTTTTCCAGTATCTGGAGGCTGCCTGCCTTCCTTAGTCTGTGGCCCCTTTCCTTCGTAGAAGCCAGTAAGGTCACTCCAACCTCGGCTACTTTGTAGTCACATTCCTTCTCTCTTACTTACCGCCCTCTTACATTTATAAGGACTCCCTTGTGATTACATGGGGCCTGCCCAGAAAATCCAGAATAATCTCCCCATTTTAAGATGCTTAAATTAACCACATCTGCAAAGTCCCTGTTTCCATCTAAAATAGAATGTTTGCAGGTTCTGAAGATTAGGACACAGATAGCTTTGAGGTAGTCCATTATTCTGCCTACCATACTGCCTTTCTTTTTTAAAAATTTATTATTATTATTTTGTAACAACCTGAAAAAGATATCCCAGACACTGCCTTTCCTGGAGAATAGGAATAATAAATGATCTTAGTTTAAAGACCAGACTTTCCTAGGTCTTAAAAACAGTAAAGAGAAATTATTTTTTATACTCGTAGAAAAAAATGTAGGGGGGAAAATTAAAAACTGATTTCAGTGTTTAGAAGAACATCTTTTATGCATAACCTTAAAAATTATTATAAAGAAAAGTTTTTAATTATGTAGTAGTTAAAAGTTTGTACAGCACAGCTGAGATCCTTAAGAAAATTACTTCTAAAATCCATAGAAGGGTAACTTCTTTTTTTATCATGGCAATGAGGGAAGTATAAACTTGAACATAAGGTTTGTCATAAAATGGTTTCTAAGAGTTGATTAAACAGGCATCTAAAATAAATAATTTTTCTTTCTCAAATAAAAGAATGCTGTCTGAAAAATAGCAGCATTTTCCATTTTGAATGAATTTGCCTTTAGAATGACCCTCCAACAAAGAGAAAATAAGAAAGACCATAGATTTGCTCATGTTGCTCATGAAATGCAAATGTGTATATGCTACCAAATAAAGTTCTTTTCAGCTTGCCCAGTAAAGACACAACTCTTCTTTTTCTTAAATGTTAGTATGTAGAATTGAATCTTGTATGATGTCAAATACTTTTGTATTACTAAAGAATGCTGTTTTTGAAATTACTCTTCTGGCCATGTTAGTATATTTTCTGAGCCCCGGCAATTTTTAGAGACTGTTACAAAATTTGAGAACAACATCTTACATATGTTTAAACTAAACAAAGGAAGATATATATATATCTTGTGTGTGTGTGTGTGTGTGTGTAATACAGACACAGAGATATATGCAGATTTTTCCATAATAAAACCTACAAACTTGATTTCTATTGTTCTCCCAAAAAAACCTTCAGCCTAGTTGCCATGTTCTGCCAACCTGTGAATCAGGCATATAGTGAATCAGATAGACATTCATTCAGTTTGGATGCAGTAAGAGTTTATTAGAATCTAGCCCAGAGGTGATAAACTAGCATCCCTACCAGGACAAGAGTTGTATTTTGTTTGGCCTGATTACTGATTTAAAGAATTTTGAGTCAACATTTAAAAATTTGTAGATTTTGTCTAAAAATCAGGAATTCTGACTTTCCTTGGAAAAAAAAAGATCAGCTGACTTGGCAGCATGGGGACCTCATTGCCCATAGAGGCAATGATTGGCTTGGGTTGAGTAGTCTGCCCCTCCTAGCTGGGGCCTGAATCTACCAGTTCCATCTGTTTCTGGATCCTGTCACTCACACAAAATATCACATGCATGTACATCCAGCACATTGCTTGCCCCCTGTGAGTTTGAGATTTCCAATCCTTTTTAGTCTTTTACTTCTTAAACATGTTGATGACTTCCTACCCTGTCTCTCATGGGCCTCTCCTTTTTCCTCTGCTTATTCTAGTCAGATGGAGCTTCTGCTGTTCACTTAACATAACTTGCCATTTCATGGCTCTATACTTTTGTGCAAATTTTTCCTGGAATCTCCAGGAATCACCTGGAAGATTCCTCCTGCTCAATATTTGGGGCTCAGTTTGAGAGAAGCCTTCTCTGACTGCCTTGGGCACTCATTCTCTCTTCCTGAAGCTTCCTTAGCACTTTGGCACAGGCAGCTCCAGGTGAGTGCACATGTATGCCCTCTGCTCTCTGCTGCTTTGCTCATATTCCACCCTGTCCTCAGGGCCCACCTAGGCTTCACTGCTCCGTGAAAGAGGTAGGAGATATTAACTGACAGCACTTGTTGAAATTAATTTTCCTCTCTTCTGTATTTGTAAAGTAGTGGTGCCCAACTTGACTGATTATAACAACCATCTGGCAGACTTAAATGCAGATTTCTGGGCTCTGCCTCTGATAAGTCTATGTCAGCCTTTCTGGGATTGGGTTTAGGGATCTATATTTCTTAAAACCACTTCAGGTGGTTTCATAATTAGTCCTTCATAATTTATCATTTATTAGTGTTTTATTTTTGTGTTGCTTATTTCTGATCTTTTCTCTCCAGTTGCTATAAAACCATATATGTCCTACAAATTGCCTAGTACATTGATGCATACGTAATAGACATAAAAATGTTGATTAGTTGATTGACAAGAAGAAAAGCTTCACTTCCTCATAACCAGATTTTGCTTTCTTTGGAAAGAATAGTGATTCTTTGTAGGGAATAAATAAGTATACAATAATGAATTATGCTCTGAGCTCTCGGATCATTCTGGAACTCAGTCAATGCCTATTTAAAACTTGGCTATTCTGGTAGGGTGATATGTTCTCTGCTGACTTAGATTGTTCTTAGCAACTTTGTCTTTTATTCTAGTGCAGTGATTCTTTTTGCTGTGTGTGGAGGGGGAGAGGGGATAAACATTAGAATCTTCAAAAAGACTTTTCAAGCTCCACGTCCCCCACTAGTTCCCTGAGAGTCACAGCACTGTGATGAGAGATGTTACAGATTAGGAGTGCACTGTGAACAAAACAGAGATGAAGCAGAACAAAGGCTGTGAATCACTATCCTAGGAAGAGTTTGTAAGTATGACTATTATGATTAGATAAATGAACTAGATTTTAATGTTCTCAACAAATCCTAGTCTCTAGTTTTTAGTAACAGTATATACTTTATTTCTTCCTTATCACAATAGGATCAGTGTCTGAAATCACAATAGAGATAAGAAGAAAATATATTTTAAACCGAAACAACTAAATTCAAATCCTTGTGTTAGATTATTCTATGTTTTGGAAACCTTGGGTTAAGTCACATAAATTTACCTCCGAAGGGAGCCTTGGGAGGTCATTTTAGATTAGTCCTTCTCAATCACTTCTAAGAGAGAAAGAATTAAGCCCTACTGCACTAAGGCGTCTGTTGCATGCAATAATTAACTCTTTTCCTATGAGTCTCCTAGAATACCAGCTATCTACTTGGGAGAAATGACAAAAGAGTCACTGGAATCATGTTCTCTAGGGCTGATCTGTCCTGTGATTGAGAAAGGCTAGATTATCTGAAACTCAGTGTTTTTGTTTGCACCAGAATTACCTGTAGCCTTTTTAAAACACAGATTGCCTTTCATGAGTGGAGTGCTGTATGCTAAAAACCAAAAGAGAACACAGATTGCCAGGCCCCACCTTTACAGGTTCTGATTCAGTAGATCTGGGACGAGGCCCAAGAATTTGCATTTCTGATAATTCCAAGGTCCCAGGTAATAGCCGATGCTGCTGGTACAGGGAACATACTTTGGGAACCACTAATCTAGATCAACTCTTACAATGTTTAAGGAAACTCATGTCAATTTGTAAGAATCTGATTTTACATCGTGACCCAGTGCACTTAGGCACACATGTACATTGCACACACACGCAGCTGCAACAGTTTCATGAAACAATGAGCACTCCTTGATATGTGCTGTGCACTGTGATTTTTTTCCTACTCTAGTATATTTATTTAAAAAGGTTGGTTGAGACCTACTAGATTGACTCCCAAGTCACTCACTAATAGGTTGTGGGCAGCACTTTGAAAAACAACAGACAAGGTGGTCTCAAAGTCTTTCCCAGATTTAGCATTTCACCCTCATTTAACAGAGTACAAGAGGACCCCAGGATGGGTGCCCAATAGATGGCCACCCACTAAGGATTCAGACACAGCTGGAGAGGTTAGTGGGAAGGGGTTTGGGACCCAGTGAGCAAAAACCTAAAGCTTAAGGTTTGCCTCAGCTTCCTTTAGCAGGAAAAAACCAAACCAAACCAAAACAAAAAACTATCAGGCACTCAATGAGATTGAGTAACCTTGAGCAGAGAGCATGACTGTACCAGCTTAATCAGGGACACTGACTTGGACTTATCTGGGAGAAAAGGTTCTGAACACATTATAGGGCAATGACACTTAAGTAGGCTTCTGGCCTGGCTCAAAGGAAAACTGAGCCTAATTCCTAGAGTAGGAAAATTGAGGATAAAGAAGAACTGTAAGGGGAAAAAAATTACCACCATAGGGATATGACAGACATTTGAACTACAAGGAAGCCTGTTTAATGGCCTAGAAGACCCGGAAGAGGGGTAGAGTGGTCAGGGAGAAAAGGCATTTGTTCTTTTCTTTGCCAGCTTTATTGCAGTGACCTTGGAAATGGAAAAGCTATGGATAACAATGTCAGTAGGATGGGCACAACACTGATATCAACAGTGACGTCAGGAGCTGTGCTAAGAGATAGGAGCAGATCATTTGGATTTCACTAATGAGGACTGTCTGAAGGCCAAGGATTTTTTAGGGTGATTCGCAATCTGTGATTGTTCACCAGGCTGATTTGTTCTGGGCAGTAAGTTTACTTACTGACTTGCCCTGAGCTGCAAGAGGTGATGAACTGATACCTGAATCCATAGCCTCTGATTCTCGACTTTGTGTGTGTGCATTGTTGTTCTTTGCTGTTTTTAATCCAGGCTGTTTTCTTTATGTAAAAATACTTCTCTGATTGTGAAGTAGAATTGATTATAAGATACCCAATCAATGTAATAACAAATTTTGGGGAAGGCAAAATACTGCATGATATGCACATAAATTTATTTTTCATATTTTTTTTTTTTGCAAGCGTGAAATTAAGTTTATTGAGTAAGGGCAAGAGCAACAGAGCAACAGCAAGATATAGGTTCACAGAGCAAGAGCAAGATACGTTCGCCACAGACGATGAACGGACCTCTCTGTCATAACGAAAGGGCCTCTTTTTCACATTTTAAAAAATAGTACATTCTACAGAATCACAAAGTTTGAGTTTAATCCTTTTGTACATTTAGAGTCTAAAGATTCTTCTGGGTCACTTTTTGCCATTGACAAGCTTGCAGAGCATCACGGTGACATTGGCATCACTTGGGCATGGTGATTGAGCAAGATTAGGTATGAAGAATGACCACCTGGGATGAACTTTATGTGATTGAATGGAGGGTAATGCCTTTCAGCTGCTATGTGGAGCCATGGAAAAGGACCAGATTTGTGGAACAAGATGATGAGATAAGTTTTGGACACGCGGAAACATTTTGAAACATTCCTTTGAGACATTCAGATAGAGCTATCAAATAAGCAAGTGGATAAAAGTGTCTGGGATTGAGTGACATGGTCTAGCAGGCGATGTAAATCTGCGAGTTGCCTCCATAAGGGTGGGACTTGAAGCTGGAATGTGGATGGGATTACCTAAAGAGAGAGGACAGTGAGAAAGGAAAAGAATATTGGACCTTGAGAAAATCCAGTATTTGTGGCAGACAGAAGAGGTGCAGTGACAGGGCAGATAGAGAACAGGAAAACCAGAGGAGGGCTGGACTATGGAAACAATGAACAGAGAATTTCAGAATGTGACACAGTTTCAGCTGTGTTACATGGTGTTGACAGGTCCAATAGGATTAGGATAAAAAAATCCAATTAATTTAGTTCCATAGAGTCATTGATAACCTCGGGAAGAGCTGTTTTAGTGTAGTAACGGAGGCTAACGTAAGACTGGAGTATGTTATGATGAATGAGAGGTGAGGAAGTGAGGATGGTGAGTATAGAAAAAAACTTTTGAGAAGTTGGGTTTTTGTGAGGTAAGGATGAAAGCAATAGGGATGTTGCTAGACAGATGTATGGACTCAAGGAAGTTTTGTTGTTGCTTTTGCTTTTTGTAATTTGATCATATTTAAGAGCCAGTAAAAAGGATCTCACTAAGAGCGAGGTATTTTATAAAAGCAAGAGAGGAGAAAATAGATCACAATATTTTTTAGAGGTTGGGAGGGGAGAGGATGAAAAGTATTAGGATATGGATAAGGCTTAGAGGCTGGAAGGATGGTAACTCATGTTATGCAGTGGTGAAACAGTTGATAAAACGATTGCCTGCAATAACCTGGGAGAAGTATCATACATCTAATAAAGTTTGGCTTTAGGCAATGAGATGGCAAAGCTGACTATTAGAAGCTTATGTGGGTTTCTATTGGTTGAATTTGCAAGATATTATCAGAAAGAGATGAACTCAGAAAAGAATTGCTGTGTTTACAATCAGGAATGAAACGGAGTGGAGAAAGTCCTCACACTCAGAGACTTATTCTTGGAAGAAGCAATTGCTTTTCGACCTCAACTAGAAAAAGCTAATACTAAGAAGGCTTCTGAGCAGCAAAAGCTGGTAAAAACTGAGCTTCGTGTCAAGGGTCAAACTCACTGATGTTAAAACAGCTAAATGAACTAAGGAGCTTCAGAGTAAACATCCAGGTAAATGTTTCCAGCCCAGTAAATCCCTTCAGTGACTCAGGGAAAGAGATTAAATGTGGAGCGCTCCCCCTAAAGCCTTATAAACCGCAGATATGCACGATTAACTTGTCAGAGAGTGTGTCTTGAGGGAAAGAAAGCAAAGGAATGTATCTTTTAGGAGAACTCTGTCTAAAAAAATAAAATAAGAATTGGGGATGTTGAACTGACAGGAAGCAGAATATTCGAGGCCTGTTTCAAGGAGTTGATGTGGAAAAGGAACTACACACCTGAACCCAGAAGCCCATGACACGCTGAGACTTAGCAATGATCTTGGGTCCTCAATTCATGTGGGCGGGAAGTAGCCTGAGAAAACTGCTCAGTACTCAAGGAGGAGTGGCTATCCAATTCCACTTTGGGTGTGGCCAAGGAGGGTGACGGAAAAGGAAGAACCTCCCAGAGGCTGGAGCCAAGGGTCATCAGAAGGGTCTTATTCCACAGGTTGTGGAGCCAATGGGAAGCTTCTTTCAGATGCTGACTATATCCATCCCTATTGGAGAAAGGAGCAGAAGGTGGGTCCATTTGACTAATGGTGAGATGGACTCGAGTTATGACTTTATTTATCGTTGGCCTCCATATACTCCCCTGCTAAAGTGTGGTAGGCATGGTGGCATTTTGGTTACCTTCACCCTGGTGTCAGCTCAGACTGTGTCTCTCACAGATCTGAGTATATCTTCTGATCTGTGAACAGTTATTCTGGAAAGTGGCCAAATGTGTATGTATTCGTTGAAATACTATTCAGAAATGAGCATGAACAAACCACAACTACACACAATATGGATGAATTTCACAAACATAGAGTTGAATAACAAAAGTAAGACACAAAAGAGTACAGAGTACAAATGATTCCATTTATATAAACATCAAAGACAGGCAAAACTAATCTATCATCACTGAAGTCAAGGTATTAATAGGTAACATTTGGGAGGTTAGTGACTGAGAAGGGAAAAACGTGGGGCTTCTGAGATGTTTGTAATGTTCTGGTTTTTTTTTCCTTAGCGTTGTTTACATTGTTTTTCTCTAAAAATATATCAGTAAGTCAAACACTTATGACTTGTGTACTTTTCTGTATATAAGCTATACTATTAATATTCTTATATAAGTCTTCGTGGGTGTGTCTATACTTATATCCATATATTCATTTATTTTAGATAAATACCTAGTAGTAGTGTTATAGGGTTATAGGGTATGTTTAATATTTTTTAACTACCAAGTTTTCCAAAGAGGTTGCATAGCATTTTACCTTCCTACCAGGATTAAGTGAGAATTCCAGTTGCTCCACATCCTCGTCAACCCTTATTCTTGTTTGTCTTCTTCATTTCAGTACCATTCTGGTACATAGTTGTAATTTTTTAAATTTAAAATTTAATTTTGTTTTTATTTTTTAGAGACAGGATCTGGCTCTGTCACCCACGCTGGAGTGCATGGCTTGATCATAGCTGAATGCAACCTTGAACTCCTAGGCTCAAGTGATCCTCTAACCTCAGCCTCCCAAAGTAGCTGTGACTACAGGCACACGCCAGCATGCCGGCTAATAAATGTTAGTTTTTACTATTTTGTAGATATGTGAAAAAAAGCTTGTAGTTCTTTTCTGTAAGCCGTACATTTGGATAAGAAAAGAAAGATAGCTCCTCTATTACAGATAAGAAACTGATGCTGAAAGAGTTATGGTTTTATATTTACACAAGGTGCTATTAGAAATTTACAGTAAGAGTTATTCCTCTTGTATAGCATGGAGAATTCACCTGGCCAATTACTTGTTTGATAAATTTGCCAATAAAAGAGTTCATTGAATAGACTTATCAATTGTAATAAATGTACTACTCTGGTGGGGGATGTTGATAATGCAGGTATCAACCTAAATAACAGAGAAAGACTCTCTAAAAGAAAATGATATTTATTTGGGAATGGGCATTGTAATGGGAATATGTGTGCCATAGTAAATTATGTGCGTATTCGGGGAGGTAAAGGAGGATAAAGGTTTTTAGAGGAAGAATGAGGAGGATTACATAGTTGTTTGGTGAAAATTGTCTTAGGCTGCGAGGATCAATAACAAGGGTAGTGCCAATCTGAGGTTGGACAGGCAGTTGCTGAGCAGATGTCCTTGCAGAAATACTTTTTTGTGTGTGTGTAAGGTTGCATGCAATGTCCTTTGTGGTTTTTATTTGCTTTTATGATAGTTCTTGTTATCAGGCAGAGCTAATAAAGGTAAATTGTATTCACAACTTTCTCTTCTTATTCTTTCTCTTCATATAAAAGTAAAAAAACAAACAAAAAAACAAACTTGAGTGGTACTAGGGAAATAAAATTCCAGGAGAGGATTCTCCATCTCTCTTTGTCCATGATCTCTCTTTCTCAAAATACTTCGAGGTTATGTACACATTACTTTTATGGGTTATCTAATTTCCGTATCACCCAAAGTAATCTTAAAATTCATAATCTAATGAAATGAAAGATTGTTGCTACTGAAGGGTATCAGAACATGTCACCCCAAATATGCCACTCTGGCATATTGATTATTTTGAGCTGAAGGGAGTTGAGAAAGAACAGATACAAGAAGAATTCTCTGCTCTCCTCCTTCTGCCTAAAAGCAGGGCATAAATTTTCCCCCTCTCCTATGCCAGATTGAGGAGAGCAACACATCACTGAAGATGGGGGAGCTGGTACTGAGACGAGTCTGCATAAACAAATCTTACTAAAATAACCCTAACCTCCCATTACTTCCCCTCAGATAGTTCCTATTCACTTTTCCACAATCTTTTGGCCCCAGAAGCCCAAACCCCCTTTCTTTTATTTAGTCACTTCTCCATAATTTATTGCCCTTTGTTAAAATAGTGTGTAAGCCTCTGAGTCTAACTCCTTCTTTGAGTTTTCACTTCTTTTCTGTGAAGCCCCTGTGCACATAAAACTCTTAACATCAATAAAATTTGACTCACCATTAATTTTGTACTAACTGATCAACACTTGTGTGCACATATGGAAGTCACATTCATCGGGTGTTGGGCAGGTGGGAGGGGGAAGGAGGGGGATGGATAAATTCACACCTAATGGGTGAGGTGTGCAGTGCACATGGTCGGGGGGACGGACACGCTTGTAGCTCTGACTTGGGCGGTGCAAAGGCAATATATATAACCAAAGTGTTTATACCCCAGAATATTCTGAAATTTAAAAAAATGATCTAGTTAAAAAAAGTAAAAAATAAATAAAATTTGTATTCCTTTTCTCCCATTAATCTGTATTTCGTCAGTTTAATTTTATGGGTGTCAGTTACTAAACCTAAGAGGGTGGAGGAAAAACTTTTTTTCTCCCCTATACTATATTCTCTTTATTTTGCAGTTACTAAGTAAAACTCTATCCATTTCTCACCCCCTTTCTACCAATAACATTGATCCCTACAGCCCTCTTTTTGCTTATAGTTCTAGTCAGTACAAATATTTCTATTTAATGAAAGAGGCTCAGGAAGAGGAGAAAGAAAGATCCTCTCTGCACTGCACCTTCTGGGGGAGAGAGCTTTCTGTATCACTGAAAGCATTCCAATAATCTAATTTGATAAAGCACTGGAAAAATTCATTAGACTCCCAATCTTGATTTTCTGTGCAATAAAGAGATTCCTGTGAATATCCATAACTGTTTCTAACTTGTTTCCTGCTAATCTCAATCTGTCCTTGGAAGCAAAATTTAAACAAAGAGAACCTGTAAGATCGCAAAGATCTTGGAAAATGGTGCTGTGTTCTGTGAGAATAACCTTCAAAGAGAAACATATAATTCTGATTGTTTTTCTTACTTGTTATGTTTTTTGCCTTGATAATGTTGAAATTGACATCTCTATATTCCTAAAAAAGGAAAAATATTTATGAGATATTTTTCTCAAATCAGTGGCCCCTTTTTTCCCCCTCATGTGGATAGTGAGTAAACTGCTAGTTTTCACCCCTTAAATATGACTAACAATCTTATTTTAATGAACAGTTGTTGTATATACATATATTAGCTCAAATAATTAAAATGATTTTCTTTATGTAATTGATATGACCTGTTTCACCAGCTTGGGGGTAAAAATCGCTACATACTCTTTATCCTCACATGCTTTATTTGGTGAAAAATTAAATAAATCCCACTTTGGTTTTCTTCTGCTCTTCCCAATTGTCCAAGAACCCTTGGACTGAAGCTTTAGTGCTTCCACACACTAGGGAGATAGCAAGGTGGGAAGTCCAATCAGCTCTTAGCTGACGGTTGCCTCAGTTGCTGTCACTCAATTATGCTGTTAAATATCTTGGACAGCCTGATGAAATCTTGTGTGTTCCTTCAGTGATCCCCTTCCTGGCACAGAGCCTTGCAAAGGCTTCTGTTGGTGCTCTGGGCTTTGGCTTCAAGGTTACATTCAAATGCTCAAACCGATAGCCTGACACTGCACAGCAGTGTATCCACAGGGGCTCAAGACTCAGCACCACTGGGAACCAGGGTCATCCTCCACCCTTTGTCTTTCACTTGAGCCTGCTCTACAGCCCAAACTCCCTGTTCTCTTGCAGTTATTCCACTTTGGAGCTCATGACATCTTTTTTGGCCCAGTGGACTAATGTCAAGGCCACCCTGGTCCACCCAGTTCAGGTGGGGCTTCAGTATCCTCCCCACCACACCTCCCAGGTCTTGGGATCTTTAAGCAAAGTGGTCAATCCTTCCTCTTGAGTGCCATATACAAAGGGGACTTAGGTGGATGGGAGCACTAAACCCACAGGATTCTGTCACATCTTCCCCCAGGACAATGGCTGAATGCTTGTCTTACACCTGCATCACGCAAAGAGCTGCGATTCAAGAGAGAGCTCACTTAACAAAGACAATCATCTCCTGTGTGAATTGTGCCTCGACTTTGGACCCAGAGGTAGCTATCATAATATTAAACTTTTTCCTCATCTGAGACTCTAAACATTTATCCATGACCAACAGAAGGAAGGATTTGAGTCCTGGGCATACAAAAGTAGGTATGAGTTTTAAAATGTGTGTGTTCATATTGCCGACTGGAAATTTCTGTGTGTACCACAAAACAAATTGGACCTCTGTCTGAAGAATATAGGGGAGAAGAGAACTTTTCCTCTACCCACTCAGGTTCAGTAACTGAGGGCCTGTGAATTAAACTAACAAAATACAGATTAGCAAGAGAGAAAAACAGAGTTTATTTATGCTTGCAAAGTACCTACACAGATAGTATATGTTTGCTAAAAAGACAAAAAGAATAAGCAGTTAAAAATGGGTGAAAAATCCTAGGGACTAGTGTGACCTAAACTATCAAAAGCAGACAGGTGACCTTTGATTAAATCCATATATTATCTGAAAAACTTTTTCATACAAGCCACTGATGGTCTCTGCTAACTAGCTGAATTGACCTTAATTTTAAAAGTTTGATCCCTGAGCATCTTCAGTTAAATTGTTGTATACTTCAATCAGGATATTATTTACTCTACCTTACAAATAAACCAAATATTTTGTCAACAGGATGAATCCCATCTTAAAGTAAAGAAAAGAATCAGTGTGAGGAGAAGAGAAGTATAGTGAATTATTACTTGTGTCCCTCAGGAAATTTGTCCTGTTAACCAAGTGGTTACTGCATTACTGAGGTTACTGCTTTATTTTTAGGGAGTTGATAAAGCAAGAGAAGCTGTTGCTGCATGTTTATAATGTGGACTCAGTTATAGTGTCTTAGTATATCCCCTACAACTCCCAACACTCAGCAGACTTGTTTTTATATTTTTTTGCTTCCTTGTACATTCTTACTACATATTTTTTGACTTCAAAAGAATGACATCTTTAGACCTGTTTCAGAGTCAATGATGATATTTTCTTTAGATAATTATTACATTATTTGAAATATAACCGTATTATTTTGAATTCAAATAAATTTCTGTGCTGATAAAAAAAAAGTACATACACATGGGAGTGCTCAGTGACGAATAACTCAAAGGGGTGGTACCATTTTAATAGTTAAAAGGGAGGAGGAGAAGGCATTTATAGGAAAACAAATAACTTTTTAGAAAGATAAATGAATCCTGTGGAGAATAGATGGGCAATTTGATAGTCTCGTGACAATGTCTGTTTAGGTGTGGTGCCCAACTCACTCCTAGCCTCTGAGAAGACAAGAGTTGCTCCTGGAGAAAGGATTGATGACAATTAGTTCTTTTGGGAGGCCCTGCTTTTAGGCAGGTAAGTGATTTCAGGAACCCAAATGCCTTCCTCTCAAAATAATTTTTATGTCCCAGTGGCTATTTTGAGTTGGCATATTCTGATCACCTTCAAAAGGACCAAATCATTTGAACATTATAAAATATAACAAAGTTTAAAAATATGTAGAGAATAGTTTCTCTCCCGTTCCTTTCGAAGAAAAGTATAATTCACTTTAAGAAAGTTCAATTATAAAATAATCCAAATATCCACTAATCTCCCTAGATAGCTAACCACAATTAATTTTAACCCTAAATATGTGTTTATTCCAACGGATCTTGGACAAAGGAGCTTTGTGATCATGGAATTCCCTTTACTTTGAAACCTCAGCCAACAGCAGGAATACATTCTGATGTCAATGGACCTTGGCTGGTGTTTCTTATTGGTCAATTTCATGGTGCCTGCTGGCATGGGTTGGGAGAGGGGGCTGGTGGCCCACGTGTCATATTGGTATAAGAAGTGAAAATGCAATTAACTCACATAATGAAATCTTGGCTTCTTGCTTTTAATTTTTCTACTCTTTGGGTTTTAGTTTGTAGTCACTAAAATCTTAACAATTTTCTTTTCTGTTTGACATATTTTTATCCACACAATAGCTTACCAGATTGGTTTATTCTAATATCCACTCAAGACTGAATATACATTATTTTTTTTTAACTGGAAAGATAAAATTTAGAGAAAGTATCATTTTCTAGTCAATTATGTGCCTATGCGTCTAGAAAAGACAAAAGATAAGATGACTAAACCCTGATGAAGTGGAAAATATTTGTATTTTGTTTAAATAACTATGAGTGCCATTGCGTGTGGGGACACTTAGTTTTTTATTCTTTGCTGCAACAGATACTCAACAATCGCCTTGGAATAGTGTCTTTGTTCTGTGGCTATTGAAGTTTTCCTGCTGGTGGCAGATGGCAATTTATTTTTAAATTGGCCTGGACAGGGAGACTTTTTTTTTTTCCTTGGCTATGGTGATGATTTCAGGAAGACAAGCCCCCATAGAATGTTAATTCTGGCAGGTTAGATTTTTCATGTAATCTTAATTGGAAGAGCCGGGAATAATGACTGTAAGTTGACCAATAAATACTTCCCACTCGGGAAAGATCTACTCTGAGTTGTTGCTAATGATGTCAAGGTCTCTAGCTTCTTCTACAGCTGATGACTGTTATAAATTCAGACTTCTCTCTCGTGCCTTATCTTGGTAGATATGCCTTGAAGACCCATTCTCCCTCTGCTACCACAAGGCCTCTAAACATTCTTGCAAAACTGCTCTTTTATATTTATGTTTCCTTGATGACTCCCCTGAGCCAATAGCAACATCTGCTCCCACAGTTTGCAGGGCATTAAAGCAAGAGCTCCTCTCAGCACTATTTGATCTATGACGGACACTTCCTATCGACAGCATTTTAATCAAGTTCTCTCTTCTCACCTTCTAAGGAGAAGTGTTTTTTCTGCATTGTGGTATTGACACATAGAGACTCTCACCAGCTCTGTCTGTAAATTCATAAGAAAATTAGTTTACAGTTATGAAATAATACATTACATTTTCTTTAGCCAGATTTGTTTCTGTCAAAAGAGGAAGATTTGCTATTTGCCTAGGAAGGGCGGGCTGAGGTGGTTGTGCTCTTTGTTAGAACACAGGCTAACACTTTGGCAGTGCCTCCCTGTGTGTGTTTATTCATTTTCAGATAAGAAGACATCTATCTGTTATGGAGTTTATGCCACGTAAAAAAGTTTTTGCTAAAACAATTCTGTACATCCAAGCTGTGCTTTGAAACTCTCATTCATTTTATGGGAATTTTATTTCTGAAATGACATTCGTAATCCACAAGAAGTAAATGACTTCTTGTGAAGTTATTTCAGAGTACCAAAGAAAGGAATCAATAAATGCGCAAGGGAAATGAACAGAAACTTTTCAAAAGAAGACAGAATAATGGCCAGCAAACATATAAAAAATGCTCAACATCTCTAATCATTAGAGAAATGCAAATCAAAATCACAATGAGATATCACCTAACCCCATTGAGATTGGCCTCTACCAAAAAATCCCAAAACAACAAATGCTGGTGAGGATGTGGAGAGACAGGAACACTCTTACACTGCTGGTGGGACTGCAAATTAGGGCAACCTCTGTGGAAAAGAATTTGGAGATACCTCAAAGAACTAAAAACACAAATACCATTCGATCCAGCAGTAGCACTATTAGGCATCTACCCAAAAGAGCAAAAGATATTCTATAATAAAGACATCTGCACCCGAACGTTTATGGCAGCACAATTCACTATTGCAAGGGTGTGGAAACAACTTAAGTGCCTGTCAATTCATGAGTGGATTATTAAAATTTGGTATATGTATATAATGGAATATTACTCGATCATAAGAAACGACAGTGATCTAACACCTCTTATATTTTCCTGGATTGAACTTGAGCGCATTATCCGAAGTGAGGCACCACAAGATCGGAAGAATGGGCTCCACTTGTACTCGCCATCAAATTGGCACTAACTGATTAACACTATGGTGCTCACATGCTAGTGATATTCTCCAGGGATTAGGGGGGTGGGGGGGTAAACTCACAACTAAAGGACACGGTGAGCATTGTAGAGGGGAAGCGCACACCTCTAATCCCCGCTTGGGTGAGGCAAAGACATAAAATGTACCAAAATGTTTGTACCCTCATAATACCCTGAAATAAAAAAAATAAAAAAAAATAAAAAATACCTTCACCACAACATCTAGATTGGCATTTGAACAAATATCTGGGTACCATAGCCTAGCCAAGCCAACACATAAAATTAACCGTCATACTCACCTAAGTAGAATCATGCACTATTTCTCCTTTTGTGTCTGGCTGATTTCACTTAGCATAATGTCATCAAGATTCTTCCATGTTGTAGCATGTGTCAGGTTTTCCTACCTATTTAAAGCTGAATAATATTCCATTTTATGGACAGACCATGTTTTGTTTATCCATTCATCTGTCAGTGGGCTGCTTCCACATTTTAGCTGTTATGAATAGTATTGCTATGAACGTGGGTGCACAAATATGTCTTTGAGTTCCTGCTTTCAATTCTTTCGGGCTTATACTCAGAAATGGAATTGCTGGATCATACAGCTCTCACCTGTTTTTAATTTTGAAATCGTTTACTGGATGTTAGACTTCTTGGATTGAGTCTCTAATTTTCATATCTTTTTTTTCCCCTCCTGTTTGATGTTCTTTTTTATTCTATTTTCTGGAAATTTTCCTTTGCCATGGTTTTTAACTCTTCTTCCTGTTTTTGGACTTCATTTATGTTTCTTACGTTGAATAAGCACTGCTTTGTTTTTGTTTTTTTGAATAAGGACTGCTTTGGAATTAAATCATGAGGCAATTTAATTTTGTTTACTACTTTCCCTTTATTATTATGTGTGGCTAGTTCTTTCCCTGCCCTTGAATGAAATTTAAGGCCATTCCCATAACTTTCCTCATCATTTTCAGATAACGAAAGATGCTTTCCAGATCCATGTTATAGTCAAATGTTCAATCTTTATTTCAAGTTAAATTGTCTTTCTTTCCCCAGTTTACACTGCTGCAGATAGGATGTCTGAAGTCGGGAAAAAAGAGAGTATAGTCTGCTTCTTTTCTCTTTATTACCTTTATTAGGCACTTTTATTCCTTTCCTCACATCATTCTAATCACGTTTTCTGATCTCCTTCCCTTCCAGGTTAGGAATCTTTGAAGGGATAGAAGGAGAAGGAATCAGAGACCTGTCCATGGTGACACTAGAATCAAGATGTGTGATTTCTTGTAGGTAATAATTTCCTATATGATTTTATGAGAAAACATAGGCATTATGTTTTTTTGCAAAGTAGTTTATATATTTTATAATCTCATTAACAGATAGGAAATGTTAGAATGTAATACTATTATAGTACAGCATTTCAATTATGCTGAAGCATCAGCTCTTCTGAGAACCCTTCCAAAATATCTCCACAACCCCGTCACCCTCCAATGGGGTTAACCTTGTCCATATCCTCCACCACAGCTGGTGCCTACTTCTGTTTTACTCCTAATAGACTGCATTGGCATCCTCTGTTTGCTCGTCTGTTTCTCTTCCAGTCAATAAGCTCCCGAGGACTTCATATCTCTCCAGTGCCTGGGTTATAGTGTTGTTAAATAAATTTCCACTGAATTGAACAGACAGAGTTCAGAGGCCAAAAGATCAAAGATTCTTCAAAAGAAGCCCTCAAAGTGAGTGTGATTCCAGAAGAGAGGCTGTTTGTCTGTTTGGAAAGAACTATCTCCGAACCCTGGATTATGGTCTCTGGCCCCATCCTCTTTTTCCCCCTACCTCAGTGAGTAGGGGTGGCAATTTTGTTGACTCTTGGCTCAGGACTGCCTCTACTGAGTAGGCATTAGATGACAGCACTCAGAACATTTTCTTCCTATTAAGGAAATTCTGATCACAGTGATCACGCTCAGATACCTGAAGAGTTGCTAGAATCTGATCTCTAAATACCTGGGGAATTACCATATTGTGAAAAAAATCAGTCTGAAAAAATAAAAAGAATAATGAGATGCGCTTGTTTGTAAATATTTGGCTCACCTCTTTGAGAGACATATCTTGAAGCTATAAAAGTGTACGGTGTGTTTTATGGGTTTTGTCTTCATAGCTCTATAAAATCATAGTTTTATTGGTGTGAGCCCTCTGTGTGAAGTAAATGATAGATAAGCAGATGATCGTTTTATTTCACGGTCGAGACAAGATGTGCTGGGCTTTATTGCACCTAATCTCCCAGTGAAAGAAGAATTTTAAAGTGCATAGCAGTTAATTCTCTTTGGCAGATATGAGCCGTAAACATGTTTTCATCTGCTTTCTGTTCTTATTAAATTAGAAATTTTCAATGGTAATAAGTTTGCACTTCTTTAATGGAGAATTTGAAAATATATATATTTTTAAATCTATCTTTCCTATTATTCAGATGGCTGGAGTGATTTGGGATTATATCCCAAGTATTAATTAGTTTCAGCATATTGCTATTATTGATGTAAATGACATTTTGGCTTAGATTCGTCACCATAGTCTAAACAGTGATTCTCAATCACCCCAACCAGAAAAGCGCTCTTCTGTCTTGGTGCTACTCAGTCACCTTTTGTCAACATTTCATAAATAAAGTTCCTATTATCGGGGGCGCTTTGTATAATAACATGGCTGATTCCCAGGCTCCCTTTGAACCCTGCAGATGGAACTGCCTCACTTTGACTAGTATAGGATGGAAAATTGATTTTCTCTTTTGTGTCATGTCTGAGAAATAGCTTTTGGCTTTATGGTGTGCTGAGCCTACAGATGATAAGGTAACATCTAGACTCAGTGTTAAACAGTGCTGCAATTGCTTAGAGATGCCTCCCCGGGGTCAGGAGTGGGAACACAGAGGATATGTATGTGCTGGCCCTGTCTGCACTCTCTCCTCATGTATCCTGATTTGGGAATCACGAAGTTTTCTATCAGGGAGTTTGTGGAATGCTGTCAATTGCTATGGGCCTGTCTTAGTGCATTTACACTGCTATAACAAAATGTTGGAGACTGGGTGATTTTTGAAGAACAGAAACTTATTTTCTCACAGATCTTGGAGACTGGGAAGTCCAAGATCAAAGTGCTGGCAGGTTTGGTGTCTGGTGAAAGCCTGTTCCTCACAGATGGCACCGTCTAGGTGTCTTCACGTGGCGGAAGAGCAGAAGAGGAAAAATGCACTCCCTCACGCCCTTTTATAAGGGCCCTAATCCCATCCATGAGGCCTCTGCTGTCATGCCTTAATTGCCTCCTGAAGGCCTCACCTCTTAATACCATCACATTCGGGATTAAGTTTCAACATACGAATTTTGTGGGACACATTTCAGACCACAGCAGGACCCAATAGAGGGAGAGAATTTGTGATCATAATCACTGCTCTAGTTAGTAGATGACATAAACATTGGGGGGAGGGCAATTGGAGACCACCCCAGAGGTCATGAATTTTAGAATAGGTATAATTCCATAGGAGCACCATAAGTCTGCAGGGTACCCATTAGGAAGGGGACTCAATTTCACCGGCAGGCTGTCTTCTCTCCCTTCTCAATTTCTCTAAGCCATTTCCAATTTTTCAGTCAAAAGTATTTGATCGGAGTAAGAGAACATACAGCCCTGCCAGGAAACCCTACATGAAAAATGCTATAGAGAAAGAGGCTCACGTATAGTGGGATGTCTTGTGGCAAGAGCCTCCACTTGATCCCAAACCACTCTATGAAGTGGCAGTCCAGTGTCCACAGGTTACCAGAAGGCCTGGCCCCTGTCTTGCAGGCCTTTGCTACCTGAAGGGGAGAGAGGGAGAGAGACACGGAGAGAGAATGTGGAAATTTGGTCACTAGATGGATAAAGATGGAGATGCTTTGAGAAAACAGGAGGGTTGATTGAAAGCTGTTATCTAAACTTATAAGTTTTTCTTTTTAATTTCTACTTCTTAGGGAAACATTGGTCATTTATTGCACATCTCTCTGACAGAGAATTCCAAAGAAGGTTTGACCTGTCTCTTCCAGTTTCATGAAATTGTGCTCGCACAGACAAACCTAGTTTCCTTGTTGGCTCAGTGATCCCATCTTTCATCATTTTATACCTCAGCAAATAGCTTGTAATTTTCCATTCTCTTCCCTAGTCTTTATGCTTTTGCCAGGTACACAAGTACAGGTACATTAATGGACCTGATACAAACTTATTTGTAAATTGGGGGTATCATACTTATCTCATAGACTTATTACAAAAACCAAACAACGGTTCAAAGCTCAGATATTAGAGTAAATCACCTTAGATTCTAATCCAGGCTCTGCCTCTGGCTGCCTGTAATTTCAAACATTATTTCATGTTACTTAAGCCTTGTTTTTTCATCGGCAAAAGGAGGAAAAGGTCATCTGTCCCTCCATACTGTTGAGAGGATTAAATGAGAAAACCCAAGACCATTTGAGAGGGCAGTGCTTGGCACATAATTACTGAGAGAGTGGCAGCCACTCCTTGAGAGATGTTAGTTCCTGTAGTAAACCGTGGGGTTTCCCACCCATACCCCTTAACTGTGCCCGCCATACCCCTGCTGCCATGAGTGTCGGCTGCTTGGTGCTCCCTGCTGCCCCCTTTCTCCAGGGCATGGCCCTGGCCCACTCGGCCTCTGCATCCTCCTGGACAACACACAGCCAGTGACTGACTGATCCTGTGCTCCAGGGCTCTCTCCCTGCAGATCAGGCGAACATTAGTCCTCACCCCAGACCACATCCTTGCTCGCTCTTTCCCTTTTCTTTCCTGCTTCGTTTCCACCCCCTCCATGCTTTTTTGGGAGACATTCCTTTAACAAATCACATGCACCCAAGCCCAGGCTCAGACTCTGTGTGTCTGGGGAGCCAGCCTAAGACCGTGCCCTTCCCCAACCACCAGTGCGCCCCTACCCTTGCTTCCCTTCCTCACACCTCTCTTTCCCCCACATCACACCCTCACCCACTTTCTATTAGAGAGAAAGGGGAGGGGCAAGTTATGGAAGTGTGAGGGAGATAGAAATTATAAAAGAAAAAGAAGAAGCAAGAACTTTGGAAAAGAAAACAAGGACTGACCAGTCGAGCAAGTGCAAGGAGGAGAAGAAATGTAGTCACACGCAAGACAGAGTCTGAGCGAACTAAATTCAACAGCAACATCTGCGGCTGTGGTGTGACAGGAAAAAAATTCTTATTTATGATCCTCTCACAGACCCCTTTCTAAGAAGGATGCATCCTAAAAATGCATCTTGGTTTTAGAAGGTGAGCTGATGCATGGGAGGAGACGCAGAATAGGAGTTGAATTACTCTGCCTGGAACAGGAAGGCAGGGTGGGCCCGAGGCTGGAGGAAGTGCCTGTGGGTGGCGAGCAAAGGGCAGAGGGAACAAAAATGTGCTTGGTGATTGATGGGATTAAAACAGATCTTTAAAGGTTGTTTTTTATTTTACTGAAATTTTTTTTGCCATGTGGTGTTCAATGTAAACCTATCTTCCTGCTTCCCCCACCCTCCCCAAATCATTAATAAGTCTCCATTTTTTTCACTAATGCACTAGGAGGAGTTGAGCTATTTTGGGAACAGTGAATTTTAATTCAGAATTGGGGAGAAAAGAGGGACTACCCCCACGTGGGTTTAGAGTGGAATATCTTTCCTGCTTATAAAGGAAAATTCTGAGAAAAAGAAAAGACAAGCTGGGACTCCGTGGGTATGTATTTCTTTTGTAAGAGAAATCATTCACTGAAATACAGCCCAGGAGAGAGGAGGCTGAAGTCAAGGAGCAGGGGACAACGCGGTAAAAATCCCCCAAACATATCCTGGCACGTTTTACTGATCTCCTCCAGGAAACCTGAAAAGCTCCTGTGAATGAGGATCCAGTGTTGCTCCATGACTTATGTCTATTTCTGGGATATTTAGTGATGCCAATGGCTCCTAAGGCATTTTACATTTTTTGTTTTCATAATGATCTCTAAAGTTCTATTGTACACTGGCATGAAACCTTTGTCCTCGTGGTCCCTAGATGAGGGTGTCCTGCAGCTCCAGGACCGAGGAGAGTGACGTGAGCACTAGGTCTGCTGCTCTCATCTAGCTCTCCTGCAGCCCCTGTGAGTGTCTCTTGGTTCAATCTCACAGGGCGAGAGCTGGGTCACTAGCCAGCCCTGGCTTGAAGGGGGTCTGAGAAAGTAAGTACTTGAACTGTCCAACCTCTTTAGTAGAGGAATGCCAGAGAGAAGCAAGTTGCAAATGATTTTTGGGGAGGCCAATCCATTCTATTTGTCAAAGAACAGTAGAAAAAAGTCACCGGGAAAGTGAATAAATCTGTGATAACTGACAACCTAGCAAGGGAAACCACAGCCTAAGTGCCCTCAGAGAGGATCATCACTGCCAAGAACAGAAAATTCCCCCACACAGACGTCTTTGTCCGATTTTGGTGTCACGGTAATACTGGCCTCATAGAATGATTTGGGAAGTATTCCTTTTAATTCTATTTTTTGGAAGAGTTTGTGAAGAATTGTTATTAATTCATCTTTAAGTGATTGGTAGAATTCATCCATGAAATCGTCTGAGTGAATAATTTTAAACATGCCATGAGGCTGGCATGTTTAAAAATTATTAATTCAATCTCTTTCCTTGTTATAGATCTATTTAGATTTTCTATTTTTCCTTGAGTTGGTTTTGGTAGCTTTTGTCTTTTTAAGAATTTTCTCATTTCTTCTATGTTATCTATTTGTTGCCTGCTGTTGTTCATAGTTTTCATCTGAGAAAAATAAAATCCTAAGCTCCCCGATCAAATGAATGGACCCCTTCTTGGCCAAGGGACCCCAGAGAAATCTTAAAACTGAGTTCCCAGCCATGATGGGATGGGAGGTTAGAAACACCTTATTATACACCCTCCCTTGCTAACCACCATTAGACTTTCTTCTCTAAAGGCTAAACAGAAACCAGCCCATTGGGAAGACTTGCTTCACCACTGATTTCAACCAACCTCATGATTGCGCCTCCCTTTTGTGGTTTCCATGCAGCAGACCAGCATTCTTTCCTGATAAAAGACCACAACAGTGAGTGGTTCTGGTCAGTTTAGGGAGACTGCTTACTGAGTAATCTTCTCGTCCTCTGCTTCACCTTTTGATGTTAGAGGGCCAAAAACTCCAAACTTAGATCATGCTAATGCCACCATATTTTAAACGTGGGACCTATGAAGAGGCATGAAGCTCAATGCCTGTTTCTCCTTTCATAAATATTTGTGACTCCTCCTATAGCTCATTAAATATGCATACTTGGCCACCTCAGCATAAATTTCTGTTTCTTCTACCTCTCCTTCAAAGTGCTTGCTCTGGGCTTCTACCCAAGGCTATGCTTCCCAGCCTACAGGCTACAAACCTTTGTGAGAAATAAAGCTCTCCTTTCCAAACTTCTGAACCTTGTGATTCTTCAGTTGATACATATATAATCCTTATGATTTCTGAAAGATGATAGTAATATTCTGCCTTTCATTCCTGATTTTGTTACTGAACCCACAAGGGGGTTCTGGACTAGGTCTGATTTTTTGCCACACAGAAAGCCAATTACTGAGATAATGAGGATTGCCAAGGAAAAAAGGGGATTTATTGCAGATGACATCACCCAGAAGATGGAGAACTGCCTCAAACCTGTTTCCAACCAACTAATTGAAGGTAGGGATTTTTATAAGGGGTTCAGGAAGGTGGCCATGTGTATTAGGGCAGGTTGTGTTGAAAACAACATGTGCAGTGAAAGGATGGCCTTGCTAATAAACTGGCTAACAGAGAAAGAAACTGTCAAACAGAAAGTAAAAGGAATAAACTCACATCACTTAATTGCTCCTTTGAAGGGAAAGATCACAGCACAACTGCCCCTTTGTTTGATCAAGCACCTGTGGGTTAAATTATTTTTGGGAGTTTTTTTTTCACAGCCTTGAAGAGCCTGAACAGAGAGCAGGGGTGCAAGCTCTCTGTCTCAGTTCCTGCCAGAACCATATTTCTGTTACCAAAAGTTTGGCACTTTTCCCCGAGGCTGCATCAGAAGAATGAGGACCAGTGGTTTGAGGAGAAGAAAAGAGAAGTTTATTAATTTGCCAGCAAATGAGGAGGCTGTCAGACTCCTGTCTCAAAGTACCAGTGTCCTGCTTCTGAGCAGAAGTACAGAGCTTTTAAATGTTCTGACCAATTCCATCTTCGGCTAAGACAATCTCATGACCTTTGCCCAGATTACTTCCATCTCCTGTTGCACAAAGAACAAAGGACACCTTCTGCTCCTCCTGACCACTGGCCTGAGGCAAGGATTTGAGTCCTAGTTCTCCAAAAGGAATAGGGGATGTTTTAAAGCAACATAAAATATTTTTATCATTTTTTCAAGCCATTTCTTCTGTTACGTATTCCCCACTGTCAATTTTGCCCTTCCGTATCTATGGGAGGAGGAGTGATATAGTCATTGATCTACTTTCTGGTGAATTGGGGCAATGTTTTAGATGGAAGGTGCAGATTATCAAGTAAAACCGTTGCAAATGCAATTCCCAAATAAATATTATTTTCTTTTAGAGAGCCTCTCTGTGTTTGTTACTTAGGTTGACATCCACTTTTCTGTTCTTTACATGTCTCATACTTTGTTGTTGAAACGTGGGCAGTTTAGATAATATGTTGTAGCAATTTTGGTTACGGATTTCTCCCCTTTCTTGCTCCCTCCATCCCCTTCACCCCCAGACTTCTTTTTGTTCTTGATTGCTTATTTATTTGTTAAATGACTTGGCTGGACTATTTTAATAAAGTTTATTTCCCTTGCAGTGTGAAGACTCTGATGTCAGCTTCTCAGAGGGCACAGCCTTGGGCATGTGCTCAGTCACCTTGGGATGACAGTGCTTTTCATTGGGCCCTCTTTGGTGTCTCTGTCCTTGATCTCTTTGTTTAAGCTTTCTGCCCATGTTGGTATCATATTCAACTGCTAGCCTCCACTAATTGCTGACTGATTGCTCTATTGTTTTCAGTAATGCCCTGGGGGGCAAAAATTGCTCCACAGTCTGATCCAATTAAATTCTGACCCTTTGTATGGGTAGACATTGAAGCCAGTCATTCAGGTTTTTCTGACCCAAGGAAGGCTCTTTTCAGCTGTCTTTTTCCATGTTTCTCTCTGGTAAACTAGTTGGCCTATGGTTTAGCTTGTTTCTCTCATGGAGCTACCGGACCCCTTTTAATTGCTCACCACTAATATCTCCATTGTTTTTGAGAGCACCCTTAAGATTGTTCTTCACCACACTCTGTTCAGAATAAAGTCAGATCTTTTGAAGGTAGAACTTTAATCTCTCTGTTGTCTCTACCTCTGGGCAAAATCTCTGAGTCGCTGCTCCAGAGTTGGGAGTAAAGGTAGTTTCCTGTTTCTCTCAGAGTGACACCCTCTTTATGAGCTGTGTTCTGGGTGAAGCAGTAGCTCCTGGTCTTCTTGGTTTGCCTATCCCAATATTTAATCTCCACCCCATGAGTGGGTGGGGGTTATTGGGGCCCCAGTATTATTGGACTGCTATGCCAGGGGTAGAGCCTCCACCCTATGTGTGGGGGCTGGGTGGAGGAAGGGAGCCCTCAACATCTTAGCTACATTCACCTGGAATTTATTCTCTGTCACAGGGACCTGGGATTTGTGGGGTGAGCAATGCTAGCGACATAATCCTCCTGGGGAGATACCACCCTCTGACTTGGAACTGGGGAGACAGAGAGCCCTATGTTCTTAGCCATACCCACCCATATTGAAACTTCCCTCATGGTGAACTGGGGGGATGAGGGAGGGAGCACATCATGGGTTAGGTGCCACAGACTCTTGCTGTTTTTACCAAGACTTAGTATATTTCTTCATTTGCTTATGTTCTTAGGGCAATTTCAAGAGACATTAAGTGATTTTATTTTTATAATTTTCACCACTTGTATTTGTTTTTTGGGGGAGTGAGTCTGCTAAGCTCCTCACCACAGTGCCATTCTGGAAGTCAGCCTTCATTTTGATTTTTGATAGAAATACTGGAGGGATTTCTTCAGAGTATCCACTGAGCTATACGTGCTGTGGAAGAGATATACTAGAGGAAGTTTACTTTTATGGAGGAGATGTACAACTCTGAATCAGATTTCCTTTGCCTCCTTCTAGACTTAGAAGTCAGCAGGCAGATGGTGTGGAAGTTACCATTCAGCTACGTACTATATAAATGAATGTGGTGGGAATAAGATACATTCCTAAAGAACGAGTTCTCCCACTCTTTTACTAATTAAGGGTACTTCTGCACTTGCCCACACAGATTCTCTCCTTTCTTTAGTCTCTAAGGAGAGGTCTGTCTCTACCAGTCTGATTCCAGGGTTTTAAAATTACCTATAATGGAATTGGGAAAACTAGTGGAGAAGTATAAGGCCAGAAGGATTAGAGGAAAGGGAAAAGACTTAGATAGAGAGACTAAGAGCTGGGTGGGAGTAAGTGGTGAAGAGTAGAGGAAGGCATACCTAGCTAGTTGATGGAGAGAGACAGATTTTTTTTTTTTTTTTTGGGAAATGGATGAAGGAATTGTGAAAAATAAGAAAAGAAAAAGGATTTAAGGCCCAGCCTAATGGTTCACACCTGTAATCCTAGCACTCTGGGAGGCCGAAGGGAGAGGATTGCTTGAGGCCAGGAATTTGAGGTTGCAGTGAGCTATGATGACACGGTTGCACTCTAGCCCAGAAGACAGAGCCAGACCCTGTAAAAAAAAAAAAAAAAAAAAAGAAAAGAAAAATGATTTAAGAAGTTTTGCTTTGAGTTACAGATGGATTTGCTATCATGTTCCTTGAGAGATGCAAGCAAAGTTTATAATACTATTCTAATTTCTCTCAGCTAACAAGCCATACTTCTTTATACGCAAATCCATGCAGAGACTGGTTTATGTATAACTATTGTTATTACTATATTTTAATAAATAAATACTAAATATACTTCTCTTCCTGCTTCTTTTTTAGGTTTCTCCCGGGAGTACTGACAATAAAGGATGCTAATCCTTATATCGGACTCAGGAGAAAGGGGAGAAAACTCTATCTTAAGAAAAGCATGTGATTGACCTGTGACTCTTTTTCTCATTAAAAAGATATAAAACATAAAATATATAGATTTTTATTTGATTGACATATTCAATTCCATAGTTCTACAGTGTGTGTTTCATTAATAGCTGTTAAAACCAAGGTCCAAAAGTGACACTGCAGCTAACAGAATTCTAATCAAAAGGATATGAAATGTCATTTTCCCTACATTCCTCAAAAGAATATATGCCATTTAAGAATTAAATTTAGAGTTTTTTTTCTGTATCATTTTACTGGCTGATGTAGATATTGGGGTGTGTGTGTGTGGGGTAACAGCTGAGAAGGACTCCTCCACTTACTACTTAGATAACTGAGGATGCTCTTTCTTTCCTTCTTTCTTTCTCTCTCTCTCTTTCTTTCCTTCTTCTTTCTTTCTTTCTTTCTCTTTCTTTCTTTCTTTTTTTCTTTCTTTCTTTCTTTCTGTCAAGATATAAGCTTGGAGGAAGAGCAGTTTAGGGAGGTAGAAGAGAGGATATTTGGAGGTGGTAGGCTTGCTATGCTTGTGGGACACCTAGGTGGATGTTTAATGGATAGGTAAATATATAGATTTTGGCCTTGGGGGCGCTTGAGCAGAGGATATTGATTTTGATGTCAGTAATATAATGATAGCAGTAATATACAAAAAAATAAATGTGGCGATTGAGGGAGAAAAAGTGCATTCCTGGTAAAAAAAAAGTCATCTGGGTAGAAGAGGGCAAAATACTGGAGTATAGAGAAAGGAAGAGGATCAACCATCAGGGACTGAGAAGCACTAAACAAAACAAAGAATCTCAGGAACTCTGAGAGGCAAGAATTTCTAGAGGGAAAGAAGATGGTCACTAGTGTCTAATTCTGAAGATAGCCAAACACACATGCGCACACACTCACATACACACACACAGTAAAACAGAAAAGTATTGTGGCCACTCAAACCTTTATTGAGAATTGAGAGACTGAAGTTGATGGCCAGGAAGTTATTGGTGACTTAGTTACAGGGTGGTGGAGCAGTGGAGGGGATGAAAGATTCCTGTAGGTCTAGAAGTAAATCAGAGGGGGAGAAGCTGACAGATGGAATGTAATTTACTTGAATGAGAAAGGAAGGAAAAGCTAGACCATCAGCTCATCTACTGGAAATCAAGTCCCAAGAGAACAGCTTAATGTCTTTTCATTTTTTAATTATCTGGACTCGATATTTCAGGTCTAATACATAAGAACTAAACAAATACTGTTTAAAGAAAGGACAAGGGGCCAAGGGGTTGAGAGTAAAAACAAGAGAGAAGATTGATACGGTCTGTTCTACTTTCCCCTTCTCTCATTTCCCTGCACTCAAACCTTTGCTTGATTCTGTTATTCTTAAGACAGTAATTGGCTAACAGCCTTTCTGGTTATGGCTAGCCTGGCCATGTGTGTAAGTTGATAGCTTAGAAATCTTTCCAGGGTGCATATTGAGAGTCCTATGACTCCTATGAACTCACCCTTACAATATGCAAGTGTATCACTCTGAAGCCTGAGAGACATGCTAAATGAAATGATTACTTCCTGGTACCTTTTTCCCTTTTCCAGTCACCACAAAATAACCTCTCTGTATTCCCATTAAATCCCTCGGTCACTTCAACCATGAGTTCCACTGCCTTTCCACGCCTGAACAAATGGTTTTCCGCTTAAACCATGTTCAATTGATCTTATCTTAAATGAAAGTTTTTCAGCTCTGATTACATGTTAAAATCATCTGGGAAGATTTAAAAACTACTGATGCCAGGGTCCACCCCAAACCAATTAAATCAGAACCTCTCAGCACGGTGCCTGGGTACGGGTATTCTTTAAACTCCCTTGGAGATTTTAATGGGTAGGTGAGATTGGGAACTAATTTCTAAAAGTCTTGTATGGACGTGGTTCTTAATTTTGCCTCTAAATAATACTCTACCTTGCTCAGGTGAAACTGGTAATTGATTTTCATCTCATCCTCCAGGAATGGAAATATAGCATCGTATATTATGAATTTGAGGAAGCACCCTTCCCATGCACCATGGAATCTATCCTTCTGTGCCCCCCAATGCCGGTTAAGTGGAATGTGTTGGTGATAGTCATGCCAGGCAGGAGCTCATCTTTAAAACACCCTGTTTAAAACACTCTCCACTCCTTTTTGAGAACTAAAGCCTGCATCCCTGCCTCAGGTCAGTGGTTGGGAGGAGCAGGGGTAAGTCTTTTGTTTATTTGTGCAACAGGAGATGGCCCAGTCCAGACCTGGTAAAGGTAGGTCCTGAGCGGAGGTCATGAGATTGTCTTCAGTGGAGATGGGATGATCAGAATCATCCACTGTAGTTGTACAGTAATTGCCTGAAGCTGAGAACTCCTCTGTTAAAATCTCTCTATTTTTGTGCATGTTCAGGCAATCTGGATTTTGAGATGAGAAGGTCTACCGTTTTTCCTCCTTTGCTGCCAAAGTAATAAAACTTGTCTTTCCTCCTCTCCAAACGACTTGTCCTCATTCTTCTGATTCGGCCTTGTGGACAAGTGCTGTGTTTTTGGTAACAATCTTAGTGGGGAGGATAAGTTTGTCTGTGCTATTAAGCGCAGAGGCAGCACTCTCTGAATGCAATTGATACCTTGATCTCAGGTTGGTAGGCTACTTAGAAGAAGCTGAATCTTAGGACAAGGTATTCCTGCCTGAACAGAGCTATGGTAACATCTTTGGGGATTCTCACTGTCTTCTGAACATCCTTGTAAAATTCAAATTTTAAAATAATTTTTTTCCAGGACAATTTTTTTTCTTTTTGAGATAGAGTCTCACTCTGTCACCCTGGCTAGAGTGCAGTGGTGTCATCATAGCTCACTGCAACCTCAAACTCCTGGGCTCAAGTGATGCTCCTGCCTCAGCCTCCTGAGTAGCTGGTACTATAGGCGTGCACCACCATGCCTGGATAATTGTTCTATATTTTTGTAGAGATGGGGTCTCACTCTGGCTCAAGCTGGTCTTGAACTTCTGACTTTAAGCAATCCTCCCACCTCAGCCTCTAAGAGAATCCTCCTAGGATTACAGGTGTGAGCCACTGCACCCAGCCACCGGAATAATCTTTCCAAATGAAATTCCATGAAGCAGCTGGTTATATAGCTGTATAAAAGTATAGCTGCTCTAATTGAAGCAGAGATGTGGGAAATTTCCATTCCTGGCTCTTGGCTCCTCCTGAGCTACCCTGAGGCACTTCTGCTGAACTCTCTCCAGGAACACAGATTGAAAATCACCATTTTAGGATGCTAGCAGCAATATCAAAGGCCAAAGGGCAAAAGATAACACTAGAACAGAATTATGAGTTGTTTTGCCCCATAGAATGACAAGGACACTCTTATTGAGTAGTCACGGTTATGGAAGCCAATACTCTCAGTGAGAATGAAGAGAAGTGTAGAAGAAGCATTAAAGAAAGGAAATAGGAGCAAGGAAAATAGAGAGAGTAACCAGGATAGTGAGATTAAAAAATCACACCGTGGGAGAAACAGTTGAAAGAAACGGCAATGTTTAGCCTGGAGAGAAAAAAATGTGATAACTTTCTTCAAATATTTTTAGGACTGTCACGCGTAAGTGGGAGTGAAGTAGTTCTGTGTGGCTGCAGGAAGTAGAACAAGCATCAGTGGGTGGGTAGCAGTTTTAGAGAAAAAGCTTTTGGCTCAATCTAAGAAGTAAGTTTCTAATATTATAATGGGCCACCTAAGGAGGTAGCAATTTCCTGGTCCGGTCCCGGGAGATGTTGAGCCATTGAATAGATGACAAAGTCATTTATTTACTTCCTCCTTGATTTCTCCTTTCCTCAGGTTAAAGAAGAGAAATTATTCATGACATTCGTTAAAGCATGGTAAAGCAGACTTTAATCAGGACCATCTCGTTAGGTACAGGGACCATTGCAATGTGATTTGCAGTAGTGGAGAGAGATTGAGCTCAACTTCAAATACATCAAAGAAAGTGGGAATTTATAGCTAAGGAACAGGGCTGGGGGTCAGTGGATGGAAAAATTACTAAGAGGGAACATCAGGGGTTGGGCTTTTGGCTAAAAAACCTAACAAGATTCTTGCTGAAGACAGGCCAGGGTGATCACACATCACTGGGAGATGAGGAATCTGATCAGATATTGAGGAAGTTCAGATATTAAGGGTGGAGGATTCTGGCTAAACTGACTTGGCAGGATTATTGCTGGAACTAGACTCTACAAGTAAAGACACCAGGTTGAACTTGGTAAAAAAGAGAGTTGAGAAGAGCTTGACTACAGTTTGGTCAAGGAGACAATCTTTGTCACTCACACACTTCATCTGAATATGCACATTAATTTAAGTCAAACTGTACCTTTCATCCAAAAAATTAAAACTTGAGTACCTACTATATGCCACATGAGTGGTTCCCAATGGCAATGTTAAGAGAGAGAGAGAGATCACAATTATCTGTGAAGTATG
>NW_012149618.1:8938768-8940262 GCF_000956105.1 Propithecus coquereli
ATTATTTTAATTCTTGGCCTATATGCTGAACAGTGGCTGGTATTTCTGGGCCTAATTAGTGAGACTTGCAAATAAATAAAGGGCTTTGAAAAGATTTACTATTTTTACATGCACTAATTTTATGTATTTCTAGAAAATGTGAATGATGACCAGCCCTCACTAGACTCTGATTACAAGGTGGGAAATATGTTAATGTCCACATTGCCACAGCTCTGAACTTCGCCCAATCTCTCTCTATCCCAGCAACAGGGCTGGTACAAGGGGGAGCAAAGGAGGTATTTAGGGTGCCAAGAATGTCCTTTTACAAATGAAAAATTTCAATAGTTGGAAATTATAACCATATGTTTAGTTACTACTGAGAGAGTAAGCTAACATTTTAACAAGGGAAGAAGAACTTTTGGAACTCCAGTGAGAATTATTTGAGAGCCACAGGCTGATCTGAGGATTGTAAAGCTATTCCATTGCTAAATAATTTCAGAGCTCATTGAGAGGACACCCTGCTGGGATCTGGTAATTATAATTATCTGTCTGTTTCCCTCTCTCTCTCTCTTTCTCATCTCTATCTATCTATCTATCTAGTCTCTGTTGTTATCATCTCTTGCTCATCAGTCAACCATTATTTATCTATTTAACTGTCACTACCTTGCCTGTCAGTGTTACCTCATCAATTCAACCCATATGTCAGGGTATTATTTGGACTCTGACACGCTGTTTGAAATGACATTTATTCAGAAACCCAGGCCATCATGCCAATGCTATATTAGAAATAAAATCTAAATCTTTTTCTTGCCTACAGAGTCCTGTTAAAATTCATTGATTAAGTGGAATTTGGAGGCTATTTTGTTCAAGTGTCATCTCTGCGAAAAGTCATCCTCTGACGATAAAAGAATAATAAGCTTTTGGATTAAGTGTTCACACAGAACATCCCTGCATGCGTTCCTGGAATGGTTAGGCTACTTCTTCTTTGCACTCCATCAATAAACTAAATGCAGTGGAGATAAAAAGTGAGAGACTGTGACAAAGAACCCTCTATGGTCCATTGTCTGAATGATTTATAAATATAGATGATGTCTATAATGCTGCTGTCAGGTCAAAGACACAATAACCACAGATGTCGAGAAGGACCCTGAGGGATAGTCATTACTCAGGATATGATTACTTTGTTCTTTGATTAAATAATTCATTTTGCAGAAAATCAGCCCTTAAGATTCTGCCTCATGTATGTCAAAACTGACTTTATGAGATAGTTGTATATGATGAAAAATCTGCAGCAATCAGAAACTTTTTCAATCAAGTAAGAGGCGATGATCTTGACTCATACATTTCTGTGTTCCTCAGACCTGTATCTACAGGTGCAAATCTGGCACTTTATAACTAATTCAAAGAAAATATTAAATTATACCTATTCTATGTCATATAGTAAGTTTCTGAACTTGGGTCAAATTGCTATGATAGTCTACATAATTAGAAAAAATTATGAGAAAACTAACATCA
>NW_012149618.1:8941771-8943220 GCF_000956105.1 Propithecus coquereli
CTTAAGGAGACTCTACCTCCCTCTAGTACCTCTAGGTGGCTGGTAAAAAAGCCAATGGTATTTGATACCTCACTGTGGGTTGTCCTTGCACTTCCAGATATTATAATGGTCACAGAGTCCAGTGGGCAGACTGCGGAGCCTGGTTCATGGTGGTAGACATGCGAATGCTTTCTTCAGATCTCACTGCATCCTTAGGATCAGATGCTATTTGACTTCACAGGGCTTGGATTACAACTCATATTCAATATGTTGCCTTATGACAACTTTAAATCTCTCTTGATACTTCATCATTGGATAGGCTGAGACAACCATCGTACAGATGCCATTATTATTATTGTAAAGGCTACAGGTAGCATATTGTCTGTCCTAGGCAAATAGTCAAATATCTGAGCAACCAGAGGTTGAAGATTAACCTGATGAGAATCAACAACCAGCTACCCAAGCATTGTTCTTGGAGATCATGTATGTTGATGCTCAGAAACCATTGATCAGTCAATTGAAGGAAAACTCGTAGCCTAAAAGCCTTCATAAAACCAAGTTTTGTGGTGTATATGATAAGCTTGTTCAGTATTAGATGTACTTTTTACCTCACATAGGGATCCTGGCCAGCCCCAAACATTAGATTACTGGAAAATCACCCCCTTTGACCATCAACATGCCTTAGAAACTCTCTAACAATCAGAGCAGACCTCCTTCAGGCTCTGACCAGTCACCTGTGCAGCATGTTTCAGTGACTGAAATTTTATAGAATGGAACCCATGGAAAAAAGATGTATCCACTGAGCAACAGCATCCTTTGGGACTTGTTCGTAGCACTTGCCTGGCACCACCACCTCATTTCAGAGAGTGCTCCTTGCTTGTTAGTGGGTGCTGGTAGACACAGAGAGAGTGACATAGGCAGGTCATGTGTGCTAAGCCCTGCCTTCCTTGTCATTTGATGAGTCCCAAAGGAGAACACCAACAAAGTGGGTTGCTCAAAAAACATGTGGTTTTAAGTGAAAGTAATATATCCACGGAAGAAGTAAGCTAGGTACTAAAGGTGTCTTAGAAGTACAGGAAAAAGCATCCAGTCCCTCTATCAATGTGGCTGTTTTGGAAGCAAGGCCTGTACCAGCACTTGGCTTTTCTGTTGGCCTCAGTAGCCCCAGGTTCCTGAGGGTGCCTGGTTCTAGTTGTAGGAAGCCTCAGCTAAGTTAAAGGCAGTTCATGTACAAGGGGTTGCCAAACCTGTACAACACTAAAGATAAATCCTTTCTTCTGTGGTAGGAAAAGTACAGTCTGTTCAGTGGGTAAGATGAGGGCTGTAGTACTTGCCCTGTAAAATAGGCCCCCAAATAAACCTTGTTACATTTTGATAGATTTCTGAACAGGTACCCTCCTTACCTTATTCTTGACTTTAATAGGATTGCCTTTAGTCTTATCTTGTTGGCTTTGGGACTGAAATAGAACC
>NW_012149618.1:8943560-8944561 GCF_000956105.1 Propithecus coquereli
AGTTGTCATATATTTTAATATGATGAGTTGTAACACATTATGTATTTATGGAATAAACCCTACTTAGTTTTCATGCATCTACATCTAAGGATATATAAGCTTACCCTTCAAATGTTCTCCACAGGATGATTATAGCAGACACTATTTATTTGTCTACCTATCACCCATTCCTCATTCGTTTTCCCCCTTCTACTAAATCTCAGTTTACGGAGTGTTACACACATTGCTCCACAAGGACATTTGTTTCATTAAACCAATCATTGTCTATAATGTTTCTGGACCGGTAATTGGATTAGGAATGGATATAGGATGCATTAGTCTGCTAAAGATGTGCAGTGCCGAAGAAGGCAATGGTTCCAAGGCAGTCATGAGGACAGTGGATTAAGGTGTAATCTTGGAGGGTAAAACCAGAGGCCCAGGAGAACAAAGAACAAGAGAGAGTCTTCCAGGGAGCAGACCCACAGAGTGACAGTTGTTCATCAAAGGACTCTCTCTGTCGCTATGGAAAGGATTCCTCTTATTCCTGTCCAGCAGGATATGTAAAATAGGTGCCATCACTTAGTGATGACTGTTTTCTGTCCCCTTTCTTCCTCTTCTTTAAATTAAAAGAAAAATTACATTTATGAATTTTCTTCCTTACTATTGGAAACTAGATTAGAAAGGCAATAAGGGACTGTATTGTTTGTAGAGAATTTAAAAACGATAATAAAATGAACTGAAAGTTTATCTGCTCTTCAGTGTCATCATGTGCCAGCCACTCTAAACAATGTCAGTGATGAAAACATCCTTTCCTACCAGGGTGGATAGAATCCACTACCATCCTCGTTCATATGTTACTTTTGATGACATCACTGAATTAATTGCTGAATTAATTACTGAATTAACCTGGAGTGCTAACAGCAAAGCTTTTATATACTTCTTTGGTCACACTTGTTTATACTTTTCATTTATTTGGTTTTCCAGTGAAATTTTGAATGCCTCAAGGTCATGAAATTTATCTT
>NW_012149618.1:8945006-8955425 GCF_000956105.1 Propithecus coquereli
TAACTTATTGTTCCATAGATATATCTGTAGTCTTATTTGACTATTCATTCTAGTGTCTTGTAATCACCACTGTTAGGATATTGCCCTTTTGGAATACCCCATTCTATAGTTTGGACAACAGGAATTTATGAAAACTTAATAAATAACATATTTGCTTTATATCCCTCAGACTAGCCATCCGAGGTCTTATAAAATAAAACTTCATGGTGTGGTGAGCAATGTGCTCTCTAGTTCTTTTCAGGTATTTTTCTGAGGGATGTCTGCCCACATAACTTTTCTTGAAGATACAAGAAGTCTACTAAATATACATACAACAAAACCTTTTTAAAAGAAACTTATACTTCCCCTACATCAAAACTTAGAATTTGTTAGTTTCCTGTGTTATGGATGAGAATCCACTAGATGGTACTATTACATAAGTGATCATACTTGGAACAATACACTGAAATTTTCTTCTCTGTTAAACAACTGTTCACTGAAATAGTTTGTATCTCAACTCCAACTCTGCCAGCTTGATTAATAATGTAACTTGTCTAGTGTGAGGAAGTAAATTGGCATTGTTAAGATTTGTGGTAAGCTCCTTGTACACTAAATGAGTCAGGCAATCAATTAGTAGTCTTCTAGTAGTTCATGTGCATAAAAATTTGTGAACCACAACATACTGTATTTGAAAACTGAGCTCCTTTCAGAAAAATATTTTGGTGTTTATGGGAAGGGAATTGCATTTTGTATGCATTTGAGATTTTCTGCTTTGTAGATGGCAATTTATTGACTATTTGGTGTTTACAAAGTTTTGCCAGGAAATCAACCACTAATCTGGGAAAGTCTAAACATTACACACTATGCAATTAGAAGAAGATTTGATTCAGTGGAGCAGCTACATGGAAGCCTCCTTGTAATATTTTCCATGGGGTTCATAGTCTGAATCTATCTTAGAGTTGGGGCCAGTTGAAAGCAAGGTCTCTGATGCTTAAGTATCCTTAGAAGAAATTCAAGATGAACATGCTTCATATAGAATTCACTTTACAATTGTAACAGAATCTCCAAATCACTAAAGGAGTGAACATATGGAGAATTCAAAGGCTTGAATGTAAAGGATAATTCTATACTTATATTACAAGCAGCAACTACATATACCAGCACTGAAGTCACTACAATTTTTTAAGTACTGGGAAATGTACCTTAAGTGACATATGATAGAATGAGTAAGTTCAGATTACATTTTTTTCTTTAAGCCCTTCAGTCTCTCTAACTCTTAACCCGGTCCATGGACCCTTTGTATGTTCATGATTAGAAAACAAGGGTCCAGCAACTTTGAGTGGAAAAATTATAGCTAACTGAAATCTAGCATTTCTTCTGGTTATGAATGCAGATGATAAACTATGACAGTATTATCCATACTAGTGCTTTTAACATCAATGGAAATCATAGATATTTACATATCACAGTACATTTGCTATAGCATCTTGAAATATCGTCTCGTTCATCACCACTTTAAAGTTACGGTGTTTATGACTCCTTGCCAGATTTTCTCATTAGTATGTTAATAAACAAATAAATGCATTACTGTATAATATAATAGTTTAGAAACAGTTTGACTACCATATTTCAATATAATTGTTTCCTTTATAATCCTATACATTTTACTTTGTGCATTTAAAATATTATTCTGACAGGGGTTCATAAGTTTCACAACAGACCACCACAGGGATCCACAATACTAAAATGTTCACAAACTCTGCTCTAAGTTGTCTTTGAATTAGGACATTCTGGCTAAGCTAAGCATTGCTTCTCTTCCTTAAAAAAAAATGTAGCATCATTTGGAAGGTGCCATCTAAGGTCAAGAATGACACAGAGGGTGGATGATCTTGAATAGAATTGATGATTATTCTTCCATTTAACTACAGGATGAGTTTAGAAGGTGGCTATTTCAAATAAGAAAATATTAAGAATTTCCAAACTTATCAGAAAATAAAGCTTTTAAAATGCAGAACAGATGACTTTCAATTCTGTAGCAAATGGGATTGAGAATTGAATTAAAGAGGCAAGAACCTTATTTTTTTCTTTCTTTTTTTTTTTTTTTGGTGCTGAGACTCGGATCCAGGAACCTTATTTTTTAGTATTTACCTTCCCCAAAGTAATTTAAAGATTAAGGGACTAGACTGATATTAAGTTATCAGTTAACTCACAGGTCCAGGTAACTTTGAGAAGTTAAGGAACATTTAAGAAATATCAAGAAAATTTCTACCAGGAATAGAATCAAACGTCTGTGCAGTAAAATGCAGTTAAGGGCCACATAAAGATGTTACAGTCAATTATGGAATACATATTTGATAGAGGTCCCATAAGATTATAATGGGGCTGAAAAATTCCTGTTGCCTAGTGATGATAGGCTTAGGTTAACGTGTGTGTTTGTGTCTTAATTTTTGTCAAAAATGTTTAAAAAGTAAAAAAAAAATTTTCAATAGAAAAAAGCTTACAGAATGAGGATATGAGGAAAGAGAATATTTTTGTACAGTTGTACATTATGTTTTAAGCTGTTATTACAAAATAGTCAAAAAATTAAAAAAATAAAAAAGTTCATAAAATAAAAAGTTACAGTAAGCTAAGGCTAATTTATTATTGAAGAAAAAATATTTTTTATAAATTTAGTGTAGCCTAAATGTACAGTGTTTATAAAGTCTACAGTAGTGCACAGGAATGTTCTAGGCCTTCACATTCACTCACCACTCACTCACTCACTCGCCCAGAGCAACTTCCAGTCCTACAAGCTCCATTCATGGCAAGTATCCTATACAGAAGTACATTTTTAATCTTTTATATCATATACTGTACTTTTTCTATGTTTAGATATGTTTAGATACACAAATACTTACTATCGTATTATAATTACCTGCAATATTCAGTACAGCAACATGCTGTACAGGTTTGTAGCCTAGGAGCAATAGGCTATAGCATATATCCTAGGCGTGTAGTAGGCTATACCACCTAGGTTTGTGTAAGTATACTCTATTATGTTCACACAATGACGAAATAGCCTAATGACACATTTCTCAGAATGTATCCCACTTATTAAGTGGAACATGACTGTATAATACAATATCAAAACATGTAAAAGGAAACTAAGAAGAAAATCAAGTTATAATCAGTTACACTAATAATTTCAAATTACTTGACTTCTGTAGACTCATCAGTAAATATTATACTGGTAGGCACGTTCCTGATAGACATCACCATGATTGTCTGTGACTAATACCTTAAACGTGTGTTTCATCATACATTGCCCTCATTCCAATTTAACGATCAACCTTGGCAAAAGTTTTTGTGATGAATATGTCCAGTTCTCTAGTCTCCTGGTTCTCTCCATTTTTTGGTAAGAATGCCAGTTTGGATTAAACAATGTATTTAAAGGAAACTTGAAGAACTCAGGGACTTGATGGAGGAAAGAAGGGAGGCTATATGATTTGTCTACTGGAGAGACTGGTACGGTGGCTCACACCTGTAATCCTGGCACCCTGGGAGACCAAGGCGGGAGGATCGCTTGAGCTCAGGAGACCAGCCTGAGCAAGAGTGAGATCACGTTTGTACTAAAAATAGAAAAATTAGCCGGGTGTCATGGCGCCTGCCTGTAGTCCCAGCTACTCAGGAGATGAGGCAGAGGATCGCTTGAGCCCAGGAGTTTAAGGTTGCTGTGAGCCAGCACTCTACTCAGGACGACAGAGTGAGACTCTGTCTCAAAAAAAAAAAAAAAAAAAATGATTTGTCTACTTGGCAGAAAACACTGCAATACTTTCTCTTGATCTTGTAAAGGCTTTTACATTTTATTTATTTGTTAAATGTGAATGATTGTCTGTGTTCAAAGAAAGGCTTATGGTGTTAAGTTATCCTCATTTTGCACAGTTAACTCCTGGGAAGATTAGAGCTTCTGGGTATGGAGTCAGTGCCCTTCATCCGGATGGATTTGTTGCTGGAGGAATCAAGGCATGACTGCATTAGGGCAAGCTCGAGCCTGCTTTAATGTAGGGGACTCAGTGAACTGTGGTTCATTTGCATGTGGAAAATCACCAAGTTAACTGCTAGGGCCCTGAACTATCTCCTTCTGCTCAGCTAATGGCTCATGCTCTGGGCTTGTTTCTGCACCTTCAAGCATTTTCTTCATTTTTCTTAGAAGCTTCTCTCCTCAGTGTCTCTGAGGCACTTCTATCCCTTTAATAGTGCATCTCAGAGTGACTGGTAACATACTTATTCAACTCTTTCCACTTATCTAAAATCCTGGATAATAACATTGATCAGAAAAGGGTTTTCCGTCTTTTACTTTACATTGCCAAGTTAGTTTTCCAGCCCCTTGTCATTTTTAACCTGTTGTGATTATATATATACACACAGGCATACACACACATATACACACACATACACAAATAATCTAGCTATAGACCAATGAAACTGATTTTCCATGTGACTTCTAGATTTCAATCTTACCACATTAGATTAGGGTTGTAGCATGCATCATTTTCTCTTCATTAATCTCTTTTCTCTTAATTTGGTACTAAATGCAATGCCAGCCAACTTGATTGTCACTGACATTATGTAATTTTAATCCCTTATATCTGTCAGTTCCTCCCTATTTCCATCTTCATTATCAAGGCTTTAGATGCAGTCAGCATTTTGTCAATATTGTTTTCCTCATATCCTAGGATACACTTTCCAGCTCTCTCTGCACCTCCTGGAATTCTGTCCCTTATTTCTTCTGTAAGCCATTCTTCAAACTTTCTCCAATATTTCCCTTCCATTATACTCTAGAAACATGACCTCATATTCCAGACTTTGGTCCATACCTGTAATAAAACCTTTTGCAATTATTTAGAAGAAAATGTAGGGTATTAAGCCTCAACCAATTGGTATATCTCCACTCAGTGCTAACACTTCCATTACATACAGGTGAGGATTTGTACTTGCAAACATTTCAAGAAAGAATTAAGCCACCTATATATGTTTGCATGGTGGCTTTTTCATGTGTAACTGGTTCTACCCCATGAAATATTTTTTTTTTTTTTTTAAAACGGGGTCTTGCTCTTGCTCGGGCTGGTCTCAAACTCCTGAGCTCAAGCAATCCTCCTGCCTTGGTCTCCCAGAGTGCTAGGATTACAGGCGTGAGCCACCACGACCAGCCTGCTCCATGAAATATTTTATCAGAAACTACAAAGGTGGTTTCAGAAGCTAGAGTTTTATTTGTGGGGTTCCATCCTCTGGATTGGCCAGTAATGAATCATTCTTTCCATACATTCTTAATCTATGACAGCTTCTCTACATCCAGTTAGACAAATAATTCAACAGGAAAAAAGATAACGGAATTTTGGGAACAGTTTGAAAATATTTTGGTTAAAGCATGTAATCAGGGCTGGTTACACACCTTGCTGGATCAGTATAAGAGGAAAACACAGGGCCCTTGTTTAAAAACATGTATAAAACATTTCCCCTTCTTCCTCAGTCTGTCTTGCCCTGTCGTAGTGTCTTATTTGCTACTTAACGTCGCACTCCACTCCCTCAGGCATGGGGATACTTGTGGGACGAACGCAAACCCTTACAGGTGCCTTAGACCCCATCCTGTGACTTGTGCACGTGACCCCAGCTGCCGGGGTCCTTTCCCATCTGTGTGAAACCACCTGGAGAAATCCATCTCCCTTTCCCTTGAGAGAGGGAGGATCACCTGTCCATTGTTGCCTTAATCAACAAAGGACGGGTGATCCCCAAGGGATTGCAACCTCCACACTGGGATGCGCTAGGTACCCGGAACAGGGTGGGCAGAAGCCTTGCCCCAGCCAAGTCTCCTGCTGAGCACACTGTGGAGCTGCCAGCCTGGAAAGGTGGTGGCCACCACCATGCGGGTCCCCGAGGTGGCGGCATGTGCACTCTTGCAGGCCTGACTCTGAAGGCTCCTCACACCCACACCCAGGCCCCCGCTGGGGTGGAGGGTGGCAGCAGTAGCTGGGTGGGGGTGGGGATGAAGATGGGAGGTTGAGTGGGGCCCGGGCTCCCTGGAGTTAGGAGCCAGGAAGGCCAGAACCGGTCCCAGGGAGGCAGCAGAAGGCAGGACGGCTCCTAAGCCAAGGCTTCAAACTCCCCAGCACGTGCTCCAATGTCCCTTTGGACTTACAGATTCAAAGATAAAGTTACTAAGAATTTTAAGACAAAGCTGTAGTGCATTAAACCCCAAACATGATGCCCTTAAGAGTGTGAGTCCCTGGGCAACTGCATTGGCGATATGCCTATGAAGCCAGTCCTGCAATCCCTAAATCTTGGCTGTTATGTAGTATAGTGTTTCAGATCAAGATAGCAAGTCCTTTAAAAACAGGAGCGATGGCATAACATATGATGTTACTCCTCACGAATGGCTATGCCGCATGCTCCACAGTACCCAGTATGAGAGCATATGCGAAAAGGTTATTCACTGAACGTTGATACATCAAGACAATGAACCGACGACAGGATATAATCCAACATTAAATACTACGTTAATGAGCATTCATTTAGCTAGTACAATTTATACCTTAAGCAGACGTTTCAGTTTTACACACATATGTTTCCCATATCTGAGGCTTTTTTTTTACAAAGATACCACTTAGATCTTTTCTTTCTCTAGTGAATTGATCAGCGTTTAGGAAGCAGCAGCATCTACATATAGAATCCACAAGGAGGAGCTCTGAATTCATTTGAACATCAGGATTTTAAGTTTCTGTCTCAAGAATATTTCCATGGAGAGTAGGACTGTCTTGAAGTATAATTAGTTCCAAGACAGAATTTTATCAGCTGAGTCTTTGGGGAGTGGTAGTATGTAAATACTTATTAAAATGTTATGGTGGGAGGGAAAACAGATTCTGCGTAAGTCAAATTAGACGGATGCAAATAAAACCAAAGGCTTTCTGTCCTTTGGGATTATTTGTTCCTTGGTTGAAGATATAACTTGTATGGTGGATTTTCATACATGTTAAGAGATAGCAAGGAAAGAGTAAGGATGATTTTGAAGTTTACAAGTATCTCTGACTAACAAAGATATAAATGGCGCAGCTCTCAGAATCTAGTATTTTTCCCAGGGCATCTTTGGGGGGAAAAAAGCTATTGAGTTATGTTCCTATGTATTAAGTTCTCATATCAGGAAAACATGAACTAAAGTGCACGATGGGATGTCTTGTACAAATATAAATAAGTAGAAATAAACAATATATTGTAAACAGATGTGGCAAAGCAATAGAAATGAAGGCTCTTACGATATAGACTCTTTTTCTGCCTCTATTTTATATCTATATAAAGTCACCTAGTCTTTTGAGCCAGCTGGAGAAATAAAGAGTGAGTGTCACACAAGAGTCAGGAGAATGCTGGGCAACAGCTGGTGAAACTCAAAGGGTATAATCGTTCCTTTGATCTTTCTCGTTGGTTCTCCAACCTGACTTTGGGATAAGGACTGTGTACTTTGTAAAAATTGACTGGCTCTAACTGGCATGGCTAAGTACTCAAGACTTTGTTGATTCTGCACAGCTGGAGAGTTTGGGAGATTTTTTTTGTAGCCTTGTTGTAAGGTTAGTAGACATGAATTGGGAAGGAGTTGTATTGGTCGACTCATACAGCAAAAAACTAGAGGTCTTTCCTGGCAAAATGGCACCACCTGCCCTTCTGCTGCCATTCCTTTGCAGTGCTTTTGTTTTTCACCATCTGGCCTTATGGTGTGTATTTATTTGCTTTTAATCTGTTCCCCTTGGTAAAATGTAAGCATCATCTTGAAGACAGTGACTTTGCTTTGTTTGTGAATCTATCCCCACAATGTAGAACTGTACATGGCACAGAGGAGGTGCTCAATGATTATTTGTAAAATGAATCAATGTGCAATGTACATGATTTCTTTTATCATCTTTTTTGTATTTGAGATCTAACTCATGATATTTTTATGTAACGCTGTTCCTACTTTGATATTGGAAAGTAGGGAAATTCTCAGAGTTAAAGAGGCTTACAATCCAGGCCTCCCCTACAGGCGGAATCTCCTTACCTCCCTGTGAAAACTGTGGGTCTCCTGATCAGCAGCATCAACATCAGCCTGGGGGCCCCAGCTAGAGCCACTGAAATAGAATCTGCATTTTCACAGGATGCCAAAACGCTTTGTATGCGTATTAAAATTTGAGAATGGGCAAATCCAAATAATTGAGACCTTTAACCAGACATACAGTTAGATTAGAAAGTCTGGCTCCAATTTTCTCTTCAGTGCAACAAAAGAAGAAAGAAGGGAGGTTGCAGTGGGATGAGATGGAATGTTTTGCGGTGCCCTTCACTCTTTGTATTTGCGTCTTCCTAAATACCTCCAGGTACACTTCTGTCCACTGTAAGTCTTTGTTTTTCCAATATTTATTTTATTTTATTTTTAAATTTTATTTTATTGTGGCAAGAACATGTAACACGAGACCTACCCTTAAAACACATGTTTAAGTATATCAATACAGTATTGTTGACTAATAGGTACAATATTATACAGTAGATTTCTAGAACTTGTTCATCTTGCTTAACCAAAACTTTATGCTTATTGAGTAGTAACTTTTCATTTCCCTCTTTTCCCAGCTCCTGGCAATCACTTTTCCACTCTTTGATTCTATGAATTTGATTATTTTAGTGACCTCATACAAGTGGGATCATGCAGTATTGGTCTCTTTGTGACTGGCTTATTCCACTTACCATAATGTCCTCAAGATTCTTCCACATTGCTGTATATTGCAGTATTTTTATTGCAACCTTGTTTTTAAAGGCTGGATAATATTCCATTGTGCACATATAGCACATTTTGTTTACCCATTAATCTGTTGATGAACACTGAAGTTGTTTCCACATGTTGGCTTTTGTGACTAATGCTACAATGAACATGGGAGTGCTGACATCTCTTGGAGATTCTGATTTCAATTCTTTTGCATAAATACCCAGAAATGAGATTGCTGGATCATGTGGTACTTATATATTTATTTTTTCAGGAACCTCCATGCTGTTTGCCATAGTGGCTGCTCCATTTCGCATTCCCACCAACAGTGTGCATGAGTTCTAATTTCTCCACATCTTTGTCAATACTAATTATCTTTTGTTTTTTTGAGAATAGTCATACTCACAGGTTCATGAAGTGGCATTGTATTGCGGTTTTTGGTTTGCATTTCGCTGACAGTTATGTTATTGAGCACTTTTTCATGTACTCATTGGCCATTTTTATGTACTCTTTGAAGAAATGTCTATTCAAGCCCTTCACTCATTTTTTTTTTTTATTGAGACAGAGTCTTGTTCTGTCTCCTTGGGTAGAGTTCAGTGGCGTCATCGTAGCTCACTGCAACATCAAACTCCTGGGCTCAAGTGATCCTCCTGCCTCAGCTTCCCAAGTAACTGGGACTGTAAGTGCTTGCCACCACACCCACCTAATCTTTAATTTTTTTTTTTAGAGATAGAGTCTCATTATATTGCCCAGGCTGGTCTTGACCTCCTGGCCTCAAGCAATCCTCCCACCTCAGCCTCCTGAGGAGCTTGGATTATAGGTGTGAGCCTCAAGTATAAGTCTTTAATCCATTTTGAGTTGATTTTTGTGTATGCTGTAAGGGTCTAGTTTTATTCTTTTGCATGTATAATAGATATCCAGTTTCCCCAACATTATTTGTTGAAGAGACTATCTTTTCCCCATTTTGTATTCTTAGCACTTTTATTGAAGATCAATTGACTGTATATGGGTAGAATTATTTTTGGTGTCTCTTCTGTTCCTCTGACCTGTACGTCTGTCTTTATGTCAGTAACATACTGTTTTGATTACTGTAGCTTTGTCATACATTTTGAAATCTGTAATCATGATGCCTCCGGGTTTGTTCTTCTTTCTCAAGATTGATTTTGTTATTTGTGGTCTTTTGTGGATCCATATGAATTATAGGATTTCCTTTTCTATTCTGTATAAATGCCATTAGGATTTTGATAGGGATTGCATTGAATCTGTAGAACACTTTGAGTAATATGGGCATTTTGACAATATTAAGTTTTGCAACTCATGAACAAGGGATATCTTTCCATTTTTCAGTATACAAGTCTTTCATCTCTTTAGTTAAGTTTATCTCTAAGCATTTTATTCTTTCTGAGGCTATCGTAAATGGGATTGTTTTCTTAATTTCCTTTTCAGACAGTTTGTTGTTAGTGGATAGGAACACAACTGATTTTTGTGTGTTGGTTTTGTATCCTGCAACTTTACTGAATTAATTATTAGTTCTCACAATTTTTATAGAGTCTTTAGGGTTTTCTATATAAAAAATTATGTCATCTTCAAACAGGGACAATTTTACTTCCCCCATTGTGATTTAGATGCCTTTTATTATTATTTTTTCATGCTCAATTGCTTTGTCTAGATTTCCAGTAGTATGTTGA
>NW_012149618.1:8956660-8971357 GCF_000956105.1 Propithecus coquereli
TGTTCTATTTATACTTCTTTAAGATTCAATCTTGTTAGGTTGTATATTTCTAGAAATTTTACTCACATTTTTCTGGATTATCCAGTTTGTTGGTGTATAATTATTTACAATAGTCTCTTATGATCCTTTTCATTTTGTGACACCAGTTATAGTGTCTCCTCTTTTATTTCTGATTTTATTTATTTGAGTCTTCTTTCTTTTTCTTACTTTGTTTAGCTAAGGGGTTGTCAATTTTGTTTGTCTTTTCAAAAACCCAAGTCTGTTTTATTGATTTTTTTCTATTTGGTTTTCCATTTTCTATTTTGTTTATTTCTGTTATAATCTATATCATTTCCTTCCTTCTGTTAACTTTGAGATTACTTTGTTCTTTTCCTAGTACCTTTAGGTATGAATTTAGGTTGTTTCTTTGAAATCTTTCTTCCTTTTTAATGTAGGCGTTCATTGCAATAAATTTCCCCATTAGTACTGCTTTTTCTGCATTTTGTAAGTTTTGCTATGTTATATTTTTGTTTTCTTTTATCTTGAGGTATTTTGTAATTTTCTTTGTAATTTTCTCTTTGATGTAATGGTTTTTACAGAGTATGTTGCTTAATTTCCAAATTTTTTGGAGTCTCATATTTTAATTCATTCAGGTGCTTTGTCTTTTTACTGAGTAGTTTAGTCCATTCACATTTAAAGTAATCATTGATAGGGAAAGATTTACTATTGCTATTTTGTTAGTTTTCTGTTAATTTTATAGTTCTATTGTTTGTCTTTTCCTCTCTTTCTTCCTTAATGTTTTGTTGATTTTTCGTGTTGAAATGCTTTTATTCCTTTCTCTTTTCCTCTTGTGTAACTTCTATTGACTTTTTTTTGTGGTTACCTTGGGGCTTACATAAAATATCTTATAGTTATAACAGTCTGTTTTAAGCTGATAACAAGTCAAGTTCAATTGCATACAAAAACTCTAAACTTTTTTATTTTTAAAGCATAAATAAAGAGTTTATTTGGGCCAAGTTTGAGGACTGCAACTTGGGAGCATAGACTCAAGTTGCCCTGAATATACACTGCAGTTAGCAGCAGTTACAACTGAGGAAACTCTACACTTTACTATCTCCCTCCTCATTTTATGTTACTGTTGTTATAGTTTACATCTATTCACATTGTGTACCTTTTAACATATTTTCAGTTATGTTTATTTTTTAAACAGCTTTGTCTTTTATCTTTTATACTAGAATTAAACATGATTTACCCACCACCATTACAGTAACCCAGTATTGTGTATTTGTCTATATATTCATCAATGAGTTTCTTTCTTTCTTGTGTAATTGTGTTGCTGTTTAGCATTCTTACATTTTAACTTCAAGGACTCCCTTTAGAATTCTTGTAAGGCAAATCTACTGGTGATAAATTCTCACAGCTTTTATTTGTCTAAGAAAGTCTTTGTCTCTCCTTCTTTTTTTTTTTTTTTTTTTGAGACAGAATCTCACTCTGTTGCCCGGGCTAGAGTGCCATGGCATCAGCCTAGCTCACAGCAACATCAAACTTCTGGGCTCAAGCAATCCTCCTGCCTCAGCCTCCCGAGGAGCTGGGACTATAGGCATGTGCCACCATGCGCAGCTAATCTCCTTCATTTTTGAGGGACAGTTTTGTCTGGCATAGTGTTCTTGGTTGGCAGGTGTTTCTTTCAGCATTTTGACTATATTACTTCACTCCCTTCTGGCCTGTAAAGTTTCTGCTGAAAAATGTATGGATAATCTTACGTGGGGTTTCCTAATATATGACAAGATACTTTTCTCTTGCTGCTTTAAAAATTTTCTCTTTGTCTTTGACTTTTGACAACTTGATTATTTTTCTGGGTTCCTCTTATTTGGTATCTTTTTGGATCCTTGCCTCTTGGATGTCTATTTTCTTCCCCAGATTTGAGAATTATTCAGCCCTTATGTTTTTGAATAAAATTTCTAGTTCTTTCTCTCTCTTTTCTCCTTTTTGAACTCCTATAATGTGTATATTGGTCTACTTGATGCTGTCCCATAAGTCTTCTAAACTTTCTTTACTCTTTTAAATTCTTTTTTCTTTTTGCTCCTTTGACTAAAGTATTCCCAATGATCTGTCTTTGAGTTTGCTGGTCATTTTTTCTGCTTGATGTAATCTGATGTTGAACCCTTCTAGTGAACTTTTTAGTTCAGTTATTGTGTTCTTCAATTACATGATTTCTGTTTGGTACTTTTATTAAATATTTTAAAAATTGCTTTGTTGAAATTATCACTTTGTTCATATGTTGTTCACTTGACTTTTGACAGTTATTTTGAATATTCTGTCAGATAATCATATAATTCCATTTCATTTGGGTCAGTTTTTGGAGATTTATCTTGTTCCTTTGTTTAAAAGATCTTTGCCTGAATCTTCATTTTCCTTGACTCTGTGTTGGTGTCTGCACATTAGACAATGTAGGCATCTCTCCTGGTGTTCACAGACTGGCCTCAAATGAAAGAAGACTCCCACCAATCAGCCTGGTCAGAAAATCTGGGGGCCTCTACTGATTCTTTCCCTCTCCATAAAGAAACACGAAGCTGTGGTTTTTGTTTGCTTGCTCTGTGCTGACCAGAGGAGAGGATCTATGGTGTCTACCAGTTCAAACTGCCATCTCTATACTCTCCACGTGGTTAGACTTCACCAGAACTGTCAGAGCTTCAAGACTGGCAAGAAAGATGCCAGTTCTTTGGGTAGTGCTGAGAAGTTGGAGCATTGAACATATGGATCAACTCTCATTCCCCAAAGGAAAGCTGAGAGCTGGGGTTTTTCATCTGCTTGCTTTGTGCTGAAAGGATGGGATTTGTCTTGTGGATCAAAGGTGGGGGGAGATTTATGGTGTCTACTAGCCCAAGCCACCTTCTCTGTTCTCCCCCAGGTGGCTAGACAATGCTGGCCCCACCAGGGCTCCAAGACTGGCAAGACAGAAGCCAGTCATCCAGGGAGCTTCCTCAGTAAAGTTGGGGCACAGGATGTGTGAGCCAACTCTCTTCCTACACTGGGAGAAGGGAGGGCTAGATGGTCTCCTTCTGATCATGTGGCATTGTGCCAGTGGTAGGGATTCTGGTGAGAAGGTATCCCAAACCTCCCTATATACTTTGGTGAGTCTGGTTTTAATTTTGCCTGGGGTGTCTTTCAATTAGCTTATGGATTTCTCAGAAAGAGAATTTGTCTGTGAATTGTTGCTGAATCGGTATGTTTTTTGGGGGGGAAAGGTGGGTCCAGGGTTATCTATTATGCCATCTTGCTGACATTACCTCCTCTGTAAATATTTTTGTTGGCACAGTTCATTTCTTTTCCATCTTAATTTTTTTTCTGGCTCATTATGCTGTTATAGTTTCACCTAGCATGTCAATAAACAAATAAAATGTTTTGTATTTCACATGTGGGTGCACTTTATTTATATAGCTGGTCCTTATGATCTTACCTTTCTGAGTGTAAATATTTCCTCCTTGGCTTTCTTAGATGTCAGGAAAAAAGTACACATTATAAATGAAATTCCATTCTTCCAACCAACATTTACAAAGAACCCTTCATCTTTGCACCACTGCTTACAGAAGTACCCTCCTTGGGCCTGGGGTTTCTTTTCCTTTAGTGTCTTTCTAAGTATTTGCTGAGAGTACTTGAGTGAAAGTTGGGCTCAGAAACTAGGTACATGTATTTTGATAAACATTATCTGAAATATATGTTCAGCTATGAAGAACTTATGAATATAATTCAGAATCAGGCAAAAGGTTACTCTTAGAGAGCGGGGAGAGGAAAATGCCAGCTATATTCTTTTTTTTGAACCACAAATATCCTGAACCAGCATCCTAAGATTTTGTGTAATTGTTAAAACATAGAACAAATACTCCCCATCTTCCCACTATCCCTCTCTCCACATTGAAATTTTAGTTTCCTTGATGAGAGAAACTCTACCTTACGTTTTGCTTTGTGAGTATCCAGCAAGGTTTTGTACATTTCATAGTGTCCATATAAATTCATGATTTGAAATTTGGAAAAAGAAAGAATCAGCTGCAGATGGAAAGAAGTGTGAATAAGCAGAAGACCTAATAAGAGAAATAAGCCATATATTTAGCAGAGAGAAGCACAAATTGAGAGAGTAGTTTATGATGTTTTATATAGACATTTTCGTTGCTTGAATGTTTATAATAAGCAATCATTAGCAACATTTTACATTGTTTAGCCAAGATATCTTTATTTTTAAAACATAGTTAGGATTAACTATAGGGCTGATATCTGTTTACTCTTGGCAGCCGTATTTACGTATTCATCTAGGTAAAAATCCAGAATGCTAAGATAGTATCATTTTGCTTCACTCATGTTCCCCAGCGATGATCATACCATCTTTCCTCAGCTGAATAACAACAACAACAACAACAAAATGGATTCTTTCTGTCTCGATAGGTAATATGGAATGAACTCAGCCTGCCTTTGTCCATATCATATGCCATATTAGTCTTAGTAAATAATCTAAAGTCAGGACAGGCTGTCTTTTCTAGCTCTTGGTGGTGCTGATACACAGAGAAACACAATGTTTTATACTTTACAAATTTAGGAAGGTACTATGTTGAATACAGCCTCATAAAAATAAGGTTATACAAGTATGCAATACATTAAACAATGTTGTCATGGATGTGGTAAGATATAGACAGGCAATATTAGGCTTACTGTTGGCTTACTGTTGTAGGTTATTTTTTAACTGATGCAAAATATAAAGTACCCACTTTTTATGTCATTGAAGTCTATCCTACTATAATTTTTTCTCTCAGTTTCATCATGTTTTTAGGTCTGTTCCCATTTAACCCTGCAAATGCTTACTATTTATGATATGTATATTATATATAATTATATGTAAACTTTGATCCAATTACATTTTTGGGCTGATGAGAGAAAATCAGTAATATAAATAAAACTGTCTTTTGAGCACATTTTCATAAAAAACAAACCCCAAAGCTATGGCAGAAAAAGACTGTCTCAGTTTAGCTTTTCTTTTTTTCCTTCCATCCTATATTTAATTTTTCATTTCTGGGAAATAAGAAAGATAAAAACTGAGTGTGTTTGGCTTGCTCCATCCATACCTGCTACAGTGAAGTAAAACAAAAACAAAATATCAGGAATCGCAAAATGGAAGCAGAGGTTGGTACTTCCTAAGCCAAAGAGAACAGGGGAGGGCTTGGTGATGTAACTTAAGGTCAGAAAGGAGACAGATGATCTTTTAATATAATATGATCTAAGATAGTACTTCCAGAATGGTGAAGTAAGAACCCCAGAAAAAATCCATTCTGCTATAAAAGCAATGAGAATATTGGCAAAAATTATTAAAATTAATATTTTCAGGAATTTGGAGTTAACCAAGACTTGTGATAATTTGAGAAGCATTTATTCCAGAAAATCGGCTAAGTCTTGGTAAGCAGCGAGCTTTGTGGTGCTTTCATTGGCTCTATCCCCACCTTCCTCTCACTTGTGGATATGTCAATTGAGATTTTCTAGTTTGATAAATAGGAGAAAAAAGAAGAAGCAGCCTCAAAAATAGAAAGACACCATGAAGTATATCAATGAATGTATAAATGGGAGTCCCACAAGGAGAGGAGAAAGAGAAAAAGGGTGAAACAATGTTTAGAAAATAATGTTCAAAACTTCCCAAATTGTCTGAACATCATTAATTCTTTCATGAATAAGCAGGTCAGCAAACTGTAAGTAAAATAAACTCAAAGATATATGCATCTAGACACATCCTAATCAAACCACTGAAAGCCAAACAGGAAGATATAGAAGAAAATAGACAAATTGAACTTTATCAAAATAAAAAACTTATGTGCTTTAAAGGACACCATCAAGAAATTGACAACAACTCACAGAACAGAGAAAATATTTGCAAATCATGTCTTTAATACTTGATTCCATATTCGATTCAGGATATAAAATTATTTCCTGCAACTCAAAATGACAAAAAATGAAATAAAAATAGGCAAAGGATTTAGAAAAAGAGATATTTCTCCAAAGAATATATATAAATATTTAACAAGTACATGAAAAGATGCTCAGCATCATTAGTTGTTAAGGAAATGCAAGTCAAAACCACAATGAGATACAACTTTCAACCCACTAGCTTGTCTATAATAATAAAATAAGCGTTGGCAATGATGTGTAGAAATTATAGCCCCCATACAGTGCTGGCAGTTCAGCCAGTTTAGAAAACAGTTTGGTTCCTCAAAATGTTAAACTTAGAATTAACATATGAATCAACAATCTACTCTTAAAGGGTATAAACTCAAGAGAATTGAAAATATATGTCTGCACAAAAACTGAATATCAATATTCACAACAGCATTATTCATAATAGCTGAAAAGTGGAGTCAACTCAAATATCCACCATTGATTAATGGATAACCAAGATGTGGTATATTCATACAACAAAATATTATTTGGTAATAACAAGGAATGGAGCATTGATATTTGCTACAGCATGGATGAATTTTGAAGACATTATGCTAAGTGAAAGAAGCCAATCACAAAAGGTACATATTGTAAATTTCATTTATATAAAATGTCCAGAATAGGCAAATTCATTCAGACTGAAAGTAGATTAGTGGTTGCCAGGAGCTGGGATAGAGCAGAATGGGTAGTGACTGCTGACTGGTACAAAGTTTCTTTTTATGGTGATGAAAATGTTCTGAAATTAAACAGTGGTGACTCAGTTGCATAACTCTTTGAATATACTAACAACTTCTAAAGTATATCCTTTAAAAAGGTGGATTTTATATTATGTGAACTATGTCTCAATAAAACTCTTATTAAAAAATATAGTATATAACCTAAATGTTATATTAACAGGATGATAACTAACTTGGATATAGACTTAGTGAAGAATATAGGGAATAGATTAATTCTTAAAAAACAAAAAATGTAACCTAAATGTTATATTAGCAGGATGATAACTAACTTGGATATAGACTTAGTGAAGGATATAGGGAATAGATTAATTCTTAAAAAACAAAAAATGTTCAGAGGTGATCAAAGAATACTAGAGAGAGGAAGAAAAATGAAAGATGCCACTCCAATATCCTTTGCTCCCTCGCCCCTTGCCAGGACTCAGCCTTTCCTTCTTTCTACCCAGTACTACAGACTTGCACAAATAGTCTTATGAAATACGTTATTTATAAGGTGAATCTTTCACCTGTTGCCACTCAAACACCCCAAGCCCATCTTTACTATTCTTTACATATCCAAAGATTCATGAAAGAAAACTTCTCTTTATTCTGAATTATTGTATATTAGCAAATAGTTTGGAAATTTAAACAGTGTGTCAACATGTATTATAGTTATTTTAATTGAGAAACATAGCTTTAGATATTTTAAAATAGGACAATTTCCTTTTCTAACTTCTTGTTTGTATAAATCAGAGTTTAATGAGAAAAATAGAAATTATCCTAGATGTCTCCAGAATTTTCAAGGAGAAAATAATTTTTTTTTGCAGAGTGCTTACAAAATTTTAGGGAAGGCCAGAAGAAGAGAAAGCAGGAGGTAGAGGTCTTCCCATGAATCTATAAATTGTAGGCAGTTTCTGCCTCCACTTCAGCTGAAACCCAACCCAGTAGATCAGAAAACCCAACAAGGAAGCTGCTGCCGCCTTGCTGCAGAAGTATGAACTGCTGTGTGAGGAAGAGCAGATCCTGCACCCTTTGCCTTTCAAATCACCTGCAAGTCCCTCTCTTTGATGGAATCTCAACTGGAATCCTACTGGCCAGGGATTCTGAGAAATGTAGTTCCCAAGCTTCTAGCCTCTGCAGTATGAGAATACAGAAGAGTGCTAAAATAATTCTAAGCAATAGCTGGTATAACATGCCTTCAGAAATCAAAGCACTGTTCAAAATGAACTTTATGATTTTTAACTAAGTGCAAATCAGAAGAAATAACACTAGGAATGCTGTACTATTTTCTTACATCCAGCCATTTACTTTTAGTAAATTTAGCTTCGAGTGAATAACACTTTACGTTTAAAAGTTGAGCTTCGTTCTTTAAAATACTAGAGAATTGAAGGCTGTGCTTTTGCTCATTTTTACATTTTACTTTTTAAAAAATGTCTCTGGCTGCCTAATATTAACTTAAACCTAGAACATGATTATACTAGTTTCTTATTGATGCTGTAATACATTGCCACGCATTTCAGGACTTAAAGCAACACAAATTTATTCTCTGACTGTTCTGGAAGCCAAAAGTTTGCAATTAGCTTCACTGGACTAAAGTCAAGATGTGGATGAGGCTGGTTTTTCCAGAGACTATGGAGTGGTGGTGGAGGAGGAATGTGTCTCCTTGACTTTGCCAGCTTCTGGTTGTCGCCTGCATTCCTTGACTTCATCCCTTCTTCACATCACTCCAACCTCTGGATTCTGTCATCACATCTCTTTCTCCTCTTCTGTCATCAAATCTCTCTCTGCCTTCCCCCAATAAGGACCCTTGTGATTACATTTACGGCCCACCTGGATAATGCAGAATAATTTCCCCATTACAAGACTCTTAATCACACACGTGTAGTTCCTTCTGTCATTTAAGGAAACACTTACAGGTTCTGGGGATTAGGACCTGAATATCTTTGGGGGCCATTGTTCAGTTTACCGTAATATTTAAAACATTTCTTTCCAAAGGCACATACTCTTATTCCTGTTTTGTGCTAATGTTTTCCTATCTGAAATGTAAGGCACCAGGCTTATCCCTTCACCAACTTTGGATCGGAAATTTTACAGAAAAGGCAATCTGGTAACTGTTGCTCTTTCTGGCGTGATTCTTAGTGATATGGTGCTAAGTGCTTCAACTACCCAGGCATAAAATGCTCTGGAGCTATGGGTACATTTTAAAAATCAAGCAAACAAACCAAAGAACACGAATACTCAATTCTTTAAAATGACACATCCTAATACTTCTCCAAAAGAAGCATTATCTCTTTTTTCTTTTCCTTCTTCTGCTTCTGGTTGATTCTTGGCTAACGAATCACATATATGAGGGCTGTCTGGAAAGTATCCAGCCATTGTTAATGTAATAAATGTCTCTATTTGGACAAATCAACAATGGCTGGATACTATCTGGACAGCCCTCATAGGTCGTGTTATAACTTTCTTTTTGTTCGTTCAAGCAGGGTGTACAATTGTGCTATAGCAAGAGGACTGGAAGCAGGGCTGGGATCTTGCCTCCTTAGGTCCTAAAATGTGCTCCTTTTGCTCCATATTCTTGGATCTTGCTTAACCCTATTGGTCCCTATTTTCCCAAGGAAGGAGGATTCCCAGTGTGTTTTCTGCCTGCCAGTTTCTAGTTTCTAGTTCTTAACAGTTCTTTCACTGGGGATAATGGTTCCTGTCCAAGGTTGCAGTCATAGACACAAGAGATTAGATGGATCACCATGAATCTTTCTATCAAATGACCATGAATTTTACTCAGATTACATTAGAAGCCTTTTTATTACAGCAGAATTTTACTTCAGAAGAAGAAAGATGATATAGAGCAAGAACATGCAGTAACTGGAGGTGAACAGTAGCAAATGGCCAGATAATCCCTCAATTTTGGGGATGTGTATTTTTCTATTTCATTTGAATATGGAGAAGATTAGTGTTCTGGAAACCCAAATTAAATTATGCAAACATAGTCTGTATATAGACTAAAAAGACCCTGAAAAATGATCTAGAATTAATTGGAATTCCTAACCAATTTTCTGCACATAATTCTTGTTTTCTTACTATTTTACTGTTCAAAATGGACTAATACAACTTACTAATCTTAGGCAGAATTTCTTATTTTCTAGAATAGTGAAGTAATTAAATAGTTGTTTTTATCAAGGAGTTTTGTTTTTTCTCCTCTCTGGAATAGAGTAAGCAAAGATCTAATTTATGGCAACAAAATGCTTTAAAAAGCTGAGAAAATGACATTGTCAATGAACACTTGAAAGGACGATTTACTTCCAATTTATTGGTAATAATTGAGGTGACAAAAATCTCATATCAACAGTTCCTTCCTGAACTCAGCTTTGGATGAAGTAAAAATGTATTAGCACACTCTTTCTGCCTCTGTCTTCTTGGATTTGTATTTCTCTCCATCTTTTCCCGTAGTAGCCAACTGACATTCAGGCAACACAAAGACTGGCAGCAGTGGGGGAAAGACAGGCCTCCTGATGGGTTTTCAGTGTTTGGTTATGCAGTCGGATTACTCTCCAGCACCTAACATTAGACTACTTAATACAAAAGCTCCGTTCCATCAAGGAAATTATCTCAAGCTAGAGTCATGGAGGGGTCATTTAGGTGTGGACCTTCCCTGTTACAGCAATTTTTTAAGGGCCAAGGAGGAAAAGCTTCAATTTGGAATCATATAGAGGATTTCCTTTGTTCTATGAAATAGATGTTTAGGAACGATTCTTTATTTACACAGGAAGTTTCTAACAATAGATCCTGATTCTACTATTAGATCTCTTTCTCATTTATTCTAAGAGAATTTGAAATTCACACAGGAAAAAGAAGAACTGTGAAAAAGCAAGATGTCTTGAATATGCTACTGATGCGAAGATTAACCTTTATTACAGGCATCTGCTATGCCGCAGATCTATGCGGAAAGTCTGTTTACAAAAGAAGGCATTAATCAGATTAGACCTAGGCATCCATTTGTAATGTCTTTGCACTGTTGCTAACTCCGGAGTGAGCCGGTGAGTGAGACGGCTGAAGCCTGACAGCTAATTTAAAGCCAAGGTCTTCACTGTCCGGAGATTTATCAGAGAGAGAGTCAAGCAGCCAGTATCTTTTATGACTTGCACCTTCTCCTTTTTCAGAGGTAGTAAATGAAAAAGACAGAAAAAGGAGGCGCCATCTATCGCAACTGGGTAAAAATCACATAAACACCATGCTCTGAGCTTTCATTATAACACCTCCTTCTTAGCTAATTACTGTCAGCACTAAATTACAGAGTCAGGAGGCCCCACTCAATACCAATTGATTCATTTCAGGTCACAGTTTGGCAGAAAACCTGTAGCAAAAGGCCAAACCTGTATCCACTAAGCCTTTTATTTGTGACTAAACAAAAGTCTTGACAAGTGGTATAATTTGCATCAAGCAGGGCTACACCAAAGACCAATTAATACTTATTTATTTATTTATTTTTAAATGATCGCTTCATTTTTAATTTCTTAAAAAGAAGCACACTCCAAGAATGTCACACAGCAATGGTTTGCTGCTCTTTGTCAGAGTATATCAGAGAACGAAAAACAAAAAAAAAGTTTTAAATGGTTAATGGTTTTAAAAATTAGTTCTCTGAAATTTCTGTAAAGCCAGTAATCACCAGTCATTTAAATCTTTATTTCAGAATAGTAAACATTTCAAAAGTGTAATAAGTATCTACCCAAAATCTTTTCTTTCTTTTTTAAAGATTTTCTCTAGCCTCTAGTCTACTTGACAGGACTTATCATTTTACATATCAAAAGACATAGAAGCTTGTCGATTATTTTCTTCTTAATTCAAGCATTGTATCTTTAAATATTACCAACCTCATAAACAATGAGTAACATGAATTTTAAAAAATAAGCTCAACATACATCAGATATGAGCTGTTGTCTTTCAATACTGTGCTGGAGTGGCAAAATTTTTGGTGGTGTTGGTTTTATGTTGATTGGAGAGATTTACTATCATAACCCTTTTAAATTCCATTATTGTACAATTTAGCATGCAGGTGGTCAGACAAAAATGTGCTTTTAAGAAATGTAGAAAGGTTTTTATCTGCTTAGGTATTTTCCAGGATAAAAAGGTATATAAAGCTAATAACTTTCTAGGGGGTTTGCTTTTCTTTTTTACTATTTAGCTGTCATTCTTCAAACAGCTTATTTAGGAAAAGGAAATCAAATGTACTACAGCCTTGTGTATATGGTTGGCAGTTTGATATAGTTTCTTAAATAAACGGATTTTCTGATCATGTAGAAGTAAGATTGCAATGAGAAATTCAAAATCAAAATATCTTAAACTCGTGGGGTGGAGTGATGATATTAATTTATAAGAATTAATTTCTTTTGATCTGCTGTGCTTGAGTTTTACAACATAAGGGAAATGCTTTTGGTGAAAACGTGTGGCTTTGAGGGAAGAGTTATTGAAGCCTTAATTATGCAAGAGACTAGACTAAGTACTTTCTCACATATGGCCCTGTTTATTTAATTCTCACAAGGACAGTAGGAGTTAGAGATAATCCCATTTCACAGATGAGACTGAAGCTAGGAAAAGTTAAATATCTTGCTGAAGGCCACATGCTGTTAAGAGAATTGAAGCACAAGTGTATTATCTTGAAGGCCACTGACTTTTCTGCTATAACACTGTCCCTTCTGTACATTGGAGTTATCAGGAGGGAATGATTATATTTCTGTTGAGCTCATTATTGCTGTTATTAGTGGTCAATGTTTAAATGCAGTAGACCTCAGCAAAGTTTCTGAAAAGATAGTCTATTCTTTGTTAGTTGCCAAACCAGAAGGTTTTCTTCAATTCATGGAGGGCTTTGGCGATTTTGACTGTTGTGAACATAAATAAACAACTCACTCAGGGTGTTGCTCTGATCTGTCCATTGTCTTTTCTGTCATTTTATGTAGAGTGGAAGGATGAACAGATACTCATGACAAGGTCCAAACAGAGTGGAAACTGTTAACGTAGAGGGTTTAGCTAAAGCGGGTGAGTATGGGAATGGAGCCGTCTGTGGGGTCCTGAAGATTTTAGATCCCTGAGACTTGCAGGGATTGGGGCGTGGTGGTTACATTTACAATACAAACATTGGAGTAGTGATACATCTGCCTCTCCTTTCTTAGGGCCTGATGGAAGGAGACCTGTCAACTAAGATGGATTCAATAATTGCAAAATGTCTGCTAATTAGCATCTATTTTACAGATATGTTTTGTGTTTATACTTTTTTCCCTACTAAATCAGAATGAGGCAGCCGTTTTGAGTGTCTCTAATGTGCCTGGCACTATGCTGGATGCTGGGGCAGGGTTGATATTGAATAGGACATATTCTCCAACTTCAAGGAAATGATGGTGTGGTTGAGAAGCAGAAATGGGCAGATGTTTACAGTGATAGGTGCAATAATAAAAAAAGTGCACAGTATCAAGTAGAGGTACAAAGGGAGCCTTAGGAGCTCTGGGTATGGGGGCTAAGGAAGGCTTTCAGAGAAGTTGGTGTTAAAGAATAAAAAGGGATTTGTTAAGCATCCCTTTTCTATTTTAAAACATGTTATTTTTAAAAATTGCAGGTTCAAAGACAGGCAAGAAGATGTGAAACAGCACAGCCAAAATGCCGAGGCCTGGGGTTGGATAAGGCGGGTAGAAGGGCTAGATGGGAAGGCGGATGCTAGATCACGAAGAGACTTGTGGACCATGGAGATCGGATGCTGTCTTTAAGGCCAGGAGGGCCACTGAAGGGCTTTAGCAGGGGCTCACCAGGATCAGGTCTGTGGCTGGGAAGCATCAGTCAGCAGTGAGTGGACGGATTTCAGAGTGGCAAAACCAGAAGCATGGAGACCAGATAGGACTGCGTGTCATGTTATTTTTAAGCACAGATTAAAGAAACACTGGCATTCTTAAATGATTGAATTTGGTGATGGTGCTGCTGTTATATTTTAATATTTATGAATGATTACAATGATCAACCTAGATTTTCAGCTAGACGTCCCAGGGAAAGAGATGCTGAGGTGGAGAGCTAAGTATCAGGCCAAGGCACCAGGGGAAGTGCCGTCAGCACCAGCTCCTGTAGGGCAGTGAAGGAGGCAGGACAGGGCAGAGGGAGAAGGGGAGAAGTGGGGCTGGGATGCAGTCATGCCAGTCATCTTAGCCAGCCCATGGGGTGCTTGGGACCTGCATGGCACTTCGAGGCAGGGGGCTGGGTTTTTATACCTCTGTGGCCAGTCGTTGGATACCGTCTGTCACCAGGGAGAGGGAGAGACTTTCTTAGGCTGGGATGGAACTCAGCTAAGTGCCATCAGCCAGTCTGGCTGCTGGGGAATGAGGGCCTCAGTCTGTGAGCCCTCAGTTGAGTGATGAAATACAGGAAGGCACTCAGTATCATTAAAGACATTAAAATTCTCCCAAGAACGTTCTTATAGTGTAATCATGCTCAGGTAGCAACTCTCTTAGGCTTTTGCACTTTTCTTCCCTCTGCCTGGAATATTCTTTCCCCAGCCCCTTTAGGTGGCTGGCTTTTCTTTTTTTCTTTCTTTTTTTTTTTTTGACACTTGGTTTTCATTCTAATATCTCCACTGAGAAAGCTTTTCTGATCACCCTGCGTAATCAGCCACCACTCCCAATAGTCACTGTCTAGGACATCAACCCATTTTATTTTCTTTATAGCAGAACAAGATAAATACAAATCCCATTATCTGTCTCTCCACCCCTAGAATGTGAGCTCCAGGGATCTTTTCTATCTTGTTCACTCTTGTGTCCCCTGCACCCAGAGCAGGGCTGGTCACACAGTAGATTCTCAATCAATATTTAATGAATGAATAAATGAAAATTAAATTTAAGAAAATGGGGCCGGGCGTGGTGGCTCACATCTGTAATCCTAGCACTCTGGGAGGCCAAGGCGGGATGATCTCTTGAGCTCTAGAGTTTGAGACCAGCCTGAGCCCTGAACAAGAGTAAGAACCCATCTCTACTAAAATCAGAAAAAATTAGCAGGGAGTGGT
>NW_012149618.1:8981944-8983291 GCF_000956105.1 Propithecus coquereli
AATAAGGATTCTTTTCCCCAGTGTATGGTTTTGTCTGCTTTGTCAAAGATTAGATGGCTATATGAGGATGGTTTTATATCTGGATTCTCAGTTGTGTTCCATTGGTCTATGTCTCTGTTCCTGTGCCAGTACCATGCTGTTTTAGTTACTATAGCCTTGTAGTACAGCTTAAAGCCTGGTAAATTGATGCCTCCCAATTTGTTCTTTTTGTTTAAGATTGCTTTTGCTATATGGGGTCTTCTCTGGTTTCATATGAAGCATAGTATTATTTTTTCTAGATCTTTGAAAAATGATGTTGGTATTTTAATAGGGATTGCATTGAATCTGTAGATCACTTTGCGTAGTATAGACATTTTAACAATGTTGATTCTGCCAACTCATGAGCATGGTATGGTTTTCTACCTGTTTACGTCCTCTGCTAGTTCCTTCCTTAGTCTTTCATAGTTCTCCCTGCAGAGGTCTTTTACCTCCTTAGTTAAATATATTCCAAGATATTTTACTTTCTTTGTTGCTATTGTGAAGGGTATTGAGTCTTTGATTTGGTTCTCAGTTTGACTGTTGTTGCTGTAGAGGAATGCTACTCATTTCTGTACATTGATTTTATAACCCAAGACTTTGCTGAATTTGTTTATCAATTCCAGTAGTTTCATAGCAGAATCTTTGGGGTTTTCTAGGTATAAGATCATATTGTCAGCAGAGAGCGGTAGTTTGACCTCTTCTTCCCCCCTTTGTGTGCTCTTGATTTCTTTCTCTTGTCAGATTGCTCTGGCTAGGACTTCCAGCACTATGTTGAATAGAAGCAGTGATAAAGGGCAACCTTGTCTGGTTCCAGTTCTAAGTGGGAATGATTTCAATTTTTTCCCATTCAGTATGATGCTGGCCGTGGGTTTGTCATATATGGCTTGTATCGTTTTTAGGTAAGTCTCGTCTATGCCTATTTTGTTAAACGTTCTTATCATAAAAGGGTGTTGAATTTTGTTAAATGCTTTTTCTGTGTCTGTTGAGAGGATCATATGGTCTTTGTTTTTACTTCTATTTATGTGGTGAATTACATTTATAGAGTCGTATGTTGAACCATCCCTGCATCTCTGGGATGAAGCCCACTTGGTTGTGATGGATTATTTTTTTTGATAAGCACCTGAATTCAGTTTGCTAGGATTTTGTTGAGAATTTTTGCATTTATTTTCATAAGGGATATTGGTCTGTAGTTTTCTTTTTTGTTGTGACCTTTCCTGGTTTTGGTATCAGGGTGCTGTTAGCTTCATAAAATGTGTTGGGGAGGATTCCTTCCTTCTTGATGTTGTGGAATAATTTCTGCAGGATAGGCAACAGTTCTTCTTTGTAGGT
>NW_012149618.1:8983341-8985128 GCF_000956105.1 Propithecus coquereli
TTTAGATTCTTTTACTAAAATATTGGGTCCTCCGATTCAATTAAGAGAGTTCAGAGAACGAACAGGAAAGCATTTTGGTAGTTATTAAAGGCACCGAGGATATTAGGATGGATCTGCAGTATCTTTAAGCAATAGAAGAAAAAGACAGAACTGTAGGGTAGCAGGAGACAATGTGTATGCAGATTTCGCTTTGCTTAAGATGGTCAGTCCCATTTAACATTTAGTTGGAGAAGCCCAAGGTAGAAATTGGGGGCCTCAGGATATGGTGAACACTGAGTCAGCACCACAGGTGTTGCAGGGGTGGGGAACTTGCAGCCTTAAGGCCACATGTGGCCTTCTAGATCCTCAAGTGTGGCCTTTTGACTGAATCCAAATTTTACAGAACATTAAGGATCTAGAAGGCCACAGGTTCTGCCCACTCCTGCAGGAGATCCCAGAAGGCATTCAAGAAACAGAAGCAAGATGATCTCTAAGCATCCCTGCAACCTTAAATTCCTGCAAGTACAAAGAGAGTGGCTTTCCATGATTTCATGTGAACAGGTAGTTGTTGTTGCCATAAATGCTACAATTCTAAAATTGTAATTGTTATTCTCTTTAAATCTAACCTTTCCTTTGATGCCCCTACCTTCCCAGTGGCTTAAATCTGAAACTTGGGTCATCGATAGATCAGTGTCCTTCTCTTTATCATATACATTCCTCTTCCATCCTTGACCTGCTGGTTTTTTAAATTAAAAATCTTTTATTCAGTTTTTATTTTTATTGAAGTTGTACATACACACAGTTTAAGAGCCAAATAGTTTTACCAGGCTAGTTGAGAAAACAGAAGTCTCCCCCACCCTTCATTTTCTCTTCTCTATAGGCAACCACTGTAAACTCTTTTGGTTGTTTCATCTGGTAAATATTGCTGTATTTCTAAACAGCAGGCTCATATTCCTAGTCCTTGACTTTTCAGATTTAGGTATGATTTGTCAACCTCTCACCAGGAAGATAAGGTTTTCATTCTCTTTCACCACTTTTCCCACCTTCTTTATCATCTTCTCTCCCATATAATTTAGGTTAAAACATTATTCAATCTTATATTATTATGAGTATTCAAGTTAAGGTTTGCAGTATGTACTTTCCTTCTCAATTTTTTATTTTCCTGGATTTAATTATTGTGTTTTATTTGGGGTGTGTGTGTGTGTATTTTCTTTGTTTTCTGTAGACATACTCATCAGTAATTCAAACCCAAAGTCTTCTACATTTTTCCAAGTCTCTTCTTTATTTAGGTTCATTAGATTATGTATTAATTTTATCCTCTTGAAGAAATGCTCTCCTGGAATCTTTTGGCTTGTTCTAACCTGCTGCAGCCTGGACTGGTCACTATAGCCGGTTTACAGCTGACATTTCCTACCCTGGGATGTTCCTTTCCCTGTTAATTCTTAGTCCTGCTATGCGGAGCCTCTTTTTCCTGTATCTCATGTCTTCCTTGTTCTTGGTTGACTCCCTCATTTCGGTGGACTGACTAGCTTTCAGAGAAAGTTGCTTGGAGGTAACTTTTGAGACTTATTTTTTGAGACTTATTTTAAGACTTTGAGAAGAAAATGTTTTTTATTCTACTCTTATACTTGATGGATAATTTTTTGCTGGGGGTAGAATTCTGGAATAATTTTTTCTCTAGAATTTTTTTTTAATTTCTTTTTATTTCAGCATATTAGGGGGTACAAATGTTTAGGTTACATATATTGCCCTTGCCTCACCTGAGTCAGAGCTTCAAGCTTGCCCATCCCCTAGATGGTGCGCATTGC
>NW_012149618.1:8996246-8999043 GCF_000956105.1 Propithecus coquereli
GTGGGTGACATGAGACCAGCACTCCTTTCCCTGGTAGGGTCAGGGATTGATCTCCAGGGCCCAGGGGACAGGCCTGCAGACAAGATCCTGTACACCCAGGTCTCGATCGCATTGCCCTGGGGCACAGAAGGGATATTTGTGAACAAGCCTACTGAGGTGTGTGTGCCTTCAGGGGCAAATCAGTGTGCTTGAGGTGCAACTCTCCTCCCATGGTTGGGCTGTACACCCAGCTCAGGCTGCAGTCCTGGGCAGGGACCCTCCCGGCAGGCATCACAGCTGGGGGAGATCTACTGGCTGAAGGTCCTGCCTGCTGGCAGAAACCCGGGAGGAACTGTGGAATAGGGGAGGGTGGAAGGGAGTGAGGCCTGCTCCAGACTGCGGGTCTCAGACAGCCCCACCCCCACATGCAGACTTTTTGGCTGAGTGGGGCCATTTCAACCCCTCCCTGGCAGCTTTGCCCAGAAGCAGAGAACAGAACTTTGACCCCTGCTAACAGCATTTGTGGTGCTTGAGGGTAGGCTCACCCAACCCAGCTGCTCCTACTGAGGTGGAGAATAAGGACACACCTGGAGGTCCCTAGAATTTTTTTAATGCCTTATTTTCTGCTTTCTAAGGTTAATGTTGAAAAACAAAAAACATTCTGCTTCCCAAAACTGAACTGTGTTTTTCTCCTCACCACCCCTTTGGAAACTTGTAAGATTTTCTATTTTCTCTGAATGTTCTGAAATTTCACAATGATATCTATTTTTATTCTCTGTACTGGCTATTTGGATTGGGCCTTTAAAATCTAGAAAACCATCTTTAGACCTGGGCTATTGTTTGAATGCTTTCTTTAATGATTTCCTCCCTCACATTTTCTCTATTTTGCTGGAAATTCTATTTGGCTAATGGATCTTCTGGGCTGGCTCTCTAATGTTCCTGTCTTTCCACTCATGGTTTTCATATGTCTTTTTGCTCTCCTCTCTGGGAGAATCCCCACTGTTATTTTCCAAAGTGTCCATTGAGTTTTTTATTTCTACTATGGATTTTTAATGTTTCATTTTGGCTTTTCTTTTTTTCTTTATTTTGTTTTAATTATATTGTGTTTTATTTTCACAGATATATCTCCTTTTTTTTAGTTTTTAAAGTTTTTTAAAAATTTATTTCAGAATATTATGGTGATACAAATGATTTGGTTACATTAATTGCTCTTCTACCATGCCCATTCCCCAGATAGTGTGCATTGTATCCGTAGGTGTGAATTTATCAATCCCCTTCTCGTCCCTCCCACCTGCGTGATTTCCGATGAATGTTATTTCCATATGTGCTCACAGATGTTGATTGATTTGTTCTAATTTAATGGTGAATACATGTGATGTTTGCTTTTTCATTCTTGTGATACTTCACTTACAAGAATGGTCTCCAGTTCTATCCAGGTTAATACAAGAGGTATTAGTTCACCATTTTTTTTTTATGGCTGAGTAGTACTCCGTGGTATACATATACCACATTGTATATATCTCGTTTTCTTTCTAAAGATTATTAACGTTAGTTTTCTTCCCCTTGCTCCCTGAAGAGTCCCTTTCCCCCAAGTTGCTTTTCTTGATTAATTAACTAGCTTTTGGTTTCTATCATTCACACTAGATACTTTCCTCACATGTCTGATAAGTCTCATATATGAGAGTAGGGAATTAGGCTTGAATAGAAAATCTGAGTGGATGGTTGGTGATTGTCATTTATGGGATGCACCACAGGAGGTTCTGGCTGGGACTTTTCTTTAAAGGACTCCCGTTATCAGTATTCTTAAGGCTTTTCCTTTTGGGCTGGTTAAATTCACTGGAAAAGAATATTTTCATCTCCTGTCTGGAGGACATATGTTTACTGGTAGAATTCTGGGCTCCAAATTAGGGAAGGGAGCTGGGAATCTTAGCACTAGACATGTAAACACTAATTTCACACCCCCATTGCAGTATGATACTTCTGTCCTTTTCTGTTTCAAATGCTCCTCTCAGTGTGAAGATCCTCTATTTTACCCTTTTCAGAGACTCAAACTCCTGTGTGGAGGGAAGGAGTCATTTTACTGATCTGTTTCTCAAACAGACGTCTGACAAGTCCTCTTACTATTAACTCTATTTCTAGAAATGTGTGGTGCTGCCAATTTCTGAGTCTCTGGGAGATTCCATGTTATAAATCAGGTCGCTTCAATCCACCATCTTTATCCAGAAATCTCAACCCTGTTATTACACCTCAGAAATCTCTCTTTTATCTATACTCTCCTTCAAGGTCACAATCATATCTTCATTGTTTTTAAAATGTATACTAGCAATATGTTTTATAAATAACTTTGTTCTCTGTGGTAATATTAGCTTAGGCTTTTAATTGTCTTATACTCTCCATCAGTGAGCACAAATATTGCCCAAATTTTACTTCATACATGTACCTCCTGCTCATAAAATGGTAATTGCTCACTCTGTGATTAAACATTCATTTTTATCCTGCATGTTAGGGTCTTCATGATGGAGCTACATCTTCCTGGGCTAGTTTTCCATTGCACTATACACTCAATCCAGTAAGTATGAGTTCTTCATGGGCCCCTCTCCTGCTTTAGGACATCCTATCTCTGTGTTTTTGCTTTTCACAGTTCTTAGAGCCTCTCCTTTAAGGGAGAAAAAATTCTCTCAAAGGGATTTATTGCATTATTATCATTATGCTTATGTTTTCTTCGGCCCTTCCTTTAAGTTCCACATATTTCTCTTTTTTGTAGAAAGGAGAATTAGGTAAGACATATTGCCAAAGGATGTAACCAGTGCCAAATATA
>NW_012149618.1:8999093-9000963 GCF_000956105.1 Propithecus coquereli
TCATTTTAGTGTTCTGAATTTGGTTGATGTCTATTGCTAGAGAGCTGTTGTTCCCCTTTGGTGGTGTGCTTTCCGTTTGATTCTTCATACTTCTAGAGTTGTTTCGGTGATTCCTTCTCGTCTGGATCAGCTGTTACTTCTTACCTTTAGATTTTCGTTTGAATAATGACACACCCTGTTTAGTCTCTGAGCCAGTAGGTGGTGTTTGTGGGTGAGATTCTATCACATGCCGTATGATGAGTCAGTAGATGCACTTAAAGGGTGTGCAGAATGACCTCCCTGTCAGTAGGTGGCGCTTGCTGGGAGGAGCAGGCTGCAGTGTTGTTTTTGGGTCCTGTAACCAGCTCTTATTCTTCTGGAGAGGCACTCTAGTGCCTCAGGTATAGGGGCAAGGAAATCAAGATGGTGGAGGAGAAAAACCGCCAGACAGAGTGTCTCTGCAAGAAAGACAGATTTCTTTAGAAAAAAGTAAAAAAAAAAAACAAAAAAAACAGGCAGACAAACACAGATCAGATGAGGGTCAGAAGGAAGGGTGCCTGAACATATAGGAGACTCCACGGGAAGAAGTTGCGGCGGAGGACTGGAAGGGGAAATGCCCCTGAGAGGCTTGGAGACCAGCAACAAGGGTAGGTGGAGGGGTTAAATTTCCTCTCCCTTGCGTCTCGGACTGCTGGTGGGCTCCTGAGCGGTTGGAGAGACCTGCCAACACCAGCTCAGAGACAGCTGCCCCCAGTGAGTGGTGAGCCTCTTGCGGACAGAGCACCAGGCTCCCAGCTCCCTCGGGGCACCTGCCGGCCCTCAGACCCGAGCTGATAGGCAGGCGCCATACTGCTTCATTCTCCCCTCCCCTTCCCTACCCGGGGCTGCAGAGAGAGACAATTTAGCCACCAACCAGAGGCATCTTCAGGGAACGGGACCTTTCCTTTTGGGGCCCTACAGTGGACTAAGGGGTACTCAGACTGTGAGCTCCCTACCCGCCAGCCCTCCCAGGCGCCGGTTGTTTGGACTTCAGGAGAGCGGGGAAAATCCTGAGGCTGAGAGACATCAATCCAGCTTGGGCAACCTGTGGGTGACATGAGACCAGCACTCCTTTCCCTGGTAGGGTCAGGGATTGATCTCCAGGGCCCAGGGGACAGGCCTGCAGACAAGATCCTGTACACCCAGGTCTCGATCGCATTGCCCTGGGGCACAGAAGGGATATTTGTGAACAAGCCTACTGAGGTGTGTGTGCCTTCAGGGGCAAATCAGTGTGCTTGAGGGGCAACTCTCCTCCCATGGTTGGGCTGTACACCCAGCTCAGGCTGCAGTCCTGGGCAGGGACCCTCCCGGCAGGCATCACAGCTGGGGGAGATCTACTGGCTGAAGGTCCTGCCTGCTGGCAGAAACCCGGGAGGAACTGTGGAATAGGGGAGGGTGGAAGGGAGTGAGGCCTGCTCCAGACTGCGGGTCTCAGACAGCCCCACCCCCACATGCAGACTTTTTGGCTGAGTGGGGCCATTTCAACCCCTCCCTGGCAGCTTTGCCCAGAAGCAGAGAACAGAACTTTGACCCCTGCTAACAGCATTTGTGGTGCTTGAGGGTAGGCTCACCCAACCCAGCTGCTCCTACTGAGGTGGAGAATAAGGACACACCTGGAGGTCCCTAGAATTTTTTTAATGCCTTATTTTCTGCTTTCTAAGGTTAATGTTGAAAAACAAAAAACATTCTGCTTCCCAAAACTGAACTGTGTTTTTCTCCTCACCACCCCTTTGGAAACTTGTAAGATTTTCTATTTTCTCTGAATGTTCTGAAATTTCACAATGATATCTATTTTTATTCTCTGTACTGGCTATTTGGATTGGGCCTTTAAAATCTAGAAAACCATGTCCTT
>NW_012149618.1:9003698-9013046 GCF_000956105.1 Propithecus coquereli
TTCAAGGTCACAATCATATCTTCATTGTTTTTAAAATGTATACTAGCAATATGTTTTATAAATAACTTTGTTCTCTGTGGTAATATTAGCTTAGGCTTTTAATTGTCTTATACTCTCCATCAGTGAGCACAAATATTGCCCAAATTTTACTTCATACATGTGCCTCCTGCTCATAAAATGGTAATTGCTCACTCTGTGATTAAACATTCATTTTTACCCTGCATGTTAGGATCTTCATGATGGAGCTACACCTTCCTGGGCTAGTTTTCCATTGCACTATACACTCAATCCAGTAAGTATGGGTTCTTCATGGGCCCCTCTCCTGCTTTAGGACATCCTATCTCTGTGTTTTTGCTTTTCACAGTTCTTAGGGCCTCTCCTTTAAAGGAGAAAAAATTCTCTCAAAGGGATTTATTGCATTATTATCATTATGCTTATGTTTTCTTCGGCCCTTCCTTTAAGTTCCACATATTTCTCTTTTTTGTAGAAAGGAGAATTAGGTAAGACATATTGCCAAAGGATGTAACCAGTGCCAAATATATTGAGATAGATTCGTTTTTTGCTGCATACACCACTCCACATGGGTTATCTGCTGGACAACTGCCAGATATTATCCCACATGTGTTTGCAGAACCTTTTCCTTAGTGTTTTTGCTCAGTATTTGTCCTCATTGAAACTTAATCATTCTTTAAGTATAAGAAATTACTTAAATGTCGAGATTAACTAGTTCTTGAAAGCATACATGATTCATTAAGAAGACTTTTGTAAACTTCAATAAAACAAAATGCCAAAGGACATTTGGAAGATGAACAAAGGGTTTTCTGGTTCATAGATTCCAAACACTCTAAGACCCCGAAAACAGTGCAGTTTATCACCTAGCCAATGTGAAGGATTGTGAAATACCTATTGGTGTTTTCTTAGATGATTAAAAAGGGCTTTTACTTATTCATCTTTTAGGGTGGATTAATATTAATATTTGGAAAATATCAATAATGAGGTACAGTCTTTCTCACATTGATCTTTCTTATTGCCTCATGTTACCACTCTACCAGCAAGTAGAAAAATATTATATCCCAATCTATTTGAGGGATATATCTACCCAGAAGTTCAATTTCACCTCTGAAGTGAATACGAATTGTATTTAGTGAAACTCTAGGAACAGTTGTACAGAGTGAAAAGGCCAAATACTTTGGAATCAAATTTGTCAAGTAACATTTTACAAAAATGATATATTTTCATTTCTCATTCTTCATCATACTCATAATTCAAAACTGAGTCCAATGTCACATCCTGTGTTCTGATCCTTTTTTTCTCCTCTGCCTGGCAGAGTCTGGCTCTTCTGGGCTCAAATAGCCCCTTTTCCTTTCCTCTAAAATAGAACTTATAATGTGATGTTGTACATTTTGGGTTTCCTGGAGGGAAATGATTTTCTATTACTCATCTTTGAACCTTGTATGCCCATCAGAGTTCTTGGCCCGCAGCAAGAACTCAGCATGTTTGTTGAATGAATAATGCAAATCTCCCCAAAGCACATGAATTCATTTCATGCTGAAAAATTTCACGTTCAAATGTGTATTAGCTAGTTTCTGTAACAAATAAACTTCAAAATTTCAGAGGCTTAACCAAATGGGGTTTTATTTGTTATTCCTATAAAAGCAATGTGGTTTTTCCTGGTTTTTCTTGGTCAGTGGGTGGGTGGCTTTCAAGGACTTAACACTCCTTTCCTATAGTTCTACCTTTCTCTAGGGCCTAAGTCAGAGTCCTGAATTTGTGTTGGTTTACATCTTTGTGATGTAGAAATTCCTGGATATACTCTTACATAATGTAATGCATGCTGTCTTAGGCAAGCCACTTATCTCTCACTAATTTATCCACCTAATATTTATTTGAGAGCTTACTATATATAAGACAATGTTTGAGCACTCAGGATATAACAAGAAAAAAACAAAGATCTTGCCCTGTGGTATTTATATTTTATTGGAGGTAGAGAACAAATAATGAGTTAAATAGACGAAATCATATAGTATGTTAGAAGGTGATAAGTGCCATGGAAATATAAAAGATGCTGCAAGGTTAGGATAAGGAGTATGTAGGTTGTTGGTTTAAATGGAGGTAGATTTACAGGGTGGTGGAGATCAAGAGTTCTGTTTTGGCCACACACTTTACATAAGAACTGTTACATAGGCAGGATGCTTGAGAAATCTGGAGCTGACTAAGCCTGAGATAGAAGTTTGAGAGTCATTAGCGTATGGATGTTATTGGCACCCATGAAAGTGCATGAGATATTTTGGGGAGTAAGGTTAGATTGAAAGGAGGTGAGCCCTGGGGATGTGCCAGCATTCCTAGATTTGTAGAGGAGGCAGACCCAACACTGGACTAAGGAGCGCCAAAGCAGGGGAATGGTTGAGTGTGGGAAGCTGATGCAGAAAGTTTCAAGTGCCAGGTGGGGAACTTGAGGCTGGGGGGCCACAAGTGGCCTTCTGGATCCTTGAATGTGGCCTTTTGACTGAATCCAAATTTTACACAACAAATCCTTTTAATAAAGTTTGGATTCAGCTGAGGGGCTGCACTTGGGGATCTGGAGGGACATATGTGACCTTGAGGCCACAGGTTCCCCACCCCTGATAGGTGGCAAGTATATAGGACTTTTCCAAGGAGTTTTGTTGTGAAAGGGGGCAGAGAAGTGGGGCAGTATCTGGGTATATGCATGTGTGTGTGTGTGTTTTGTCTATATACATATGGGCAAAGATGGTAGTTTAGCTTTTTCTTCTTCTTTTTTTCTTGAAAGAACATGGATATGATATTAAGACATGTGTACCACCAAAGGGGGTGATCAAGTAGAGAAGGGGTATCATTGAGGTGGGAGAGATGGGAAAATTCCAGAAATGAAGCTCTGAGATGGCCAGAGAGGATGGGAGTCACAGCTCAAGTGGAGGGTCTTTCTTGGGAGCTGTGGGGATAATAGGGAGCTTGGGCTCTGGATGAGGCAGCACCCCGCCCCCCCAATATACTTTATCCAGTTGGACAGTTCTCTAGTTCAAATATGTTTTATATTTGGGGGCCTATCTGTGTGGACTGGAAGAATTTTATTATGTTGAAACTCACTGTCTTCTCATTTTAGTGGTTAAAAGAATAGTGAGACGTTATAACATATGCAATGGTCACCTGGTAAGTCTGCCTATCCTTTTACTCCCAGTTTATCACTTCTTTTAGATGCCATCTTCAACTAGATTATGTTCAGCTCTTTGCTGCTTTAGAACATGCAGTTCTTCCATTATGACACCAGAATGTATTTTTATTTTTTGATGAGTTTTCTTAGTTTTTTACCGAAAAACTCCATGGAGTTTTTCTAGGCAGAAAACTCTATGAGAGCAGCAACCCTTTTTCTTTCTCTCTGCTGTATCCCCAGCACCTGCACAGCCTTGCATCGAAGGAGAGTTGAATACAGACATGCCTGGCAGGTAGTGGGAATTTAGTACATACATCTGTTGAAAGAATAAATAAATGAGATTATGAATGAGAGAAAGTGTTCAAATTTAAATTAAGTACCTTTTAGATGTCTCTAGCAAGATCCCAGGAAATCCTTTTTTAATTTAATGAGAGATGGGGATTTATGTGGAGAAGAGTGTTTAATGATATCCACACAGACATCCATTTTTCTCCTTGCATTGTCCCAGAGCATCTGAATTAGATTAGGGCTGAAAAAATATAATTGCATTACATTCAAGTGAATTTAGTGACACAAATTATTTGTTAATAAAACTTCTTACACATATGGAATAGATAACTGACTTTTTGCAATATTCAGGGACTAATTTTACCATTTTGAGATGGATTTTATTAGAACTAGTATTAGCCCCCACATGTCCAAATTGATGAAGTCCAATATTAATAATTTTTAGAGGGCCCAAACTTGTATAGTCATGCTGTGGGCTTGTGTTATCTTAAAAAGCGTTCCTGCAACTTCCTGATTCTTGAGTGGGGCAAATCCCTGGTCCCAGGCCAGGGTTGCACTATGGTCTATTCCTATGATCATGTGACTCTATGGCCCATTTGTGAGCTCAGCATTGCCCTTCAATGTCTCCACATCCAGGTCCTTGCCCAGGTTCTGCAGAGACTCTACATGACAGCATCTTGGGTAGGCTCCCTTGACTGGGCTGCTGATGTTCCTTCCTGAACCCTTTGTGGGCCTGACACCTCCATGGCCATGCCTCTGAGCTGCTGCAGAATCTGAAAACCTTATCCTCATTCACAATCCTGTGTTATTCAGTGGATCAATGCCCATATCTTCGCTTTTCAATCTCCTCAATATAGAAAAGTTAGGACTTGAGGAAGCATGAGATGGCCCAGAGTACCTGTCCTTAGAATCACCACAGATGAACCTATCTTCCTTTTTGGGAGTGAGAAGGACTTGACTTCAGGAACAGAGAGGCTTGATTCCTTCCTGATGGATCTACAACAACAGGAAACAAAAAAAGGACAAATTAATTTTTTAGCTGGTCATCCTCCTATATCATGTTCTCAATAAGTCACATAGTAAACACTCAATCCATGTTTGCTGAATGCCCTGAATTCTAACAGTGCATAAGAAAGTTGTTTAATATATAGACACCATTTTTTAATTAGCACTTTGCATAAATGGTTGGGTTAGAGGGCTTAAATTTTGTGCTCTGGAAAGTAAAATTAAATATTATCTTTAACTTTGCTGCTTTTAGCATTCTCAATTTGTTTGAGACATTTACCCCACAAAACTTACCTATTCCTGTATGTCTGGCTGAAGATGCTAAGCTCATGTTAATATTTTATTTTCTTTAGCTTATAAACAGGGATATTTATTTTAGTTGCCTGAAACATGCACTTGCAGTCACATTTGAGGTTTGTAAGCATTGTGTTTACAGGCAAGGAATGATCAACTACCTGCATCTCCCTTTGTTCCTTCCAGGCATTTACTGTTAAAAGCTCATGCTTCTCCGGTCACAGTATTGCCTGGTAGGTCTGGCCCCTGTGGAACTCTGTTATTTTTCCTTGATTTCTGGGGTTAGAGTGAGTGACCAGAAACACATTCTGTCTCCCAGGATACAAGCCTATTGAGGTTGCTGGGAAATGAGCACAATTAGGATCAGCTCATTAACTGCAATGGTTTTCAATGCATCACACTGAGCATGTAGCCTTATGTGGTCACAGGCATTGCCCATTAGCCTGCATCTGGACAATAACCTTTCCATGCGGTTTCTCTGAAAAATTTCACACTCTCCATAACTGAAGCAAGGAAAATAGAACACCTTTAATGAGCGATTACAATTAATACACTGACTCATTGAAGGTGACAATTGTGACATATTAATACTTAAGTTAGGTATTTGGGTATATATTTTTAATTGTGTATAATTTTGATTTTCTTTAAGTCTTACAGCTAGCACCTTTTCTAAGAACATTTTTGGAAAAAAAAAGCTATAGTTCTGGTTGAATACAGATCCTAAAAAGACTAGAGACATGTATTGGGGCTCTGCCTATGACAGGCTAGGTGGCCTCAGGTAAGCCATTTTACAGGTAATGAAGGCTGAGCTAAGTCAATGCTTCCCCATCAAGGCTAGGGAGCTTTAAAAATACCAATTTTAGGTATTACCCCAGATGAATTAAATAAAACACTGTCATGTGGGATCCAGCACTGTTATTATTTAACAGCTTCTCCAAGTGACTTCTGTATAGCCCAGGATTGAGAACCATTGGACCAGATGCCCTATACATGTTCTCCCAGCTTTCACAGTCTGTAAATTATTTCAGTTTGTTTTCCTTGGAAGGAACATTCTATTATACTATGTCTTTTCATTCAAATTTGTGATGGCATTTCCCTTGTCCAATTTGCAATTTGAACATTAGTTAGGTAATTTGAAGAAATAAACATCATAGTTTTGCACTTTTGAGATCTCTAATATTACATAGCTGGAGAGGTGGGCAGTTTTGGTGTTAGCTGGGCAACACCATGTGACCCAAGGGTCTGGCTAACGCCCTCAAGGGGTATTCCTGCCTCAGCACCAAGGACAGGACCCAGAGAGTCACCTGAACTCAAGGCATTCTTTAACTTGATGTAGGAAATTGCTGAGTAGAACTCCAGATGCGTCGGATGCTAATGTGAAGGTGCTAATGTGCAGCTGGGTGGAGAAACATTGGCCACACTGATAGAATCTATTAATAACTCCTTATAAAATGTAAAATACAATTAGGCACCTCGTAATTTAATTAACATATGTATAGCATAGGACTAGCTGTGCAGTTTAGTCTAATTAATTATTTTCTCTAAGCCTGAGTTTTGATCTGTAACATGGAGCTAATAATAGTACCCTTTAATTGGATTATAATGACACTTGGTGGAGATGATTCACGCAAAGAGCTTAGCTTAGTGCTTGGCACTTGTTAATCATTCAAAAATGTTACCTATTCTTACTATGACTGATGCTATTACTATTGTTGTTGTTGTTATTATTGATGTATGGCCAAGGATGGCTCCAGGTGAATCCCCAGTCATAAATTTAACCCCTTGTTTGTCATTCCTTGAGTTCTACACCCAAAACCTGGTCCCTAGGGGCCACAGGTGGCAGGGAGGTTGAGGGCTGAGAAGCTGTGCACTAACCTTTAGCCTTTCTTGGCATCTGCTTTGTGCAGCTCTACTTTCTCCCAGGCCATTTGCCCCTTTGGTAAATCACAAGTATCCTGGCTCTCTCATAGGCCCCATTCTCAAAGTTCTTCATATACTCATTCATTCATTTGTTCATTCATTCATAAATTCATTCTCTTATTTAATTTCTCATTCAAAGTGATACTTAAGAATTAAATATGCCAAGAAATTTCTTTCCTGAGGCAGAAATAATTTGTATTGAAGCATGTAAACACAGCTGCTTCGTTCTCTACTGCTTTGAGAGTGAGAAGATGTTTTTAAAAGAAGTAGGAAAAGACCTCAGACAAAACTACATGTTGGTTCTGAGAGGCCCTGGAAGCCACTCCCTAACACCCCAAACTACATGTGGGAGAAATTGCCTTACTGGGGTGCTAGGAAAGGCCAGTAGCACCCAGACTCCGGAGCCCAGTCTGCTGCCCGGCTCGCGACTTCTTTGCATTTATATTTACATTACACTACCTGCTGCATTCATCACGGGTAGCATGTGCTTAATATAAGTAATTGTTGGGCAAGTAGCATGTGCTCAATATAAATAAGTTATTTGTTTGGAGGTGTGACCAGTGCACAGGGGGTGAGAATTTTAGTTGAGCTAATGGGTTTGAAATCCTGAGTAGAGCATGTTATTTCCATAGAAGCAAGAGGATGAGGAGAGTTTGCAAACTTGTGCCTGTTGCCTTTGTATCACTGAGGCTCTTGCTCATTGAGGGTCAGTGAATCCAGGTCACACTTTCCATATAGTCACTGTGCTGAGTGCTGCAGGAAGTGACAGACTGCTGCTAGCATTGTCCACATAATACAAAGGGCTGAAAAGACTCTTCCTGTCCTGTCCATGCAGAGTCTAGTGACTAAAGAGAACGTCGGAGGTCTGGTTTGCAAAATATGTCCTATTCACCAACGTTCTTCTTTTTAAAAGACTCATATATGAAACTACATTACTGACAATTACAACGTGTTCAATTTGGTCAGTTTGCTCATTTTTTTCTGATATTCTCCTGCATTGCTGATTTTAAGTGCTTCCATATATGTCACCGTAATTGATTTGGATGTTGTGTTACTATAGATCTCTGAGGTCCATTTTCTGTGAATGCATCATACTGTTGAGCATTAGGAGTTTAGTTACCATCTCTCCCTTGGGGAACCTGAATGGACTTGCAATTCAGGAAGGATGCTTGCATATTGGCAGATTTACTGCGTTCAAGGATTTGGTTGTAGAAAATCTGGACTTGCCTTAAGAAAATAATTTTCCTAGTTTTTATAATATACATGTTTATTGCAAAAGTTTCTGAAACTAGAAGAAATTATGATAAAATTTGTTCCATCTATGTATGTAAATACACATAATGATTGCCATCCTTAATTCCTCTTCTCTGGGTCAATTTGACAAAATTATATTCTCCTTACTCAGCATTATATCTGAAGCTTTTATCATGTCATTATACTTTGTGAAAGAATTATTTTTAGTTGCATGCATAATATTCTATTCTTTGGATAGATAACTTATTTATTTTCTTGTGGCTAGTCATTTAGGTTGTTTCTAATTTTTCGCAATTACCAACAATGTTATGAATAGAAAATAAACGCAGGTGTGCTTGATAGGTGATACTAATAATATTCCAAGATGTTAGTGCTCATCTGGGTCATGGTCAAGTCTTGTAGTTGTGTTAGTAGAAGGTTGAAAGTTTATGTCTTACTATTAACTTTTATGTGATCATTAACACATAGCTTGGTTTGGAGCAACACACACAACACAACAACAATTAGTTTTTACACAACTTACACAACAATTAGTTTTTCAATGAATATAGTCATGTTCTTAATTCAGTATTCTATGTCTTTGTCTAGTGAGCTATTCTTTAAGACCTAAATAGGACCAGATAATACTATAAAAAACAGTTTGAAATGTTTCAGCAGAATTCTACTATACTCATTATTGCTTTCTGGAATAAATACTGAGAGTATTCCACCTCGTTCCATGAAATAGTTCTTGTGGTTTAAAAGAATCATAGAATAAAAGAAGAAAATATAAATACACATGAAAATGGAATCATGAAAAATAAATCCTAAGATAAGAGTTTAAACCCAAGGGAAAGCTTTAGAACATAGAAATGTGGCCCAAGGGGCCACAACAGTTACTAAAGTTGAACTTGAATTAGGTCCTGAACTGCCAAATCAAAGTGAGAACTGTATTCTGTCACATAATTCACAATGAGCTCAAAATATACCCTACATTAGGGGGTGATGCACTTTGTGAAGCACAGAAACAGTTTTACCTTATTCAACCTACTTTGTAAATTCTATTAATGTCATCCTAGAATATTTTATGATTGTTTTTCAGAAATATCTTTCCACTGAGGGATACTGCATGAAAAATGGAAAAGTAAAACCCCAAATGGTTACCCCTCAATGCATTCAAAATTCTGTGGCTTGTTCATCTGGGTTTGATCTGAGACTCCAAATCTCTCTTTAAATTTATTTATTCATTTTTGTCTAGATAATATATTCTCATCACACGGTTCAAGATACACAAGGTACAAAAGGACGTACAGTAAACATCTTCCTCTCATCCCTGTCCTGTAGCCAGTCAGTTTCTCACCCAGAGGTAACTCATGTTACCCAGTGTTTTTAGGGTTTTGAGGATTAGGTGAAGCCATCAAATGAGATCAAGAAAACAT
>NW_012149618.1:9014458-9021318 GCF_000956105.1 Propithecus coquereli
ATGGTGGTGCATACCTGTAGTCCCAGCTACTCGGGAGGCTGAGGCAGAAGGATCGCTTGAGCCCAGGAGTTTGAGGTTGCTGTGAGCTAGGCTGAAGCCACGGCACTCTAGCCTGGGCGACAGAGTGAGACTCTGTCTCAAAAACGAAAAAAAAAAAAAAAAAGAGTTTAGTCTGGTTCACCTATTACCACAGTGCTGATAGATGCTGATTCCTTGGGGAATAGTACTTGCATAGAAAACAAATTCAGGGGTTAGGCAAAGAGCTGCAGGACATGAGGAGCAAGGCCATCATTTTCAGAGCATATTGGAGTGGAGTCAAGAATTCTGTAGAAATATGTTAATGAATATGCAATATCCCATGGCTGTTCTTTGAACATGGGCACTTAGTAAGTCTTCATAATAAGGGTTGTGAGGCCAGAAGGTAGCCTTCCAGCCTAGAGCAGACCTCATGAGAGTAGGGTTACCAGGCAAATACAGGTCACCCAGCTAAATTGGAATTTCAAATAAACAACAAATAATTCTTTTAGTATAAGTATGTCTCAAATGTTTTGCAATTTTTTTTTAGTATAAATAGGTCCTATCTAATGTCTGAGGCATGTATATACTAAAAAATCCTTAGGTGTTTGTTTGAAATTCAAATTTAACTGGGTTTCCTGTATTTTTAATTTCTAAATCTGATCATCCCATGCAAGATAAGCATGGAAGTCACAGAAGGTGCAGACTAGACTTAGTCACTTAGCCATGCTGCTTAGGGTCAATTGCCAAATCATAGTGGGGAAAATCTGGAGGTTAGATGAGAACCACTGCATACTGGTTACACAGGTTGAGTATCCCTTATCTGAAATGCTTGAGACCAGAAGTGTTTCAGATTTTGGGATATTTGCATATATGCATAATGAAATATCTTAGGGATGGGACCAAAGCCTAAACACAAAATTCATTTATTTTATATATATACCTTACACACATAGCCTGAAGATAATTTTATATAATAATTTTTGATAATTTTGTGCATGAAACAAAGTTTGTGTACATTGAACCATCAGAAAGCAAAGTTATCACTCTTTCAGTCACCCATAGGGACAATCTGTGGTCATTTGGCATCACCATCATTCCTGACTCTGGATTTATATACTACTGATAAGCAATCATTTTCTTTCACTTATCACAAATAAATACTTAACAGGAAAAAATATGACACACTCTTCATATGGTGAAAAAAATAACGTGTTCAGGGTGAGTAAGCAGCACAGTAGCATCACCAGAATACATGTATCAGCTGTTAAAAACCAGCAACAACAAATGGCAGGCTTTCAGTGTCGACCTATGGTACTGTGTTTTGATTAAAAGGTTACTGTGCACTGTATTTTTTTAGGTAAGAAGCATCAGAAGCAGTTGAAAGACCAGGAAATGGGTCCTCTAGGAATGAGTAGGCATTCTGCTGGATGGCTTTTTAAAACATCTCCTCCAGAGTGATCTGCCTCATTAACAACAGTTTTTGTCTTAAAAGTCTCTCTGTGATTTTATAAACTGACGTTTTTATGGCTGAATAATATTCCATTGCATGGATACACCACATTTTGTTTACCCATTCATCAGCTAATGGACATTTGGATTATTTCCATTTTTTGGCTTTTATGGGTAATGTTTCTTTGAAGATAGAAATTTAATGAGGTAAATGATTTGCTCAATATGATGCAATTCATAGGTGATAGATGTAACATGCAAGCCCAGGTTTGTCTTACTCAGATCCTGAACTTGTAACAACTATTTCATATTGCTACTTTGGCATTCTTGTAAGTCTTCACGAAGTCTTACACCTTCATGCAGCTTCTTGGGTCCAGACTAACTTGTTCAGTTCCTATTTACTAGACCCAGTTTGGGTATAATCAGTCAAGTGGCCCTCTTCCTGTAGAATTCTGCCCTAATTACATGTGTGACTGACTGGAAATGCAATGTGTTACATATTTCCATATCACAGCCCAACGAAAGATGAGGGGGTGACCCCTTTAGCTTTCCTTGTTCTCTGTCTCAATTCCAAACCTTCTACTTCTCAGTGTCTGAGTTACAGAAAAAAAATAGCAAGTTATCTAGAAAAATATTTTGTGGCTTCTTCTGAAGCGTCACAAAGTTTAATACTTCCTGTTAGTCTTCCCCTCTCTTATATTGCCAAAGAATGGATAATAAAATCAAGAAAATAAGCACACATACACACAAAAACCGCAAAAAGCAAGGGAGAAATGGTTTGAAGGGCACTGCTGTTTTACTGCTTGTGTTGATTTCTCTCTCTTTACACCACCCAACTGAGCAAAGGCCCACAACTCATATAAGCAACAGGCAGCGTAGAGAACAGCAAACAAACCAAAGAGTGTCCCATTTCACTCCTCAGTAGTGACTCGCTAGAGCTCCTCCTGTGGTAAACAAGAATCCCAATATGCAAAGAAACACTACTTTTTTTTTTCTTACAGCTCCAGTTAGCCAGTATTTAACCATTCAGGGAGGAATCATCCCTGCTTCCTTCCAGCAGCAGCTTCTTTACACAGTGCTTTGTTGGGGGTCAGAGAAAGGGGAGCATGTTTGAGTCAAGCTATTTAAACAAAGCACAGACACCAGCTGATTGGAAGTAGGCACTTTCCTTGGGGGGCACATTTTTCAAGCAGGGGCAAGGAAAGGTAAAATCTTAAATTCACTTTACCATTAAAAACAGAGAGCATGATTTCAATCCTGCTGTTCAGTATTCTCTCTCTCTCTCCTTTTTCCAAGTGAAAAATCTCCAATCTGTCAGAAATAAAATTTGAAAGGAATCTTCCTGGCTCCCTGTAGCAGAGGCACATACCTCGAGCATACATTGAGGCTCCTATGCAGTGAGATGGCTCACAGGCCCATGGATGCTCTGCTGTTGCTTCCTTATAGTAATGGATGCCAGGAATTCTTTACTCTAATTACAGGGGGTTAATTAATTGGGGCAAACCACTCAACTTCCCAATGTCTGAATTCTAACTGGTGAAATGAACAAAAAGCAATGTATCCACAGGAGTTTATGGAAACTAATTAAGGTTTATAAAGACCTACTTGGATGAAAGACAATACAATTATGACTGTAAATAATATGACTACAAATTTCCATGTCATCTCCCACCCCAAGGGACCCCAAATACTTCATGTACATGAGTTTATTTAAACTGCATGTTCCCCCCATGAGGCATAAGGAAGGCTAATCTCAACACTCACATTCTATAATGGGAAACTGAGGACCTCAGAAAAACTGAGCTGTGCATTCTTGTTACTTAACTCCCAGCGGGATGCATTTTTCATGAATTCATATTGCACTTCATATAAAATCATGGAGAAAACTTGATTTTATGATTTAGGTTTGTCTCCCAAGAGAACTGTATGAATATTTTCATTACCCAGTAATTTATGTAAGAGGAAAAGAGTGTGCTTGGGTACTTGCTCTACAATGTCATAGCATGTAGAAAATATGGAGAAAACAAATATTGCAAGGAAAAAAACAGATGACGAAGAATAATTCAACAAATAGTTTGGAAATGACTGATACATTTCTCTCCAACACAGACACTTTTACTTATATGTACATACACACACATAGCCCCTTTGGAGTATGATAGTGAAGAAAAGAGTATAGATTATATCTTTATACATAATGAAAATTACTCTCCAAATGGCAGTTTAACTTATCTTGATGGAATATTACCAGTATATTACAAAATTCTTATAAATTACTCGGTTGGCTTTTATAATACTATTTTCCTATTTTAAATATCTAGGAAGTTATATTCTGCTTCTAATTGAACTTGATACAAATGGTTGGAAAAGAATACATTGCTCACTTTGGGGAAATATAATAACTTTTCTGGGCAATTTGGGTGTCGTGTAGTATGTTGGATGAAGTAATTTTCTAAATGGCATTCTAGAATTAATGCACATTTGAAAGAGAATAATTTACCTCATTCTTCGTGGTAGGTTCAGGCTCATTTTTTTTACAATGGAGTTTAATAGTTAATCTAAGTAAGGCAAGTCACTTGATTTTTCATGTGTGATCAATCCTGGTTCTGAACACAGAGAAGTAAGCCCTCCTCTGTGGGGGACTGAAAGGTCCCAATGGCTGTAGTCAGTGCCATTTACAAGGTTTGGATTTAAGTTTCTGTTTAATCCTACTTCTTTCCTGAACCAGACATGGAATTTTAAAGTAAATGGAGTTATTGTTGTATCTTTTGAGGAGGTTTATTTGAGTCCCCTCTACCTTTTCTTCTCCCCTATGCTATGGGATCTAGTGACTAGAATGTCCTAAAGGCTTGCTATGTAGTATGTCCCTCTCTAAGTTTGAATGAAGAGAGGTTGCTTGAGAAGGTGAGCTGCATACACTCTCTGATTGCCTTTCTGTGAGTCAGGGGGTGGGGAGGACATTGCCATAAGAAGAGATGGGATTATGATCCAGAGTATGGACCATCTTGGCTTATGTTCTGTGGGTCCTTGGAAAGCATGCACATTCTATTGTTGGTGGAGTGTTCAATTTATGTTGTTTAAGATCTTGTTGGCTGATAGTATGGTTGAGTTCTTCTATATCTTTGCTGATTTCTGTATAGTTATATCAATTTTTGAGAGATGAGTGCTGTATTCTCTACCTATAAATGTGGATTTTTTTGTTTCTCCTTTCACTTCTATCAGTTTTACTTCACATATTTTGAGCTTTGTGTTTTGGTGCATACACATTTAAGCTTGCTATGTCTTCTTGGAGTATTGATTGATTTATCATTGTATAATAATGTCCTTCTCTGTCTCTGGTAATTTTCTTTGTTCTGAAGTCTACATTATCTGATATTAATATAGCCACTTCTGATTCCTATTGACTAATGTTTGCATAATATTTTAAAAATTCTTTTATTTTCAACCTGCCTAGATCATTATATTTGACATGAGTTTCTTGTAGACAACATGTAGTTGTGTCATTTTTTCAGTCTACTCTGCCAATCCATGTCTTTTAACTGGTGTATTTAGACAATTTACATTAAATGTATTTACTCACATGTTAGGGCTTAAGTCTGCCATTTTATTATCTGTTTTCTGTTTGTTCTATTTTTTTTTCTGTTTTCTTTTTCTTGCATTCTCGTGGGTTACTTGAACATTTTTTAGAATTATGTTTTGATTCATCTATAGTGTTTTTGAATGTATCTCTTTGTATAGCTTTTATAGTAGTTCTATAGGTATTACTTTGTACATACATGATTTATGATATAGTAATCCATGAATAGAAATCTAAGTTCTCTTTATGTTCCCACAACCTCCCCCATTGATAATATAAATGAAATATTTTCTTTACATACATTGAGAACCACATCAGGCAGTGTTATAAGTTTTGCTTCATTCATCAAATATAACTTAGAAAATTCAAGAGGAAAAGAAAAGTCTGTTTTTATAACCCATAGTTTTGCTTACCATGTTTATTCTTTCCTGATTTTTCAAGATTCCTTTTTATTGTTTTCTTTCTATTAGAAACATTCTTTTAAGATAGCCTTCCAGCAAGTTCTCTTAGTTTTTTTTTTTTTTTAACCTGAGAATTCCTTGATTTTCCCTTCATTCATGAATAATATTTTTGCTGGATGTAAGATTATGGATTGACAATTATATTCTTTCAGGACATGAAAAATGTTGTGCATTTCCATCTGGTCTCCATGGTGAGATATCTGATGTCAGTTGAATTGTTTTTTCCATGTAAGTAAGGTGTCATATCTCTCTCACTGTCCAGAATTTTTTCTTTGTTTTTAATTTTCTTAAGTTTGACTATGATGTGTTTTGGTGTATTTCTTTGGATTTATCCTGTTTGTGGTTCACTCAGTTTCTTGAATACATAGGTTTATATTCTTTGCCAAATTTGGGAAGTTTTTATCCCTTATTTCTTTGAATACTTTTCATCCCTATTCTTTTTCTCTTCTGACACAAATGTTAGATTTCCTTTTTTTTAGAACCGGAGTTCCCTGAGCCTCTCTCTGTTCCTTTATTTTGTTTCAGTCTATATTTTCTCTGTTGTTCAGATTTGATAGTTTCTATTGTCTATCTTCAGGTTCATTGACTTTTTCCCCTGTCCTCTTGATTCTTCTATTGAGCCCATTTATTGAAAAATCTCCATTAAAAATTTATACACTCTTGAGCCACATAATGACATTTTGGTCAATGACAGACTTCATATACAACAGTGGTTTTATGGGATTATAATGGAGCTGGAAAATTCCTATTACCTAGTGATGGACAGCTGTCATAACGTAAAGCAACACATTACTCATGTTTGTGGTGATGCTAATGTAAACAAACGCATTGCACTGACAGTTGTATAAAAATATAGCACATATAATGTGCACTATTTGTAATGATACTTGATAATGATAATGATAATAAATGACTGTGTTACTGGTTATGTATTTACTAGACTAGACTTTCTATTGTTATTTTAGAGTGCACTTCTACTTATAAAAAAAGAACACTGTAAAACACTCTCGGGCAGGTCCTTTCAGGGATACTCCAGAAGAAGGCATTATTGTCTCAGGAGATGACAACTCCATGTGCTTTATTGCCCCTGAAGACCTTCCAGTGGGATAAGATGTGGAGGTGAAAGACAGTGATATTGATGATCCTGACCCTATGTAGGCCTAGGCTAATGTTTGTGTTTCTGTCTTAGTTTTCGATGAAAAAGTTTTAAAAAATAAAAATAAAACAAAAAATTTCAAAAATATAAAAAGCTTATAGAGGGCCGGGTGTGGTGGCTCATGCCTGGAATCCTAGCACTCTGGGAGGCCGAGGCAGGTGGATCGCTCAAGGTCAGGAGTTCGAGACCAGCCTGACCA
>NW_012149618.1:9021576-9039287 GCF_000956105.1 Propithecus coquereli
AAAGAAAATATTTTTGCACAGCTATACCTTGTATTTGTGTTTTAAGCCAAGTGTTATTACAAAAGAGTCAAAAAGTTGAAAAAATAGAAAAGTTTATAAAGTAAAAAAGTTACAGTAAGCTAATTTATTAAGGAAAGAAAAAAATTTTTTATAAATTTAGTGTAGCCTAAGTGTACAGTATTTATAAATTTACAGTAGTGTACAGTAATGTTCTAGGCCTTCGCATTCACTCACCACTCACTCACTGAGTCACCCAGAGCAACTTCCAGTTCTGCAAGCTCCATACGTGGTAAGTGTCCTATACAAGGGTACTAATTTTTTTTTTTAAATTTTACATGTATTTTACTGTACCTTTTCTATGTTTATCTACACAAATACATACCATTGTGTTACAATTGCCTACAGTGTTCAGTATAGTAACACAGTGTACAGGTTTGTAACCTAGGAGCAATAGGCTATACCATATAGCCTAGGTGTGTGGTAGGTTATACTATGTAGGTTTGTGTAAGTAGACTCTAGGATATTTGCACAATGACAAAATCAACTAATGGCAAATTTCTCCAAATGTGTTTCTGTTGTTAAGCAACTTATTACTATATTCCTTTGCTGAGACTTCCTATTTCTTTGCTAAGATTTTTTATTTTTTCATTTTTTTAAAGTGTGTTTATAATCTCTTATAGAAACATTTATAAAATGCCTGCTTTAAAATCTTTTTCAGATAATTTTAACACTTCTGTCATCTTGGCATTGGCATCTATTGATTGTTTTTAAAATTATTTGATTTCTTTCTGATTCTTGGTATAATGTATGATTTTTGATTGGAACCTAAATATTTTGGGTAATATACAATAAAACCCTAGATCTTATTTAAATTTTATATTTTAGTTGGCTTTCCTGACACTGCTCTGGTAGAAGAAGGAGGGGTCGGTCAGTTCATTACTGCCATGTGGGGGTAGCAGTATAGGTTCCTCACTCAGCCTCTGTTGACACTTGAAATGAGAGAATCTTCATTTCTGCTGGGTTGGGCTGGTTGTTCTGGCTCCTACCAGGTCTCTACTGTCAGCTCCCTGGCTGGGACAAAGAGGGGCACCTCGTAACTGCTCCTCACATGGCCTCTACTCACACCACAGGGCTTGGGGGAGGTGGCCTCTGGATCACTGGGCCATGGTGAAAGTCTGGACTTTCCTTTGACACCACCCAGTGGGGACAGAGAGGGATGCCCCAGTATTGCCAGGTGGGGTGGAAGTCCAGGCTTTCCTGACACCATGGAGGGGGCCTCATTGCTACCTGGTGGGGATGAAAGTCCCACTTCCCTACCTGGCCTTCTTTGACATCCGCCCTGGCAGTATTGGGGAATGGCTTTGTCACAGTCTTTTGAGGGCAGAAATCCAGGCTCCCTATTCAGATTTTGCTTGCATGGGTGGGGATGGGGCCAGTTTTTTTTTTGTGGCTTTTGGCTGGCGTAGAGCAATTACTGTCTAAGAATTCTGTGTTTGGTGTTGCTGGGCTGCTCCTTTCCTGATCTTTTGGCTACACAGAGAGTAGGCTTTTCTTGGGGCTGTATTTTGGTCTGTGCCCATTGGTGTTTCTGGGTTGCTGGCTTCTCGGTACCCAGTCTGGGTATATATGAGGCAAAAAGAAAACTCAGGGAACTCACCACCAAGTCATTCCTTAGGTATGAGGTCTCTGGCCAGTCTACCTGCTTCTTCTCTCTATCTTTCATGTCTCTCATGTTTGTTTTATAACATCCAGGATCTTTAGTTGCACTTAGTGGGAGGACTAGGGAAAAGTATGTTTGCACCATCTTTCCTTGGATCATAGACTTTTTAAATTGGAAGGAACTTAGGACGGCCATAACAAAATACCATAGTCTGAGTGGCTTAAATAACAGACATTTATTTTTCTTACAGTTTTGGAGGCTAGAAGTGCAAGATCAGGTTGACAGCATTGTCAGGTTCCATTGAGGTCTCTCTTCCTGGCTTGCAGATGGCTATATTTTAGCTGTGTCCTCACATGGTGGAGAGAGAATGAGAACAAACTCTTATAAGGGCACTAATCCCATCATAGGGCCTTAGCCTCAAGACCTAATCTAGTCCTAATTACCTCTCAAAGGCCCCATCTCTAAATACTATCACACTGAAAGTCAGAGATTCAACACATGAATTTTGTGGGGGACACAAACATCTAATCCAGAACAGAGCTTAAAAGATATTACCGATGGACTTCTGAGGCTCATAGTCGTTAATTGTGTTCTTAAGACTACCCAGTTAGTCCTAGGCAAAAAATTAGACTAAAGGCAGGGTGTCCTAATTCTTAGCCTGTTGTTTTTCATGTTGTAGTATATTGCATCATGATTAGCTACTGAAAAATTATTTGTGAAACATAAAAAGAACTACATTGTGATTATTCTACCTCTCATCCTAAAAAACCAAAACCAAAACAAAACAAAAAACCTAGAGAAAATGTTTTTCCAGTAACAACCAAACAAGAAAAGGAGAACAAGCTGATATCAGTATTAAAAAGTGGTGACTAAAAAAGATTTAGAGTACTCTGGAGCAATAATAGCTCATAACCTAGATTCTGGTCTCTTTATGTCCCTTTTGTTAAACCAGTGCGCTTAAAAACAAAACAAAACAAAACAAAACAAAACACACCACCTGAGGATTATTCCTAACACAGTGTCTTCTGTTATAGGATGATATTTTCAAATGGAATTTGTTAATATAGCATGATGGAATTTTCTTTAGTTCGTTTGTGATCCCCCCAGCATATTAATATTTTGAAGTGATCAGGGACAGATTTTCTCACAATTAAAACCTAGGCAATACACAAAAGCCATAAGCAAAAAGTATCAATTCTTGTAAGTGTGTCTTTGAGTATGAATAGTAGCTTTAAGAACTACTATGTTTCCAAAACATGAAGCTTTTTGGTAAAGCTGTGAGTACAGATAAAGAAGCTGTAAAGATACTTGTTATCTTCTGTGTAAATATTGATTATTAAAAAAGGCTATATACTGGATTAGATTTTTTTTTTTTTTTTGAGACAGGTCTCACTCTGTCACTCAAGCTGGAGTATAGCGGTGTGATTATAGCTCACTGCAGCCTCAAACTCCTGGGCTCAAGCGATCCTCCTGCCTCAGCCTCCCTAGTAGCTGGGACTACAGGCATGTGCCACCACGCTGGGCTAATTTTTAAATTTTTTGTAGAGATGAGTTCTTGCTATGTTGCCCAGGCTGGTCTTGAACTCCTGGCCTCAAGCAATCCTCCCAACCTTGGCTGCCCAAAGTGCTGGGATTACAGGTGTGAGCCACTGCTCCTGGATATGGATTAGATTTTTAATTTTGATGAAATTGGTCTGCTAAGGATCCAGATCTCAAGGGCAAAGAGAAATTCCCAAGATTTAAGAGCAGGAATAACTATTGTATTGGGTGCAAATGATGTTAAACCAGTGTTAAACCAGAAACTGTGAAGGATCTTAGATTTTATCCTACCTGTTTAAGCTAACAAGTTAGCCTGCTACACACAGGATATGTCTATGTCTGTATCTATATCTATATAATCTATATCTATATCTAATATCTACATATCTATTTCTACATCTATGTCTAATATCTATATATCTATATGTACATAACTATATATCTATTACGAGACCCTTTGGGTCAGAGACACAAATGGTTTACTATTCATAGCATAATAGCCAGAGTAGAATCTTGCATCAGTTCCCCACTCTTGAATTCCTCACGGGGAAATGTGAATGAGGACCAGATATTGCCTGTACATGATTTTGGTTTTCATTATAGGAAACAAACCCCAAATTTAGGAGACTGAACTTTTATTAGAATTGCTGGTAATCTGCTCACTTTCCCCTCTGGAGAGCTATTATTTGTAATCCTGGAACTAAGTAAATACTCTCTGGGAAGGAACTTTGCTATTCTGGAATGTCTTTGGAGAAGAAGATGTTCTCTATCTTAGGTCTGCTATTCAATCATCCCTGAGCAAAGCTTGTCAGTGACCTTTGCTCAAAAAGTCTGGCCCATGTAGAAAGTAAACAATCCAGGGAGGATTGTCTCCCAACAAATGCCAGTGGATATTTAACTGTGCTAGTATCATTTGGATTAGGATTGTTTGTGTTAGTGCTCTGGTTATAAAGTTGCACAGGGTTTGAGTGAACTGTTCCAAACCGATTTTTTTCCATAAACTCTGATTTTTAGTGTATAATTTTTCATAAAATAAAGTTTATCAGAGCACATACTTATAGCAGCAATGCCTGTTACCTACAAATCTGGAAAGAAACCAAATGAATGGACTTATCTTTTCCCTCCTCTGATTGGAGGTATTGGAATGAGGAGGAAATGCAAGGAAGGGAAGTATCTAGCAAGAACTGAAGAGATACTCTAAGACCTGAGGATGCCCATTCGTGCAGAGGCAGATTTCCAGCACAAGGAGTAAATCTTAATCTTCAGAGACCTTCACTTGCACTAGCCTTTTCTAATGCCATGGGCAGGGGGGCTCTAGCACAATGTCTTCACATCATCACATGTTTTTGTAAAATTTGCAGAAGGAAACTATTTTGACTTCAATCTGTTAAGAGAGCTGTTTTTTCCCACTCTAGCTTCCCCTCGTGTCAGGTGGCAATGGAGTGACCAACAACAGTTTTTGGGAATTAGTTAAGGGAAAGTTGAGCTAGGGATATAGTTAGATTGGATTTAGTAGGATGTATTTTAGTGGTTCACAATTCCATCCATGAATATATAAATTATATTTTAGCCCTCCCAGTGTACCAATTGCCTCCAGGAACACTACCTTCTGTGGTGCAAGCCCAACTACAGTCATTTTGAGCAATTGCAAAGCCAGCGGCTATTAATAATATGAAAGTGTCCTGAGGTACCTGGCACTGGAAATCTGCAAGTGCTAGAAGAGAAAAAAGGTTTGAAAAGTTTGGAACCAGAAGCCAGAACATGGAAAACTTTCAAATACAATAATTCATAAATGAAAGAAGATTGATAGAGAATCTCAAATTTGATAATTCCAAAAATTTATATGACCATACCAAGAATGAATTATGATTAAAGAAATTCTCAGTAATAAAACTATTGATAATAAAAACAAATTTTAGTACATATGCTAGAAGAGACTAAATTATCTGTAGTTTCTCCATTAGAAATAATTTACTCCAGAAAATGACTTTAAAAAAGTATTGTTTTATTAAAAGATGAATGAAAGATTGTGGCCATAAATACAGGGAAAAAGTATTGTAGAAGCATATAGGCAGTTAATTAACAACTATTATTCTAGATATTACAATTTCATGGGTGTTGTCATCCTTTTAATACTTACAATGTTTTGGTTTTCTTTTTCATTCTAAATAAAAATTTATGTTCACATCTAATTTGAACCATAACTTTGTATTCTTTTCCTTAAAGAGAACCCCTCAAATTCTATGAACTTTAGGTCCCATAAAACCCAGATCTATTCTTAATCCTATGGAATGTGCAACCTTACCTCCCATCCCCTTTCTCACACAGATGGAGCAAACACTCTCAGAAACAAAATGGAGCCGATGTATTCTTCAAGAGCCTGGACATAGCATCAGCTGAGCTCCTTTTCTTTTACTTACTCCACCCTGCTGCAATACAGTCTGTGATCGAACATGGTATATCCAGCTCTTGAATTGTAGCTGAGAAGAGAAAATAAACAGGTATTAGGCACAGTGGTAAAAGGGAAGTAACCCACTATGTCAGAGAAAAATTATTGGGATAGAGCAGCTAAGATTGAGCATGAATAAGATGAGAAGAAATGGCGCTGCAATTATAAAAACACACTTCAGCAACAATAAAAAACAAACATGAACAAAAATAAAAAGAGAGGAGCAAACAATGAATCCAGTGTGGGAGACACTGTGACCAAGAACAAAAGAAAATTCCTCATAAGTGCTCTGTGTTATTTAGCAACTTCATAAAGATGAAAACTGCATGCTGCCTCAGGGAAGAGAGGATAGATAACGTAGTGAACATGTTGCAGGTAAATTAGTAAAACCTCTCTGGAAAACAGTGTGGAGATTTCGCAAAGAACTGAAAGTAGACCTACCAATCCATCCAGCAATCCCACTACTGGGTACCTACCCAAAGGAAAATAAGTCTTTCTATCAAAAGGACACCTGCATTCGAATGTTTGTTGTGGCACAATTCACGATTGGAAAGATGTGTAATCAACCTAAGTGCCCATCAATTCATGAGTGGATCAATAAAATGTGGTATACGTATACCATGGATTACTACTCAGCCATAAAAAGGATGAATTAATGCCCTTTGCAACAATTTGGATGGAATTGGAAACAGTTCTCCAAAGTGAAGTATCTCATGATTGGAAAAACAAACACCACATGTACTTGTTATTAAATTGGAACTAACCGATAAGCGCACATATGCACAGAGGGAAGTAAAACTTAGTGGAAATCAAGTGGGGGGTAGCAGAGAAGGGGAGGGGCAAAAAACTTACCTAACTGGTACAATGAACACTATTTGGGTAATAGGCACACCTATAGCCATGACTCAAGCATTGCAAAAGCGATCCATGTAACCAAAAACAGTTGTACCCCCTTAATATTTTGAAAAAAAAAAAAAACCCTAACATTTACTGGACACCTTCTCTAAGCCAGTATTGTTCTAGAGCATCTTGTAGGATAGTTCACTTGGTCCTCACAGAAACTAATTTTCGTAGATGAGGAAACAGACTCAGATCTTTAACAGCTTATCCAAAGTCACCCAGGCAGTAACAACAAAGCCAGGTTTTGAAGCCCCCCCAAAACAAACAAAAATATCAAATTGAGGTCCAAACCAACACATTATAGAACCAATAATTAGAAACATCAGAGAACAGACTAGCATAGGTGAAAATAAAAATGTTAACTTAAGGCTTGAGAGAAACATGATGAATGCAGATCAAAAAGAATAAGATATTTAAGTAATTAAATATAAAGTAATATGTAATGGAGAATAGACAAAGACAATCCAATGTAAAGAAAATTGATGACCCTGAAATACATAATTCAATGGATGGAAGTGAAAAAGTATTCAGAGATTGATATAATAGAAGAAAAGTTCCCTGAAATAAGGAATGGATTGAATAAGTATATTGGAAAAGGGTACTGCAACCTAGGAATAAATAAAAAGCAATTGACATCCAGCCATATTCTGATTAGGTGGAACTTGAGGGCTAAAGAGAGAATTATTTTTTTTTTTTAATTTCAGGGTATTATGAGGGTACAAACATTGTGGCTACACTTTATGTCTTTGCCTCACCCAAGAGAGGGTTAAAGGCATGCCCTTCCCCCCTACAATGCTCCCCGTGTCCTTTAGTTGTGAGTTTACCCCTCATCCCCCTAATCCCTGGAGAGTATTACTGCCATGTGATCACCCTAGTGTTCATCAGTTAGTACCAATTTGATGGTGAGAAGTGGAGCCCATTCTTCCGATCTTGTGGTGCCTCACTTTGGATAATGGGCTTAAGTTTAATCCAGGAAAATATAAGAGGTGCTAGATCACTGTTGTTTCTTATGATTGAGTAATATTCTATTGTATACATATACCAAATTTTAATAATCCACTCATGGATTGACGGGCACTTGAGTTGTTTCCACATCCTTGCAATAGTGAATTGTGCTGCCATAAACATTTCGGTGCAGATGTCTTTATCATAGAATATTTTGTGCTCTTTTGGGTAGATGCCTAATAGTGCTATTGCTGGATCGAATGGTATTTCTATTTTTAGCTCTAAAGAAAGAATTCTTAAGAAATCAAGGTAGAAAAAAGAATCTCACATACAAAGAGAAAAATAACTTTTTGCCTTCAGGGTTTTTCAATATAGCATTAAGTGCCATATTGAAAATAGGTGATTCTACATTATAATATTTGAGACAAGTTGCTTTTCAAGTATGAAGGAAGCATGAATTCTCAATACTGTATCAAATACTTTAGGCAATGAAGCACTGATGAGCCCTTTCCAGAAAAAACAAAATAAAACTTGATGAAATTAAAAACATAGAACAAACCAAACCACTTGTGGTAGGCGGAATAATCCCCCAACCCAAGATGTCCACATTTTAATCCCTGGAACCTGTGAATATATTACCTTATATGACAAAAGGGACTTTGTAGGTGCAATTAAGGATGTTGAGATGGGGAGACCACTCTGGATTATCCTGATGGTCCTAATATAGTCACAAAGATCCTTGCAAGTGAAAGAGGGAGGCAGAGGGGTCAGAATCAGAGACACTGAATATACTGTGCTGCTGACTTTGAGGATGGAGAAAGGGGCTGTGAGCAAAGGAAAGCAGGCAGTCTCTAGAAACTGGAAAAGGCAAAGAAATGGATTCTCTCCCAGAGTCTTGTGAAGGAATGCAGCCCTGCCAATACCTTGATTTTAGCCAAGTGAAATCCATTTTGCAATTCTGATATACAGAACTGTAAGTTAATGTAAAGTTTTGTTGTTTTAAGGACAAAGTTTGTGGCAACTTGTTAGAGTAGTAATAGGAAATTAATACACCACCAAGTTGACCAACCAAACAAAAACAAAGACAGCAAGAAGTTGTCCAGATTTCAGGAATGGAGACACCCCAATAAAAGGGATTGGCAGTGAACACTGGATGCCTTTAAATATTGAACTAAGACAAACTGATTCTAAGGAGTTATGATTTCAGAGTAGACAATAATTGTATAGCATGTTGATATTTTAGTTGGGATATTAGCCCAGATACATTTAGGATGCTGTGAAAAGAAATCTAAAAATGAACTGGTATAAATGAAGTAGGAATACATTTCATTCTCATATAAAAGTCTGCACAGACAGTGCAGGGCTGGTTTGGTGGCTGAGGGTATTGAGACCCAGGCTTCTACTACTTTGTTTTCCTGTGATCATCAGCCTGTGACTTTCAACTTATGTTCCCACGTGAATGCCTTAGGTGTCACCATCATATCTGAGTTCCAGCCTTGTAGAAAGGTGGAAAAGGCACAGAGGCAAGGGTATGCTCCTTCTCTTTAGAGGCATGATCCACAAATTGCAACCATCCCACCTCCAGTATTTCCTTGCCCAGAATTTGGTCAGATGGCTACACCCACCTGCAAAGGAGGCAGAGAAACGTAGTCTCAATCAGGGATGTCTTATGCTCAGCTAAAACTTGTACTCTAATCAAAAAAGAAGGAAACAAAGATAGGGGGGAAAGAAGCAGTTTCTACCACACTCGATAATGTAAAAATAATGATATAACCTGAGTCAAGGAGTGGGGAGGGTGGGAAGAGGTGACGTGATGTGCTTCCTCCCTCACATTTTTATAGCGGCAGGAAGCCAGTCCACCAGAAGCACCTGAAGTTGAAACAGGTGGTTAAAATTATTTCAACTTACAGCTTTTCATAATCACCTTTTGACCTAAGAGTGATCTTTTAGGAAATACTTCTTATGGTGGGGAAACATTTATTTAATTTTCAGAAATTACTTCAATTTCATTTTTTTGGTTAAATAAAAGTAAAACATAATTTTTAAGTTAAAGTAACATGTATGTAACGATTCTGTTTTAATGAAAGTCAATCTATCTTTCTGGATATATGAATAGATAGACAACCAGAATAATATTCACATAATATTGATTATGGCTATTTTTGGATAGTAGTATTTCAGGCAATTTTTTTCTTTCTTTGTTAGATTTTTCTAAGTCACTTTAATTTTTGTAATGCACACACAAGATTTTTAATAGAATGGTAAAGTCTTTGTTCTTAACAAAGATACAGTCATTACTAATGTGAGGAGGAAGGGATTTTTAAAAAATTTTGTAAGTATTATGAAGTGTCTTTAATTAATGCAATAAGCTTGAATTTCTAAAAAAACTCTTTAACAACTCTTCTTAATGTGTTAATTATATTTGCTATTTTACATATCCCCTTTCTGTTTTCCTGTCATAATTAGCAGTAAATCTCTCAAACTCAAAAGTGAATATTTTTAGATAGGTAAAATTGAGGAGGCGTTTTCACTCTAAGTTCTTTCACAGGCAAGGGTCTCCAAGAAGCAGAGGAGGTGATGATATCTGTGAAGAGAAAAAGGGTGAAGACTGATGCTATGGGTTATGGAAATCCCAAGACAAACCTGTGGTCACTGCCTGGGATTGATAAGAGAATGTGCCAGTCATGTTAATGTGCTGCCCTATAAAAGCCACACATTTAGCCCAGAGTTTCTTCAGCCCTGAAAATGGTGTTTTCTACCTCACAACCTGTCTTCCTGGCCATAGCTTATTGGACCAGGAGAGGGCACTTAATCTAGGGCAGTCAGTATTTCAGCTGATTGGTGACAACCTCTGGGGCTTGGCTTGAAGGCATGATATGTGCAACCTCTGGATCATGCTCCTGTCACTGACTAGGTTCCCATGAACGGACTCTGAGATGGAGATCAGCATGCAGATGTTGAGATCAACATCTGGGGAAGGGGGGAGAAGGAGAAGTTGGCAAAGGGAGAAGTTGAATAGTGATGCAATCTCAGTGTAGGCTCAGCAGGTACTGCAGGGAGTTCTGGAGCTGGGATGACTTTTCAGAAGTGTCTTGATTTGGGACAAAAGGACTGGGTCTTTATTGTCTCTATCAGTCAGTTCCAGCTGCCCTGGAAGGGGACATGACCTTGGGTAAGGCAGCTCTCCTCAGCTGAGGCAGCTTCTGTAGGGGCTGACAGCTAGGGGCTATCTGCCAGCAGCAGTCCCAGGTGGAGGGGAGAAATGCCTTCATTTCTAAAGGGGATCTGGGTGGCACATCACAGTGCCGGCTATGGATCTTTTCATCTTTTGGCTACAGTTCGAATCTCTGTTTTGGGATTTAAAGTAGGTAGAGATTTGACGTAGTGTACATCGTTACTGTCCATGGAAGGGAGTGAAAGTTAGTGTGAAGAAGGAGACATTGAGGCCATAATGATGCATGTGGAAGTTAATGTCATGAAACAGAAGCTGTGAGCACTCAAGGAAGCTGCTTGAAGCAGGCCAGACGCGCAGAGGAGTGTCACCAAGCACCCTAATGGCATTAGCTGGGGTTAAGTTATATGAACTCTTGTGGGTTAAGTTATATGAACTCTGTGGCTGAGTCCTTGGAGATACTTTAAGCTCTGGTGTGGTTCTTGATTTTCGGTAGATAAAATTTTCCGTATGGTTCTATGTATGTTTTTGCTTTAGATAGTAGCCCAAATATCTGATATTCTGTGGTGACCCAAGTATACAAAATCCTATGTAGCTTAGTCCACATAATGCATGGAACTCAGATAGGACCAAGATGCACAGGCCATCCTGTTTTTGGGCCATCTATCTGTATCTCCATTGCTGTAATAACAGGGCCCCGGGGAAGGCAGGATGATAAAAGGTATAGGTCTATGTCCAATGGACTTTTGTCACATTGATCCAACTCCACTTTGATCTTCTTGCCCCATGGGATTCATTCCTAAATAGTACACATGTTAATAAATACCCTTGAGAGTGTTTAGTTAAATCAGGGAAATGAAGCTTTATTTAGTGTTGACCATCACAATAACCTGAATAATATAAACATTTGTCGTGCATCTATTACAAGACAGAGACTAAGCAAAGGCCTTTTCAGGCATTATTTCAGCTAACTCATGAACAAATGAGGAAACTGATGCTTAGGGGATTTAAGCATCTCATCAAAAGTTACGTGGCTAGTAAGTGGTCGAACCAGCACTTAAACCAGGCAGCTTGACTCTAGACTATGTGCTTAACTATAGACTGTTCTGCGTTATAGATCTAAAGGATTGTGATCCTTCTACCAGCAGTGCTGGGCTTTTGATGGAGTCTTGGGTGGTGGTCTGGTGAGCTCTGTTCCCCTTACACAGGGGCTGTTCTGTCTGAAATTCAACCCTTTGAAATTCCCTCTTCAGGTTCCTCTCTCAGCTATCCTCTTTTAAGGGGCAGAAATGTTATAAGACACCAGACACTTGAACTAATTCTCACCAAGAGGTTATTATATTGTTAAAACAATTTAATCCCATAAAACCAACCTCAGATATTGGATTTCTGGAAATCTAGGGCACACTGACGACAGGAGACAAAGCTGGAGGCCACCAAAGGCAAATGTACCTTGGGGGCGTTTTCTCTGCCATTGACCCTCTTTAAAGACGAGCTTGTGTATGTAGTGTATCCTTTTGAGTACACAGAAAATAATGCTCAGAGCCATGCAACAAATGCCAGCTGAATTTTAAAAGTTGGATCCATTCCAAATAAGGTTTATTTGACTTATTTTATAAATCAATGTATTAAAACTGATAAAATATGCTCAAGTACAATTCTGCAGAGAATGGTGGTGTTTCAGAGAGCTATGTTCCAACTCCTCCCTGTCAGTGTTCTTTTGTTGCTTTAAGCAAGACTCTTCAGGTGGTGGCAGCAGTGTAGTTTCTTTGTTACCTTAAATGCGAAGGCCTGTGATAGGTGGTTGCCTGGCAACCTTGTGTTCTTTTGTAAGAAGGTATTTTTGTATTGTACAATGAAAAATGTTGTATCGTATTTATTGACGATTTAAAATGAGATTTTTTTTGAGATAAGAGTCTTGCTTTATCGCCCCTGGTAGAATGTAGTGGCATCATCATAGCTCACTGTAACCTCAAACTCCTGGGCTCAAGCCATCCTCTTGCCTCAGCCTCCTGAGTAGTTGAGACCACAGGCATGCGCCACCACACCCAGCGAATTTTTTTATTTTTAGTAGAGATGCGGGTGTCACTCTTGCTCAGGCTGGTCTCTAACTCCTGAGCTCAAGGGATTCTCCTGCCTTGGCTTCCCAGAGTGCTAGGATTACAGGTGTGAGCCACTACACCCAGCCGTAAAATGAGATTCTTATATGTGTATTAGAATACAGCAAATTTCATTTGAGTCCATCACCTCCAAATAGTAATTATGAGACAGTGAATCTTTATTTGGTGAAACTATTAATATAAGCAATAACGGCCCCACGATCATAAAGGTACTTCGAAATCTTGCTGGAAAACATGAAGGACTCAAAGAATGTTCTACATCTAATGGAAACTGCATGTTTCTTATGAAATGTTGCTTTTTAAATACATATACTGTTAGCACTCTCATGGGCTAAACATACTTTTATTGAAGATATTATCCAAAGTTGCTTAGTACTCAAAGCCTAAGCAATAAAAAAGATACAAAACACTATAAAACATGTATAAAATATCTTTCTCATTATCTTCTCCCAGAACTTATGAACGTGATGATTTGCTGTTTTTTTTTTTTAACTCTGAATGAGGAAACCCTTAGGTTTTTATTACATTCTAATTTTCATCTTTGAGCTTGGCTTTCATTGGTTGCTCAAGGGTTCCACAGAATTATTATCTAGAAGGCTTCAGACCTGAACTGCCATAAGTATTCATGTCGGAAACCATGATCTTTTTAAAGTCAGGAGAAATTAGATTCTGACCTGCAGAGGTGATCATACGGCAAATATTTAGCTACCCCAAACATAGAAGCTAAGTTTGTGTAAACAATGAAACCCGAATACAGAGTCGAAGTGGAGTTTAAGGTGTTCACCTGAGCAAAAGATTCCTAATTAAGTCAAATCAGGATCAAATAGAAGAATATTTTTAGAAGTTAATGTGATCCTCTTAGTAACATGGAGCTAGTGTTAAACGTGCTCGGATGCTTTCAAGTGTTCTTAAGGTTTGACAAGTCATCGGTATACCACTGGTTATATATTAATATATATATATAATTAATATATATATATATATTAAATAGCCAAGTTAAGCATATTCCCTAAATGTTCTGCTGCAGAGGCAAGAAGCAATCGATCATTCATTTGCCAGTGTCTCCTTTGGAACAACCTCTCATCTATAACATGAGAATTTTATTTACTATACATTCTAAAATTTAGACAGGACTCAAATAAAGCAGTGGAGGCAAGTCATCTTCTGACAGTAGTGCCCCAGATCTTGCAATGAGCTGGGGCTTGCCCTTTGGGGGCTATCTTGCTAGGGGCCAGCACAGGGCAAATTTGAAAAGGCCCCAGGTGGTGAGAAGGAGGAAGCTAAATTAAGTGATGTTTAAAAAAGACCTGACTGAGGGTGATGTTTATTCCATCATCTTCTAATCTTGTGGCCACCACACCCATGATTTAGGGAAATGGAGCGTATGCCTATATGTGTGTGCATGTAGTGACCTCTTGCTTTTCATTCATTCTCTATTTGCAGTTTTCATAATTTTTAAATGTTTTTTCCTCCCTTATACTGTAGATATTCATTTTGACTAAGTTTTACAGATATGAAAACGTGTGTGTTTGTAGGGCATGGTTGGAGGGAGACAAGAATGTGAGATTCCTGCATAATTTAGCAGAGTCTACCCCTTCATTCTTGACTTACGGACATGGCATGCTTGAAAAATTATATCCATAGGATGTGTGGGTGAGGAAGGATTCTAAATTTGAGAATTATCCGATTTTTCTTCCTTCACATCTCAGCAGGGAAAGATCCTATATGTGGCAGCTTTGTTCATGGAGTCAGTTGTGCTTCAGTACTGGATCTGTTGAGGAGGGAGAACTACTGCCGACTTGTTATTAGCAGCAGTGCCCCAGTCTAAGAGCCAGGGATAAATATATGTGACAATGGAATCAAGTTCCCTTTCCTCTCTCTCTTGAAGAACAGAAAAGAACTAAAATGCACTTGAAGTTTTCCTGGTCAAATGTGCCTCAACATTAGTTCCTGAGTTTCACGGAATTCTAGCTTTTCCCTGACTGACAGGTGGACCTCAGCCCATTTTTAAGGCTTTCCACTTTTTATGTATTAATATTTCTTGGAGTTCTCAGATGAGAACTGTGTTCTCACACTTCAGCCCTGTTGCTCTTTTCTGCTACAAGGCTGGTCTGCATCATGCTGCTGCCAAGATGCCTGCAATGTGTTGAGAAGCAGCTGCTCTGCTCTGGGGCCTTACCTGTCTCGGCTAATGGTCTCCTAGGACCACCATGGTGCTTGGTAACCCATTCTCCTGGAGCAGATTTCCCAAAAGAGTCCAGCCACGAAGTCTCTTGGTCCTCATTTTGCTACAACATTCTAGAAGTCTACTCAGCACAGAGGGATTGTAGTGGACTGCTGTGTTTTCTTATCCAGTTTCTCATTTTCTTCATCCTGTTTTCCCCCAAAGGAAGCTATGCCTCCTTCTTCCCTGTGGTTCAGTGGGATTGTCAATCACAGTGCCTTGAACACACATGGCCTGCAGGTGTCCTCATGACTCAAGCTAGGACTAGCTGACTCGGTCTCCAGTAAAATTAGTACCTTGAATTGAGGGACACAGTGTTGGAGGGAAGTTGTTATTCCAGTGGAATTGCCTTAAAGAAACTGTCTATGAGTTTTTGACAGTGGCCCCTGGGGCTGCTCTGCTTTCTGTCCCTCCCGAGTTTATGTGGATTAGCTTTTCTTCTACAGCTAAGACATGCAGAGTCTCTTTGTGTTGCTTACAACCAAGGAACCGTTACTGACAGTGAAGGGAAATGGCCACTTCTCTGATCACTTAGGGTTAGTTGAAGCAGGTGACTCAGTCCTTAAGGAGTTAGAAGATTTAAATGAGATGCCTATTTTGGTTATAACTGTAATTTCTGTCTTTCCGGAGGATCTGCTGATTTCCTTGTGAGTGGAGTGGAATGGGCAAAGGTGATACCCATGTGTCGTATTCAGGATAACTGCTTCCCTCGAAGTACGGGCGCTACCACTGAGGCTCTCTTGTACAGTGATTCTCCACTGAGGGCACAAGGTCCAGTGGGGCAAATAATTGCCTGGGGATACAAGTAATTTGAGGAAATATATTCAGTTATTATATAATTACCTGAGGTATAATTTGGAAATATTTGACATACATGACCCCATGTTGGATTTCCCCTCTCTCTTCCTGGTAGATCCTCTTCTCACACTTGGCTTCTGCCACTTTGCCACCCACCTCCTCCGGTCTGCACCAGTTAAATCATTGTGGGGACCATAGGAGTTATTTTCCTAGAAATAGCCTCATTCCATGTGAATTAATGGCTGTAAATAAAACAAAGGCAGGAGGAAGATGTTATCTAACTTCACACAACTGAATATTTTCAAAGGAGAAGAAGGGAGAGGGGAGGAACAGAAGAGAATGAGAAGAGGAAACTTGTGCTTGAGCTTTTAATTGCTTTCATTTTTAGCTGTTGCGTATTATTCCATTGCATGAAAAGCCCACAGTTTATCCATTCTTCCATTCAGGAAGAGTTAACTTATTTCTACACTTTTCTCTTAAATATTTGGATCAGTCTCCAACATACAGGTAGTTATGAGAATACCGGAAATTAAGTGTCATTGAACTTTAGTTTGAAACCTGTGGTCTGTCTTGCACACCTGCTGTGCAAAAATTCACCACATACTTTGTCTTGCTTAGGAACAGCCTTGAGTTTTAGAACAAATTCATTATTTAATCTTATAAATCTACATTTGAACTTTCCTAGGATAGCTCCTCATATTAGACTGGAGGGCTTAGATAAACCTTGAGTTTTTAAAAATTACTTTGGATGTAATACTTTAGCAACTAGAAAACATCTACGTTCTAAGTTTAGATTTTGCTTGCAGCTCTAATTCTCGTTGGAGCTTGTGTACTTCATTTAAAACTACACAAGACTCTCGGGAGAACTATTTTTAAGGAATGGCTTCGAAAGTTGGATAAGAACTGAGAGTGGAATAGGTAAAATTAAACATTCCTGTGGAGGTTTTGTGTGTCATCTAGAAATTTCTTCACTTTTAATGAACATGTTTTTGTTTGTATTTTCAAAAACAGGATATTTTGAAAGATTCTAAACTTTTATATAAAAATATATGTTTCATTAAGAGGATATCATATTATTCCAGAATTGAGCTAAGTCTTCCCTAGTTTCAGCAAAGCCTTCGGGGCTCTATTTCTTTACTCACTCTTTCCCTTCCTTACTCATCTCTCTCTCCTTCAATCACTCAACAAATATTTGTTGATCACCTACTATGTGCAAAGCACTTGTTCTAATTGCTGGAGATACAGCAGTAAACAAAAGAAGCAAAATTATTGCTCTCATGGGGCTTCTGGGCTACTGGGGGAGACAGGGAGTAAGCAGGAAAACCAAATAAGATATGTATGTTAGACTGTGATAAGTGCAATGGAATAAAGTACAGCAAGGAAGGGGGATAGAAAATATTAGGGTGTGTGTGTGGGGGCAATTCTAAAATCATCTAAATGAGGTGGTGACATTTGCAATGAGTTGATGACATGGGAAAGACATTCTGGGCTGAGGTAGCAAGTGCAAAGGAACATGAGATATGAATGTCCCCTAATGGGTTTAAGGAAGAGCAAGGAGGTGAGTGCAGCTCAGAGATGAAGGGTAGCAGGAGATAGGTCAGAGTATCAATGGGAGGGAGGTACAGGGCATATAGGGCCTTGCGGGTCACAATAAGGACTCTGCAGTTGGCACTGAATGAGATGGAAAGCCATCATCCTGATCTCTGAGTAACTTATCTTCTTTACTTCTAATGATCTTTGCTATGGTTTGAATGCACATGTCCTTCCAAAATCCATATATTGGATCTTAAACCCCAAGGTGATGGTATTAAGAGGTGAAGCCTTTGGGAGGTGATTGGGCATGAAGAATAATGCATTTTATAAAATGTCTTTTCGTATCTAACAAGAAGATTATATGATTTATC
>NW_012149618.1:9040842-9042170 GCF_000956105.1 Propithecus coquereli
TTTTAATATTAATTTTTAACGATATCATGTAGTTTTCTGTAAGGGGGCAGATGCCCCTGTATTCACTTCATTTTCAGCCACCCATCTTTTCCCCAAAGCTGTTCCCACTCTATCTGGTCATAAAGGGGAAACAATAAAGCCATCTCTCTGCCTCTGGTACTATTAGGGTGGACAAATAAAAATACATGATACCCGGTTAAATTTGAATTTCAGATACTTTTTTAGTACAAGTGTGTCTCAATGCAACTGGGTATTCTGTCATTGTATGTGCTAAATCCGGCAACCTCAGTTCCTATTTATTGTAGACTGGCTTTCCAGCCTTTGGTGGGGTGTAGGTGGGTGCGGAGAACTTGACTGGGGCCTTCCAGTGTTCCTTCTGTCCTCTGGCTTACTGTTGTCTCAGAGGATCTCATTTCATTAATTTTCTCATCTTTCAATCCTGCTAAGTCCTTATTCCTTGCTGGGGATAAGGAGGTCTGGGCAGAAATGATAGACACACCTTCCCTCTCTGCTTTTCTCCTGGCCCGTAAAGACATTAGCGGCCATTCCTTCCACCTCACTGGGAGCCTGGAGAAAGCTGGCAACAGCTTCCACCCCTCTCAGAAATGGTTCGTTCAAATCTTTCTGGGGAACGTGTTCTCAGTCACTGAGTCTGCTTCTCTGTGAATTGGGGCTATTAGTGTGACTTCTCAATCTATTTTGTGTCTGTGCTCCCTTACACCTCTCGTGATGTGAATTAAAAGTCACACTGTACGATGTCACCACACCATGCCAGCATCTGTGCCTCTTTTCTTCTAGACATTTGTGGCAGAAATTTGGGTTCTTGCTTGTCTGTGTCTATGTATGTCTATTAGTTTTCACTACGTTGTCTTCGTTTTGGAAGGAGGAGATGGAGCATCTGCAGTCTAGCTTTAATCTACCATTTTTACTCAGAAGCAGTGTAAACAGAATGGTTATTATCCTCGCCCTAAAGTTTGAAATAATGCCATCCATGAGAAATCACCTGATATCAAGCTTTTGTGAGGATTAGCTCTTTGAAAACTTTGGGGTTTCTTCCATGTTTTTGTTTTGGTTAGGTTTTCTATCTTTCGAGGGTTTCAACATTATTGGAATTAACATATACATACTATTCTTTAAAATTATTTTAGTTTTCCTATGATCAGTTATCACTTCCCTTTCTCATTCTTAAGTTTGTGTATTTGTGTTTTAGCCCTTTTCAAAAATCTTTGGTGGTGTAGTGGCTTACCTAGTTTATTTATTTACCCTCTTCCACATGACTAGCTCTTATATTTATCAATCAATTCTACTTTTTTTTTTGTTTTCTAATT
>NW_012149618.1:9043993-9058916 GCF_000956105.1 Propithecus coquereli
TGATTCTCTTCTTTGATGCCCATTTTTGTAAAATCCATGTCCTCTTTGAATTTTCAAGACTTTGAGAAAATCTTGCCTAGAAATGTTTTCTCTACTACAAAGAAGTGTTCTTGGAATAACTGTCCTTCCAACATATGTTCTTCATCTTCCATTTGTTTATTGGAGTGCTTTTTCACTTCTCCTCCTCTTTTTTTCCTTTCTTTTTTTGTTTTGGTATGGACTCTGCAAAGGTGCTATGTTTGAAACCTTGTTTTATTCATCCTTTCTGAATGAGGCAGTTCTCTCTGGCTTGTTATTTCCTCAAGGAGTAGATAGTGGGATTGTCTTTCCCTTGAATTCATTCTTCCCCAGATACAGTTGGGAACTTTCGAATTGTGCTACCATGCTCTGAGGGGGAGGGTTCAACTCTGTCTAGTCTTTCATCTGCTTGATTGACAGAGGGACAAAATAAGGAGTCTTAATCCAGGTGTTTTGTCATCACATTCTTTGCCATTACATACGATGATGAATCCTCTGTTCTGGGGCCGATCCCCCCTCAGCCTCTGTCCATTCCTTACTTTAGGTCAGCAGTTCACTCCGGCAGGAGGCTGGGTGAGCTGGGAGCCCTGGGACTCACTTTCAAGACCTTTTGTTTGGGTCTTGAAGTTCATTTAATTTCGCCAAACACATTCTTTGACTTTCATTTATTGTCTCTCCTCATCTCCATAATTTCTCATGAATAGATAGTTGGGAGAAAAAAGTAGGTATAAAATAACCCTGTCTCCAGCCCTACCTCTCTAGCATCTAGAAGTTGCTCAATAAATATTTGTGGAATTGATACTTGTAGCTTCTCTTACTGATTGCTCACAATTCCTGCCCCCATTTTTACAAACACAGGATTTTGGGGAGGGCACTTTAGGACTCTTGCTTTTTAAAAGGGAAATCTGTATTCTTCCTAACAGGTGTGGAGTCAAGTGATGGTATTCATGTATCCTTCTTTAACTTGGTGTGAATTTCTTTATCCAGATATTCATTATGGCCTCTTTTACTCCGTTTTCACCATTCCTTCATTTCACCATGAGCGAGGATTTTCTGGCTCTATTTTTGATTGTTGTTATTCATTTCAGTGAGTTTCACTAAGTAAATATGCATTTATTCTGTCGCCTTTTAGCAAAAATTCTCAAGTTGCTATTTTAAGACAAAATATAAATACTGAGATAACCGTTTCTATGGGGCACGTGTAAGAAACTGTTTGAGACAGCTGTCGCCGCCATTTCTAAGTCTCCTTGTTGCTGGTACTAGGCTCTGCTGTTCTGATTTCTGGCACTCTGGAATTCATGAGGTCCTCAACTCATGACTAATCAGCAGGGTTTTGACATATGTTCTTATTTTGACTTTTGGGACCTGTGTTTCTGTAGGCACGTGACTGTATTCAGCATTGTTACCCAAGCTTCTGAGCACCTTGAGTTTAGCTAATTCCAAGTTGTTACCTTCCTTACTTTTAATGTCTCACCCCCAGTTTCCTGCTTTGTATTCCCAAGTCCACCATCACTTATGGTCCAGGCATAGAGCTGACTTGTAAGATGAAATCTAGCACTCTGCATTTACTACTTTGAGATTCCTTGAAGTTAACCCAATCCCGTTTTCCAACAGTTGCAGGAAAATGACTTCTATGAATGGAAGTTGTAAAAAAACAGATGAAACTGATTTCCAGAGATTCTGTGGCATTTTGATTTAACTGATTTTATTGCACCAAAAATGTCCAGAACGGTGAAAGAACAACACAGACTCAATTCTCTGTAATCTTTACTATCCCACTAGTACAAAGTCTTGTTTAGAACAAAGTGAGGAGTGCACTGGAGTTTCATCTAATGCAATCTCATTTGTACTTAAATCAAAGGTGTGAGTACACAGGGTGAGACAGAGGGTTGTGGCTCAATGTCTGGGTTTTCTTCAAGGATTGCCAGTACCTTAATCAGCGATTATAAGTCAACTGTTTTACTTGGCTAGTCTGTGCTTCTGATTATCTGTTTATGGAATTGGAAACTTTATCTATCATTATTTTCGTAGCCTAATAGATGTTGTGATGATTGATGAGATATTGTTAGCTCACCAGATGTCCTCATCCATGAAGAAAACCCAGGGTTTTACATACTTGGCTCGGATTTCTGATTGGTCATTTTAGTCTTGGATCAGGATTTCTGTAGCCTGCTGGTAATCATTCCAAAAGGAAATTTCAACTTTTTCTGGAAAAGTTGTAGTTTTAGAGAATGGTGGGAAAATGAACATTTAAAGATGTAAGTTATAATTTCCTTTGAAGATAACATATTTTTGTCAGAATAGCTTACTTTAAGTAACCTAAAATTTGCATTACACTCTTCTTTGTTTGTTTTAAACCTCTCATTTCAGGATTTTTTTCAATTAAAATTTTCATATCACTCAGCAATGGGAGTCTTATTCTAGAATTTCAAATGACGTCTGAAATCATGGTAATCAGAAATTGAAGCAACTTCTATGTAATTCTCTGTGTATGTTTTGTTTATAATTTGTGCTTTTTATTTTTATATTAGGAATTATAATCTTGTACTAGATATTTCCTCCGTCTGGAATGTTTCATGCGAGGATCACACTTAGCTGGCTCTGTATTGTCATTCAGAACTTAGAGAGACCATTCCTGATGACCCACGTAAAACGGCTCCTGATAACTCCCTTTCACTTTTTCTATTTCAATTCTCTGAATAGTGCTTATGGAGCTTGGGTATTTCCCTTTCCTTCCCCTGCTCCCCTACAGCTTCTCTCTAGTTTTAGATGACTGGCCTTGTTTAGATGTCTGTCCCCAGCTGCTAACAAGATTGTGTCAACTCCAAGGTAGTAGAGACCTCGTCTGTCAGTCACCTCTAATTCTGCCATCTAGAACAGGACCCGGAGTAGGCGTACTGTCAAACCTTAAATGAATTAATGAAGTGCTAAATTAAGTTTGGCCTAAATCTGCCTCCCTACATATTTTAAGTTTGGCCTAATGTTTTTCCATACATAGCGACTTGTAATCTAACCTGATATGTTAACAGACGAACCTTCTCTTCTAACAAGTAGCTGAGTCTCAGCCAATCATAGGCAGCCAACTGTCAAAACTGGGTTCAAATAAGGCAAACAACCAACTGCAGTCAATCCATTTGTTTCTGTACCTTACTTCCATTTCCTCAATATGTCACTTTCCTTTTCCTGTCCATAAATGTTATCTGATCACTGAGCAGCCCTGGAGTCGCTCTGAACCTATTCTGGTTCTGGGGGCTGCCTGATTTGCAATTTGTTCTCTGCTCAGTTAAACCTTTTTAATTTTAATTTGTCTAAAGTTTTTCTTTTAACAGAAGGAATGAATTAGAAGTTTCCTAATATTTCATTGAACTCAATAGTGAAGTAATTATAATTAGTGAATGTTCCATAGAGCATTATTCAATGTTCAGTGATTGAATGACTGAACTGCTACATCCTTAGGGAAGATGTGCTGCTTTGTACAGTCCCTTGTGTGTTTCATAAATCCTTCTCATTGAGAGTGTTTGCTTTTTCCAAACTCATGGCTCTTCCTTTGATCATATTCCTGAGTCTATCCTGAGCTCAATCCTTGGCCTCCTTGTTTTATTTTACCTGGACACATCTAAATATAATATGATTATTTCAGAACATTGATGTGATTGTATAGCAATAGGGAGTAACCCAACACAGTGTCTAGTTACTGAATTATTTTTCAGGTTTTGGATTGCATTATATTCTTTTATCAATTCACATATTCGGGAAATAAATTTGTGCTTATGATATTCGAGGTACTGGGAGTGTATGGATGAGAATGCAAAGTTCTTATTCTTGAGGGGCTAACGTATTGTTCGGGAAGACAGACTTATAAACACATAATTTAATGAGTTTAGAAAGATATCTTAGGACATATAAATTGTTTTTTTGAAAGTTGCCAGGAAGGTAAGAGCAAAAAAAATGTTTTCAAACAAATGCCCAGTAGACTCTTAGGCACAGGTTCTACTCAACTCCAAGTCATTTCTACACTGATGCCTATCCTATAATGAGTTTTTCTAAGCAAGAAGGATGCTTCTGAACAGTGTCTGGCAAATGGTAAACACTTAAAAAATATTCAGTGACTAAATGAATAATTTTGCCCTTAGGGTTACAAAAATACGTCAAAGTGTTCCTAGTGGGTATGTATCAGTAATGTTTTTTTGAATGAAGGGAACGCTGACATCAGGGTGGAAAGATCTGGAGTTGAGGAGAGCCTAGTGCCTGTGGGACCAGCTGAGAAAGATCTCAAAAGGAGCCAGTTGTTCTCACTCTCCTTGGAGCAACTGAGCACCAGCGTGTAGGGCACATGCAAACTTGAGGGGTGAGTGGCTTTAGGGGAAAAAAATAGAGATGTTTAGAGGAACAGGCAAGGGATATTCTATTCATAGACAATTGGGTACTGTGGATATTCTTTCTGAGTTGCTCAGAAGCATCCAGAAGCAAACACTCTTTGAATTTGAATCATCGGATTGTTATTGTTGCTCTCTGAAGTTACAACTTCCGAAATGAAATCTTTTGCTGTTTTCCCCTAAGACCTGATATTTGTCAACCTTGGCTCCTGCTTTAGGACAATTTGGCTTATTTATTTATTTTTTTTTCTTAAAGAAATGCACTCACTGCCAGTCCTCCTTCAATGCAGACTTGTCTGTCCCCCAGCATTTCTGCTACACTGACAGAGATTGAACTCAGGCGGGAATCCGTTTGTCAAGGCAGGTTTGGAGAAGGCAGCCCTGCTCTGTGGGGCTGCCACGAAAATCCCTCTCAGTCTAAGATTGTGTGGTGGCAAGTGGTGTAGAATGTTGTGGGGCTTCCTGAATCTCAGTCAGGCAAAAACTACCCCAGGGATGTACCACCTGTACTATTACTAATGTCTTTTATTAAATACACTTTAGATTTGCTTAAAAAAATTATGCCCCTTCTAGGCAATCACATTCATACAATCACATACTTTTTGTGCACTGGTGGGTTCTTTTTTCTCCTAGTGCATGTAAGATAAACTTATAACTCATAAAATATGTGTATTCTGTTATAAAATAAAACTATCTTGTGTCTTCCAATGGTACAGGACCTATGCATTGGGAAACTCTGGCAGAGTAGCTTAAAGCTTGCTGGAACACAAACCTTAATCAGAGCTGTGCTGACTAAAATCCAGAGGTGGGTAAAGAATTGTGGAAGGAACCCGTGCCTCTACCCACTGACAGCTGGCTCAGTCTGCTGGTCCACTGAAAAGGTGTAAGAGGGTCTCAAGGAACATGGAGACAAAAACACACATATTTTTTTCCAGATAGATGACATTAAGAACAGAAAAAGGAAGTTAAGCCTCAGCTTTGGTGTGGCAAAATAAGAAATGATACAAGAGGCTGAGAGATCTTCTGAGTCTTTTTTGCCCAGACAATGAGTGCACAGGTGGTGGAGCCACAACCCTGCATGAGGTACAAGAATCAACGGGGCCAAGGAGGGATGCGTGGTGCATCAATGAGGGTGAGAGATTTGCGTTTTCGCTGGAACCTTGGCCCCGAGTCTGATTGTGGCTGCTGGGGGGTGACCAGGTCTCCAGATAACCGGGGCTTACTCGTTCACACTGGCTGAATGGCAGGGATGTACAGGTTTATAGTTCATGCACAGGTTTATGGCTCAGGCATAGGTTTATGGCTCATGAAGAATCAAGGTTCTCATTGGGCAAGACACTGCTCTGTTATATTTATTCTGTAATGGAGAAACTAAGTGAAAAAAGACTGCTGCTTTTAGCAGCAGCTACAGGGAGAATTCAGAATGACAGAAATGTAGTTACAGTGGCACTTCGATTAATAAAACCCATGGGAAACATGCACTTTTACAAGGAAATCATCATGTTTGAGAAAATACAAAACAAAACGACTATAAATCACAAAGTTGCTTGTATGTGCTTTTACTTGACTGGAAAAAAAAAAAAACAACCACCAGCAAATAAAAATCCAAGCAATCAAAAACCGAAAACCTGTTTCACAGCTTGTGTTGTCTCTTCACAGTTTGAGGTGAATATGAATTCTCTGAGCAAAATTTCTTTTGAGCTGCCAGTCCCACCTTTCCATACCTTCCCCAGCCTTCTGCCCACCTACCCCAGCAGTCCCTGCCTCCTGACTGCAGTGGGCACTCCCTCCCAACCCTCCGCGTTCAAGACCTTCTTTCATTTCTTCTTTCTCGTTAAAACTGAGAAAAATCTGGAAACCCAAACCATTTATCTCCACTGATTATTAATTGATTATATTTGAACTCAGCATATCTTATGAGTATGCTCCCCAGAACACAATTTCTCAGATGTCAGTGGGTGCTCTGCAACCACAAGGAAAGGGCTACGTGTCAAATACGATTAGAAAATTCTGGGTTGAACAACTTGAATGGGATCATTACTGCGGGACTTTTCAGAAACTGGAATGTGTCTGTGTAAATTAGGAATCCTGAGAAGGGTATATAGCATTCAGTGTTTCCAAAACTTATTTGACCATAGTAAAAAAAATTCTTTTGAGCATCTTGAGGAACTAATATTTGTCTAACACACTCGGGGGAATGCTGTTTTAGCTGAAACTCATCTATGTGTGTCTAAGCAAAGCGTATCCAAGCAATCTATTAACATTTTATACCTGCAGTGGATTGAAGAGTGGCCTCCCCAAATATGTCCACGTCCTAACCCCTGGTACCTGTGAACGCAACCTCAATTGGAAATAGGGTCTTTGCAGATGCAATTAAATTCAGGATCTAAAGATGAGATCACCCTGGTTTTAGGGAGGGCCCTAAATCTAATGACAGTGTTCTTACAAGAGATAGAAAAGGAGGAGACATCAAGACACACAGGGAGAAACATGTGGAGAAGGAGGCAGAGATTGGAGTGATGCTACCAGAAGCCGAGGACTGCCAGGAGCCCCCAGAAGCTGGAAGGAGCAAGGAGAGACTCTCTTTTATGGCCTTTGGAGGGGGCGTGGCCCTACTGACTCTTTGATTTTTTTTTTTTTTATTTCAGCATATTATGGGGGTACAGATGTTTGGGTTACGTATGTTGCCCTTGTCCCCCCTCCCCCCTAAATCCGAGTTTCAAATATGTCCATCCTTTGGGCGGTACGCATTGCACTCTTTGTGTATGCATGTACCTGTCCCCTCCTCCCTTCTCCCCCTCCCCCCTTCCCCCTGCCCAACATCCAATAGATGTTGTTCTTATATGTGTGCACTCTTTGATTTTGGACTTGGAGTCTTCAGAACTGTGAAAGAATACATTTCTCTTAAGCCATCTGGTTTGTGGTGATTTGTTGTGGCAGCCCTAGGAAACTAATGCAAAACTCCTTATCTATAATTGTGGAGTGTGGTGGCTTAGGCTTTGGCCTTTTATGGTTAAAAAAGGATTAGGCAGCCGTGAGTAGTGGACAGATATTTTTAAGGGCAGAGCCTGATTCTACTTTTTGATCACTGAAAATAAAATTGATTTAATCTTTTTGAGATGATTGGCTGAAGAGCACAGTACATTATAAGAAATAGCCAAGGCAGTTCTCTTCCTTTTTGGTCCCTTTCCAGTGTTTTCCTGTTTTGATGAATACTGCATCCATCCTTTCACTTTCCACACCTGATCGATCACAGATCCTGATACTGTTAACTCCCAAATATCCTTCTCGTCCATCCTCTTATCTGCATATTTGTTGCTGTACCTGAGTTCAGGCTTCATCACCTCTCATCTTGGCTACTAGCATCTCCCAACCGGCCTGCCTGTAGGTACTCTTGCTCCTCTCCAAAACATTTAGCAATTGGAGCATGTTATGTGTCTCCCACATCCCCAGCCACCACTGAAAACATTCCCATGGTTTTCTACTTCTTTTGGATAAAGGTCAATGTCTTTAATATGTGCTAGAAAGCTTGCCATGGTCTGGTATCTACCAACTCCCTAACGTCATTTCTTCACACCCTGATTCCCTCTGCTCTCTTCTCCCTGAGCCACAGTGAACTTCCTCCAATTCCTCAAAAGTACTTTGTGTTACTTGCCACAGGGCCTTTGCCCATACTGTTTCTGTTGCCTGTGACATCTTTCTCTCTTGCCCTGTCACGTAGTTTATTTTACTCTACTTTCAGATCCCTCCAAGTCATCAGATGGTGAAGGAAGTCTTCCCTGGCCTTGATAGTGATAAATTCTCCTTGTAATATGGCTCCTTGCTTAACAGTTATCACAGTTGCATTGTGGCATGTATTTGTGTGATTGCTGCCTGCTAAACCACATGCTCATGAGAGGAGGGACTGTGTCTGGTTTTGCTAATTGGCACAGAGTAAGTGTTCAGTAAGTATTTACTGAATGAATGAACAAACAAAATCAAAGAAGTAATGAAGAGAATGAACAGAGGTTGGTCTAGTTGAAGATGTTGGAAGTCTAGTGCTTTCAGGGTATGAGAATTACAAAATCTTACTTCTTCCAGAACCTGAAAGCATCAGTCATGGTTTTCAGTAATAAGCAAAAGAAACCAACTCTGGCTAGTTGAAGCAGAAAAGATATTTGCTGAAATACAGTGGCGACTCACAGAATCTCTGATAAGTCTGGAAAACCAGGCTTGGAGACTCTGCAGCCTGCACAATGCTCACATTATGCATCAGAACAGGATCTGTGAAGATATCATTGTTGCTACCACACCAGCATTAGACACTGGGTGCTGCTGATAGAATCACACCTACTACCAACTCTAAAAGCCAATTGCAGCTGCCATGCCTGCCACCACCCTCACCAGAATGACTTCTATGCAAGCCTTGCTTCTTTGAATCACCACATTCCTTTCCAAACTCTGAGACAGAATCTGGGAAAGGTTTGCATTTTCACTTCAGTAGTGGGAGGCGAGGTCAATCTTAGGAGGCTACAGAATACTCAACCATAGTAAGAGTGTACAGATGGTGGAGAACACAGAGAATAATGGTTATTCACCGTGGCCCACTTGGCTGCACAGTTGTAACATATGTCTTTTCCTCTTACTTACATTAAATAATAAGACGTATACCTGTCCAGTGATGTTAGCACACCTTATACAGGTGAATATGTGGTTAAGACTCGATAATTAACTACATCTAGCTCCAAGACCAGCATCTCTGGTTCCATCATGTCATGACTTAATATTCTGGACTAAATTCTAAAGTTTACTACTACCTAGATATAAAAGAGTAGGAGAAAGGAATAGGAAAGAAGAGAAAAAAAAAATCACATAAATAAATACATGAGGCTGCAAGACTATAAAGCTATAGTTTTTGTTTCTATAACTAATCATAAGGCCATAGTTGACACTTTTATCTATCTTTCTCCATTTTCCATTTCATGATTCTTTTGTATTCAGCCACCTCAGTCCATCAGAATTCCTTACCAGCATTAAATATCTCCATTCCTGAGGGTTCTAAAACCTGTCTGTGCAGGGTTGCTGCTGTCTTCTAGTGAATTTTACTGGGAATATGGAAATATAATAAGGTCCCTCAGGGAAGCTGCCCCCATTATGAAATAGCAACCCTACTTGCCTGGATAATCATTCATCCTAATCAGCAACCTAGCTCTCTTTTTTGCCTTTTTTCCTGAGGAGCCCAAAATGAGATAACTCAGTTTACAATTCGATGGTGCTATTGTTGTGGCCCTGGGGGACACTACCTGTAACTCATCAGAGCCCATGTGGAGGAGATGGAAGGAGACATTTTGAGGTTACTTGTTAGGAGTAATAGAGAGAGATGTTTCTGCCTCCACTTCCTAGTTTGAATATCCATATACTTTGATGAGGGGGGAAGCAACAACATATATTGGTTTCTGGTTCAGAGTATATATTGTATCTCATTGGAGCACTTCAGTCTCACAAAGTGGTGTCTAAACTGAGTCTTCAATAGGCCATTCCACTATTTCATGAGGTCATCTGCTTCTGGGTGATGGGGCATATAACTTGTGAATCTCATGGACATTGGCCCACTGTCATATTTGTTTCACTGCAAAGTGATCTCCTCAATTAGAAGCAATAGTATGTATGTGTTATACCAGGATGATGATTGCAGCATTCAGTGAATCCATGAATGAAGAAACTACCAGAGGCATTGAGATTAAGAATAATAAATCTAAATCCAAAATAAGTAGGGGCAAACTAATCACAAATACCTTCCCCATCCATGATAGAATGGATACAATTAAATCAAAGCCATCAGATGCTTGACAGGTCCCCCTGGGATATGGTGCAATAGAGAGAACTTAGTATTGGTCTCTGCTACTAGCAAGTAGGACCCAGAGATATGCAGCAATGTTAGCCTTGGTGAGAGGAATTCTGCACTGTTGTATAACGTCCATTCCTTTGTCCATAGCAACCTTGTTCATGAACCTAAGGAGCAAGCATAGTTGGCAGGGGAAAGAGACTAATAAATACCTATTTATAGAAAGCCTCCTTCCCAGTGGTGGCCCTTTGGTTGTCATTCGTATAAGACAAAAATGTCCTTGCACTGTGGGTTCATTCTAATAGCTCCATGTACATGTAGCTCTTTCCCAAATATCTTTTTCCTAAATTCCCCAAGAAACTTGATTCTTTCAAGTTCTTGACAGTCTAGCTGAGCCATTAACCATTGCCTATGAATTGATAATAAATCTTATTTTAGATCTTCTCTGTTTCTAGGCAAGTGGCCCACGAAGAACTGCTTAAAGGTCCACCTACTGTGGTAGTCTACTTCTGGTCCTAGCAGGTTGGACAGAAGTATCTGTAAGTCAGGCTTAAAATGTCCTCTTGGCCAACTGGCCACAGTGAACTTCTCACCAAACTTTGAAGTCTATTGTCAGAGAGGTCCTAACACAGCCTTTGGGAGTGAGGCTTCCAGAGTGAACCATCTGCTTATGACTTCTGCTTATGAACCACCTGCTTATGACATTCTCAAAGCTGATCTTATAAATACCATGTTCTCTTGATAGTGGGTTGTGCTGGGCACACCTATAATTATGGATTGTTGAAATCAAATCACACCTAGTTTCCCTATCTCCTGATTTCTCTTTCTCTCTCTTTTTTATTTTAGTATATTATGGGGGTACAGATATTTAGGTTACATATGTTACCCTTGCCCCCCTCCCCCCCAAAGTCCAAGTTTCAAGCATGTCCATCCCTCGGATGGTGTGCATCGCACTCTTTGTGTATGCATATACCCGTCCCCTTCTCCCCCCTTCCCCTCCCCATTGTTCGGCATCCAATAGATGTTATTCTTATATGTGCACTTATGTGTTGATCAGTTAATTCCAATTTGATGGTGAATACATGTGGTACTTGTTTTTCTATTCTTGGGATACTTCACTTAGTAGAATGCGTTCCAGCTCTATCCAGAAGAGTACAAGAGGCGCTATATCACCATTGTTTCTTAAAGCTGAATAGTACTCCATGGTGTACATATACCACATTTTATTAATCCACTCATGAATTGATGGACACTTGGGTTGTTTCCACATCTTTACAATTGTGAATTGTGTTGCTATAAACATTCGGGTGCAGGTGTCTTTTTTATAGAGTGTCATTTGTTCTTTTGAGTAGATGCCCAGTAATGGGATTGCTTCCTGATTTCTCTTGGTAAGACATCCAGTCTCTATCAGGGCTCAATAAATAGCAAATCAAGAGCTGTTTCTTAAAATGAGAACAGTACTTATTTAACAAAGAGTGTGTGATTTTACTACAAAATCCTTGAGGCCACTTTTCCCACTGGGGATAACTATAAGGTCCTTACAATGTCATATTCTTCTGTAGACAATTCAAGCACCTTTGGACCCCCTGGGCCAGAACTCCAGTGAGGCCCTGCAGGGCTCCACTCACTGCAGTCCTTGGGAGCTCCCAGTAACTGTCATGGAGCGATTCCGAGTACAGGTCAATTTCTCGTCCTTCCTCCTTCTCCTTTGCCTTTCTACTTTCCTTCTTTCACGTATGTTTTGAGTTCCCTCTATCCCTGTCTGTCCTGTCTGACCACAGAAGGATCCTGTCTCTCACTTCTCAAACTTAATGCAATCCCTGCCCATTTCTCCCTATACTCCAAGACTCTCAGCTATAACTTTTTATAATTCTGCTACTTTTGACATTATAATAGTTAGCACTTAATTCATTCTTTAGTAATGTAACTCTTCCTTATTCTGGAGTCCTAGAACACATCACTTCCTCTCCTACATCCCTTGACCTTTGTCAGAAACTTTCTAAGTAGAAGAAATAAATGTGTTGAAGCCACATGTCCTCTTTGCTCATGGAAGTGTCGCATATTAAGTTGAATTGCCTTGGGATTTGGGTTGCTGCTAAAACTGGGCCTTGGGACACAAAATAACTGTAGGGAGCCAGAATTTCTGTTTCATTTTTATTTAGAGATATTTCCACTGAGAGCAGGACATATGTTTGTTCCTATCATAAATCCTTCCTCTGAAGAGCTATAGGGTCATTTGGTCCATGGCACCAACAAGGCTGTATCACTGGAGGAAGGACACTCTGGCATCTTATCCCAGCTGGTTCTAAAGGCCTAGAGAGATGGGCTTGCTATTGCTCCTCGGGCAGCTTTAGATTCATGGCTTCACTCTTCATGGGTTTACCAGGTTATTGCGCTTCATTTCTCTTTCTTAAAATCCCTCATCTTACTTCACTTCTGCTCAGACAAAATGCCATCCTCCATTACATATCATTTGCGCATATTTATGGATGAATTTCATGTGCTTCCCATTTCTTATGAACCATGCAGCTGTCCTTATTTCTCTCTCTGAGAATTAACATCCCCCTAATTGTCACATTTTTATTTCTTGTTCCCTGTTCTCTTCACTTCAGACATAACTCTGTGACCTTTGGAAGCCGCAAAGCTGGTACATCATCCTCACAGCAATCTCAGTAGAGTATGCCATTTCTTTGCTCAGTGGAATAGTAGAATTTTGTACAAGTACCCAAACCATGGTGTTCATTTTTTTCCCCTGGCCACACTCGTAATATAATATAAACTTCTTTCTAATCTGCTGTTCTTGTTTACCCCTTGGTGCCTTTTATCATTATTAGTTCCCTATTTCCTCCAGTCCCTTGGGCATGGTGAATGTCTCAGTTGAATGAGAGAGAATTTTTTCCATTGAGTTTTATACAACTGTATCTTGCCTGTGTTTCCAAGCTTATTTTACATATCTTTTTGTATTATTTTATCTTTGCGTACTGGCATTTGCAACATCTCTCAGATTAGAAACATCCCAAAAATCTCATTAATTTGCTGATCACTCTTTCTCCCAGGTCTTTATTAAGATGTCAAGATTGAACACGTCAGCACTCCACTAGTCACTTCAGTTTGACACAAATCTTTGAGGCAAGATGAGAAAGGACCCTGTAGGTATGTCTGTCAGTTCTATTAATACTTCACCTTGTGTGTCATCTGGATCTGCTAATTTATGTGTGCTCCTTAGGCTTTTCTAGCTCTTCTTGCACTTCTACTTTTATGTCAGTGCTTTGAATAAAATTACCACCGTTTATTAATTGTTCATATTTAGAGTCTTTCAACGTTAAAGATAGGCTCCGCCTCCATCTCCATCAACTGTCGTAGAAGGTGGGGGATTTGCCAATATTATTGAATTCCTACTAGGTGTTAATATGTTAATATTACTTTGTTCAATGGTCAGCACCCCCACATAAGGTTTTATAACCTCCATTTTGTAGATTTTGAAGCTGAGGTACAAAGAGGTTAAGTGACTGTATTCTTGGCCCAGCTGGGGTTTGGAAGCAGATCCAGGCAGCATCCACCGCACCAACTGACTCTGGAGGGTCCATCCATCAGCCAGGCAGCAGCACTGCTCTGTGTTGCTCCGGTTGGCTTGTTGCCAGTGGTTTTAGTTTACCTGGCGACAGCCGAGAGAACACATCTAGTGAAGAAAGTAGTCAGCACACCACTGAGGATGAAGCAACCGCAGAGTGCTGGTGGAAGGATTTCAGGAGTCCCAAAGTGAGGTCTAAAAGAATGGACTAAAAAGCACTGGTGTGGCCACCTCCTCCCATCGTGACCTCCCTTCGTGACCTCTTATCATTCCTCTATGAGGTTCCATGCAGACTTTCTGACTGTGTCTGGCTCTCTGTGTCTGCAGCAGGCAACTTTGCATCTGTTGAGAACAGTACCACCTCGGGGAAATGGCACTCTTCTTTTAAAGATCATGGCTCTCCTTTCCCACCACTTTCTCTGGTAGGATGTGAATTTGGATAAACTTGAAATATTACATAGAGTGGGCATAGTCATGTGCACCTGTGGTCCCAGCTACTTCGGAGGCTGGGGCAGGAGTAAGGATTGCTTGAGCCTAGGAGTTCAAGACCCATCTCCCAAAAGAAAACAAAACAAAACCATCTAAAAAAAAATATTGTACGGGACATACTGGTGTTAAAAAACTGTTAGTTCTTTGTTTATCTGAAATTCAAACGTAATTGGGAAGCCAGTTGAATTTTATTTGGCAACCCTTGACCCAAAGGAAGATCCCTTAACTCAAGGAGTAAATGGCTTTGTTGGAAGGATAGAATCAGCTGTGAAGACCTGCAGCGTTACTAGGCAGGTCATAACAAGGGCCAGAACAATGAGCTCAGACATGTAAAACTTTAGTCCACAGGACTCCAGTAGGCAGAGATAAAGTGAGTATGGGAAGGGGAGTGAAATTCAGGTGGGTGAAGGGACCTAAGCAAAGGTATGGAGGTGTGGGACCTCACTGTCAGGGGACAGTGAGTAGACCTGGGTAGGAGAGTAGAGTGTGGCTAAATTGAAGGGGAAGCCAGTTTTTTTTTTGAGACAGCGTGTTGCTCTGTCACCTGGGCTAGAGTGCAGTGGCGTCAGCCTAGCTCACAGCAACCTCAAACTCCTGGGCTCAAGCGATCCTCCTGCCTCAGCCTCCTGAGTAGCTGGGACTACA
>NW_012149618.1:9058966-9062931 GCF_000956105.1 Propithecus coquereli
GGCTAATTTTTTCTATATATTCTAAGTTGTCCAGCTAATTTCTTTCTATTTTTAGTAGAGACGGGGTCTCGCTCTTGCTCAGGCTGGTCTCAAACTCCTGAGCTCAAATGATCCGCCCACCTCAGCCTCCCAGAATGTTAGGATTACAGGCGTGAGCCAGCACGCCCGGCTGGGAAGCCAGCTTTGAATTCTGTTTTGTTGTCAGTGTGCAGCCATCAAAATTTTTTACCATGGAGAAGAAACACCATGTTTTTGGTGTATCGTTTTTTGGAAGATCATCATTTCCCATAAGAGGAACCGAGCATAGAGAAAGATTAAGTTATTTATCCAATGTCAAGTTTGGCATTGAGGAGACAGGAGAAAGGCCATATGGATATAGTCACCTTTAAGCAGCTAAGAATTATACAGATGCTCCTCAACTTACAGCAGTGTTATGTCCTGATAAACCCATTGTAAGTTGAAAACACCATACATCAAAAATGCATTTAATACACCTAAGCTACCAAACACCATAGCTTAGCCTAGCCTACCTTAAATGGGCTCAGAACACTTACATTAGCCTACGGTCAGGCAAAATCATCTAACACAAAGCTATTTTATAATAAACTTTTGAATCTCTCATGTAATTTATTGAATACTGTATTGAAAGCATATTGCTTCATACCATCATAAAGTCAAAAAATCATAAGTTAGGGACCATCTGTATAAAAACATGGCTTTAGGGCTCATTTTTTTCTTTGTGTGCTTTTTCTACATTGCCTAGAAACTGCATAAGTGGCAGAGATGTACAGCTGACAGCCTCTACCCTAAATGAACTGCTTTCTTGGCCTCATGCGGTATTTGGAGTTTAGGAAACATAAAATTCCTTGTCTGATGAAAGTATTTCTCCCTGTGTGCTGGGACGGCAGTGAGGGAATACAGGTTCACCTACCTTATGCTGGTCCGACCACGGGGCTAATCCTGGAGAGCTGTAGCCACCTTCACTGTTGCAACAGTCAGGCTTAGTTTAATCCACCAAGTTGCTGTCATGGCCAGCACACACCTTCCCCTTGCCTGTCCTGTCTCTCTTTTTTAAAGGGACGTCAGGTGCAATAAAAATGTAGCCTCTTATGTAAGTGCTGCCAACTTTAGAATTGTTTGCAGTCTGTGAATTTTGTAGTGATTATGCTATTTCTACGTGACTATGAGGGCAACATTTTCAAGGAAGTGCCATTCTGTGTGGATAGTCTAGTGGTTTGATGCTATCCTTACGTATAGGCAAATCCCAAAATCCTGTGTCAAATTAACATCAGGAAAACACGAGCAAATCTCCGCCCTTGTAATTTTCTGGGTGACTAAAAAGCTTTTACATGAGTGTTTATAATTTTGCTTTTCATCTGCAGGCCTATATTTTCTTCTTTGTGCATTAACTAATAAATTTCTGTTTTCTGGATGGGCCAGGCTGGAATACCACCTATCATTGGTGCTGATTTAGGAATGAGATTAGGATGAGAGTGGATGTTCAGCTAAATGACTTTCAAGGTTCCTTGCATTTATGAGGATCTGTTCTTCTCTTTCCTTAGTGACTCAAAATAAAATTATATGCTGATTTCCCACAGTACTTGAAAATTGTACCTGATAGAAAAAGGGCTTACAAATATTGGCTGCTCACACATCCTGCCTTTTGTTTAGGTTTAACCAAGTGATATATTACTATATATGACTGAAATTTGTCTTTGGGTAATAATGATTTAATTGTTTGGCAATTGTCTATATAGTGTTGGCCAGGAAAAAAATTCAAATGATTCTTCATGCTTTATGCTATGAGAGCAATGAATTGGTCTGAAACATAACAGCTTCAAAAGACTAGAAAAAGAATGAGACGTACAATAGAGGCATCATTCAGAGTAAGATATGATAGAGAAATTGGTCTCAAACAGTAAGTGATGGTCCTCATGATTCAGAATCAGCTAGGAAGCTTTTAAAAAATATAGGTTGCTAGATTTCACCTGGGAAATTTGGGGAATGACATTGGAATTCTCTCCTTCCTCAGGGGAAGCTGAGCTCTGGCCTTCCACCTGCCTAACAAGAGCTGAGCACTCCCCGCTCCTGCCGGTGTCTGTCTGTGACCATGCACGTGGGCTGGAGTTATCTGGGAAACAGCCATTTCTCAGAGTCCCAAATATGATTTTGGGTAACTTCTCCCTTCCTCCGCCCATCAATTCCTTTTAGTTTATCTAGCACCCCTCCCTCACTGTGCCAACCCCCCTGCATATCACACCCTGTTTCTCCTGCTGTCCTCTGTCTTCTCCCCATACACTAGTAAAATCAATGAATCCAGCCGTTACCACAAAGCAGCGAACTTCTCCACACTGCACCTTCCCTCCCGACCCCTCCTGAATAAGCGAGCCTAAAGGTGGCAGACAGGACAGAAGAGAAGCTGAAGAGAATCAGCTTACCAATGGATGATGCCAAATTCAGAGTGTTTCTATAATATTATGTGTATTTTAATAACTTTATAAATTGGTAGAATAGTATACCATTTAATTTTATTGTTTGAACAGATTGTTTACATTGTTGGCAGATTGAAATCAGTAAGTAAAGATTTTTTGCCTCTAATGTGGATCTTCCCTGAACCACAAAATATACTGCTCCCATCATGCACTCTGTTTCCAAACCAAGAGACAATTACTTGCCCAGTCTAACTTATTTTAACTTACGAAGGCATAGGAAGGTTTATGTTGACTTGTTTGTTTTTCTTTTGGTGAAAGTTTCACTCCATCCTTAGTAATTGCTTTTGGAAAAGACACTTAACAGAAAAGGAAACTGCTGCACCTGAAGATTGATTATACCTTTTTCTTCCATTTCTCTGTGCTTATCAATTTTATATGACATTTGTGAAAGTCAATACATTGTTCATTTTTTATGACCGCGTGAAGAAAAGCTCAGCTTTAAAAAAAATAGGAGACTCTCCATCCCCAATCACTATCGAACATAAATTTATCACTAATATTTTCTAATATGTACATGCATATTTTAAAAGTCTTTTTTCTTTTACTTTGTACAGCTATTTTTGAAAATGTAGAAATTGAAAAAACGTTTAGGAAGAAAATAACCATTTGCAATCTCACCATCCAGAGATAACCGTTAATAATATATTTTTTGCACTTGCTGATAAATTATATGCTACTATGTGCATAGAATATTCTTTCTCTTTTTTTGGACACAAGTGGTAGCATATTCACACAAATTATTTTAATTTACTGGTATATCTTGTAGTCACTCTATATTAGTATGTGTACAGCTACTTCATTCTTTTTAGAGGCTGTACATGATTCCATTGTATTGAAGCCCCTTAATGTATTTAACCAGTCTTCTATTGATGCCTATTTGAGTTATCTTAAGTGTGTTGTTATTAAAAATGTGGCAATGAATATCCCTGAACCTATATAATTTTATCCAAATGAGAGTGTATCTGTAGAATAAAGTTCTAGAAGAATGCAGAATCAGAGACTGTACGTGGAGCTCTCCAACAGGGTGTAGCAATGAATACTTCCATCAGCAGTGTTTCAGAGTTCCCACTTTCCCACACACCTCACACTTTCAAACTCTTTGGACCTTATCATTCTGAGAGAGGAGCCTTGTTATATATCATTTAATTTGCATTCTCATTATGAAAGAGTTTGAACATCTTTTCCTATGTTGAAGAACTATTTTAGTTTCCTTTTCTCTATAGTCACTCTTCATATCACTTAGCCTTTTTTCTGTATTTTCTATCATCTTTTTAAAATTTATTGTTAGGAGTCCTTTAAAAGAGTAAAGAAATTAGCCCTTTAACACTCATGGGCTTGCAAGCTTTCCCCCCAGTTTTTCATGGGTGTTTTTATTGTTGTTAATTATGTTCCCCTCCCACCACCATGCCTGTATTTTTAAAGTTTTTATGTCATCAAATTTATCAGTATTTTCTTGTGTGGACTTTAGATTTT